>NW_006400039.1:2208983-2247166 GCF_000299155.1 Elephantulus edwardii | reverse complement strand
GGACAGTGACAATGAGGGGACTGAGGTGTAGACACTGACAATGGGGGGACTGAGGTGTGGACACTGTTACAATGGGGGACTGAGGTGTGGACACTATGGGGGACTGAGGTGTGGACACTGTCAGTTGAAAGTGTGGACACTGCGACAGTGGGGGGACTGAGGTGTGGACACTGTCAGTTGAGGGTATGCTCTCTTAGAACAGTCTTCCTCAGAGCCCTTCCAGGCCCCTCACCCTCTCTGTCTTCTGCCCCTTGTAGGTCCGGACCCCGTCCTGTTTCTGCAGGGACTGCAGGCTCAGTGGCCCTCTAAGGACATGCAGCAGGTGAGCCAGGTGGAGACAGGTGGCATCTGATATTGGGACACTGGCCGCAGATGTCAGTGTTCACACACATGACTTTTCGCCCCACACATGATGTTCATGGCGTTTGCGTCCAATGCGTCATGTGTGGCAGGGCGCTGGGGCTACAGGAGACCCTGCTGGGCTGAGCTCCATGGCCCTCCTGACAGTGCCCTCCCCCCAGTGCTCAGCTCTGAAGCTCCTCCCGCTTCTCTGTCCCTCTGTCCCTCTTCTCAATTGACCGTCAATCCCAGCATGCACCCGCAGACATGCATGCCCTTGCCAGTCTACTCCTTCAGGGTCAGGAGTCTCCCTGGGGCCACTTGTCACTGGGTTTTTTGGACCAGTTTATTATCTATTAACAAACAAGTCTAGGAGTGCATCTGAGTTAAACCTGCCTGTGCTCAGCTGCTCTGTGGGAGAAGGGCACACCCTTTCATTCTTGCTGTGTCTGAGGCTTGCTTTATGGTGAGTTTCTAGGAACAGTCCACATATGCTGAGGAACCCATGGGCTTAGCATGGTGAGGGACCCCAAAACAGCGGGAGGGTTGCTTCCTGCTGTCCTCGTTCCCCAGCCAGAGCCAGTCATGTGGCCACACCTGCCTCCCATGAGCCAGTTTGCACAAGGCCAGCTGGCACTTGGACAGCTTGAAAATGACCCACGTAACCACGAGGGCCACAGGAGGCACAGCCAGGACGTTGCCACAGGGAGAGGTGCCGACCCTCAGGGACTTTTCTGTCCCAGGCCTACATGTGGTTTTCCAAGTTCTAGGTTCTACCACAGACCAGCCTTCTCCTCCCATAGTGTCCCGCTCCTTTCCAAGTTTTGAGTTTCCTACAGTTGCTTTCTTAATTTCAGATAAATTCCGTTTTGTTAAGTGCCCTTGAGTGACTATAACCCATAGCCACTCTGTGAACAATGGATCTGAACCCTGACCTGTCCTGCCATCCTCATCTGACACACTTGACTCCATTGTTACAGGCACTGTGTCAGTCCATCTCATTGAAAGTCTTCCTCTCTTTCACTGACCCTTTACCTTTCCAAGCATAAAGTCCTGCTCCAAGGACTAGCCACTCCTGACAAGATGCCCAAAGCATATGCAATGACTTTTCACCATCCTTGCCTCCAGAGAGCACTCTGGGGTTTTTTTGGGTGTTTTTTTAAAAATTATTTGTGTGTGTGTGTGCTGTCAAATCAGATCTGACTGGTACAGGAGGAGATTGGCCCTCCTTCTCCAGCAGAGCATCTGCTGGATTCGAACAGTATACCTCTGGGATTGCAGTGCAGATTCTTGCCACTAGGCCACCAGAGCTCCCTCAGCATTCTGGCTGCACTTTCTCCAACACAAATTTATTTGTTCTTTTGGCGGATCATAGGATATTTGGTAGTCTCTGACACCACAACTCAAAAGCACTGATTCTTCTTCTGTCATCCTTAGTCATTGTCCAACTTACAGATAGATGCATAGGAGTAATTGAAAAGACCATGGTTTGACCAGGGATACCTTAGTATTTAAACTGACGTCATTACTCCTTTACATCTTAGAGAATTCCTTCACAGCAAATTTACCCAATGCAATACATCTTCTGATTTTTTTGACTGCTGGTGCCAAGGGTGTTGATTGTGGATCTAAGCAAGATTAAATATTGACAAATTCCGTTTTCTCTCCATCTGTCATGATGTTGTTGTTGGCCCAGGGGGCAGGATTCTTGTCTTCTTCTCGTCAGGATTAATCCATATTGAAGGTCATGTTCTTTGATGTTCTGCAGCAGCTATTTCAAATCCTCCTCATTGACAGCACACAAGGTTGTGTCATTTGCCTAATGCGTGTTGTTGTGAGTCTTCCTCCAATCTTGATACCTCATTCTTCTTCATGAAGTCCAGCTTTTCAGGTGATTTTCTTAGCATACAGATTGGATAGGTATGAAGAGAGGATACAGCATTGACAGGTACCTTCCCTGGTTTTAAATCATGCAGTGTTCCCTTGTTTGGACTACAGCTTCTTGGTCTAAGAATAGGCTTTATATGACCACAGTTAAGTGTTCTGGTGTCCCGTTCTGCTCGAGGTCAGCCATAATTTGTTGTGGTCCCTTTGCATAGTCAATGACGCACAAATCTACATTCTTCTGGATTTTCCTCTTTCAGCCAGGATCCATCTGACATAGCAATGATATCCTTGGTGCCACGGCCTCTTCTAAACACAGCTTGAACTTCCAGCAGTTCCCTTTCTATGTATGTTCTGGCCATTTTTGAGTTATTGTCAGGAAGACTTTACTTGCATGTGATGTTAGTGATATAGTTTGATAATGTCCACGTTCTGTTGGATAACTTTTTTTGAGATGGCAACAAACATGGATCTCTTCCAGTCATATGTCATTATATGTCACATGGTGCCCCACATTCCCAGTGCTGCGGCCATTCTAGCGGGAGTGACCATTACCCCTGGTGGGGTTTGAGTTCATTTCACTCGAGCTCTGCCCCCTGGTGGCCGAAGGGCCCAGACTTCCCGGCCAAGCTGTCAAACGGTGGGTGTGTCTTTGTCCTGCAACATCCCTCCAGGTGCCTCTAGAGCAGGATATGCTTCCTGACCACCTTCCTGGACAGCTGAGGTGCACATGCTGGGTCCACAGGTGAGCCCACAGGTGAGGCGCACATGGTGGGCCCACAGGTGAGGCGCACGTGATGGGTACGTAGGTGAGGCACGTAAGGGTTCACAGGAGAGGTGCACGTAAGTACACAGGTGAGCACATAGTTGGGAGGCATCTCGGACAGCTTACCCAGGTTCCCTGCTAAGGAGACTGCTGTCCCAGGCTGATGCCTCTCTGAGGTCAAGTGGAGAGGTCGGAGTGGGTGGACACCCTTCCTGTCTTAGACACAGTCCTAGTGTCCTGTCACCCAGGGGCATCAAGCATGCCCCACCTCTGGGGCAAAGCCGCATTTGGACTAGAGAAGGTGTGCTGTAGGGTGTCCTAGGACCATTCCCCAGGCTTGGGACCACAAGTCAAGGCTACTGACTGAGCTGGATAGCTCTGGGACATAGGCCCTTGCCGCGTGGCCCCTGGACCGACTGCCTGCCCACACAGTGGCTTTGAGGCTGCTGCTTGACAGGACATTGGGGGGCACTCAACAGACTTGACACTCCAGCAGTGGGGGGTAGTTTTGGCTGAGGGAACAGCGTGCTTATAGTGCCCACAGATGCTCTCCCACAGGCTCCTGGGCCTACAAGGGGTGGCTCTGTGGGTAGCAGACCCTCAGCTTGAGTGGGGAGGCTGTGGCCCCAGGGGAGCAGAGCACCTGCCCCTGGCCAGATTGCCAGCCACCCACCACTTCAGAACCCCAAGGGGCTCCTGGCAGAGTGCTCTATGAGACCCGCACTTGCTGAACACTGTCACTCGTCGTTCCCTCCTTCACCATGGACAACGGCCCCTTAGAGCATGTAATGTCCATGGCACCTGTCCACCCCTCAAGGCAAAATGTGGTGACCATCACAGGCTCTGTGGGCCTCGGAGTGGTTTCCATGGACCTGAGCTCCGTGTGGAACTGTTTGCAAGAATTTCACTCCTAAACTACCGTCTTGTTTTTCATGTCTGCATAAAAACTTGGCGCAGGCTCTCTGCTCAGCACTGAAAGCTCTTCCACATCCACAGGACATGGAGGACAGGGCACGGAGGAGGGGGCAGGAAGGACGGGGCAGGGAAGATGGAACACGGAGGATGGAGCAGGGAGGAGGGGCCAGGGAGGACGGGGCACGGAGGAGGGGCCAGGGAGGACGGAGCAGGGAGGACAGAGCAGGGAGAACGGAGCAGGGAGGACAGAGCAGGGAGGAGGGGCCAGAACATTTTCTGTCTCATCTTAGCTTCTTGCCTCTAGTTCTCTTTCTTGCTGGAACCCAGCAGTGGTCAGGAGAGTAGATGGTGCACAGCCTCCAGCAGGTACACAGAGACATGGCCCAGTGGCTAACAAACCTGTCCCTATCACAGTGTCTTTCAGAGAAAGAACAGCCTTTATTCACAAGAACAAACCCCAGTCTTTGTGGGATAATTAGTAGGACAATGCCTGCTGTCCCTGTGGACTTGAGGTGCAGTGGACCAGAAAGGAATCCCGTGGCCTGAAGAGTTGCTGGGGGCGAGAATGGTGGCTGAATAGCAACAGTTACCTCTCTGAATACATTAAACTGAAAAAAACAAACAAAAACCCATTATTGTGCTGTAGGAGAGGGTTGCAGGAGGCCATGAGCCTGGACTGTGATGCATTGTGGGATCTGTGAGCCTGGACCATGGTGCAGTGATGACTGGAGGTGGGGGGGGGTGCTGTGAGTCTGGACCACGGGCAGTGATGATGGGGGTTTGTGAGCTGGACTATGTGCGGTAATGGACGCTGCGAACTTGGACCATCATTGTCTCCACAGCTCCAGAAGGCAGCCTGGCAGACGTTTGCAGCCCTGGATGACCCACTTGCAGGACTCCTGGACATGCTAGAAGCCAGCCCAGCTGACAGGAAGCCATGTGCCTCATTACAGGCCTGGGTCGTCTGTGAACTGCAGCACTGGCTGCATGCACAGCCAGTGAACCCAGGACCCACACAGGTAAGCTTCTTGTGCACATTCCAAATCAGGACCTTCCCATCCGCTCCCCTGTGCCCTTTCACCAACTGGGCTGGTGTATGGCAGGCAGGGAGGGAGACTTTTGGTTCTCATGTCGTGGGACATGGACCAGCCCTCAGTGTCCTGACAGGGTCTCCACTTCCACCCCTCTGTGTCCAGCTGCCTGGCTCAAATTGGTCCCACAGGTCAGGACTTCCAGGCCTATATCTCCCATCTAGTTGTGCCTCTGCTCTGTCTCTTGCTGTACACAGAGGTAAATTGTGGTTGCTGTAATGCTAAACACTGTGACACTGATACGTCAAATGTCATAATGGTTACCCATGGTGGACAGTGTTTGGTGGAGTTCCCAGATTAAAACAGGCTTGGAAGCAGGAGTGGCATCTACTTCCAAAATACCTTGCTTTTGAAACTCTATGATGAGTTATGAGAAATGATGAGTTATACAAGTGTTCAGGTCTTTTGTTCACAGGGTCGCTAAGAGTCATCTACAACTTAAAGGCACTTAACAGCAACAGTTGTGCTTAGACCTGGGGCCCTCCCTTGTCAGATTCCAGGACAAGCTGCGGGAGAGTGAATGTGGGAGCCCCCCAAGCCTTCACTCAGCCCACGTCATGTTCCCCAGGGCAGTCCTCACCTGCGGGAGCTGCAGACTCGGGCAGCCGAGGTCCTTACCAGGAGCCCTGCCAGCCTCACTGAGCCGCTCATCAGCATCTTCCAGCTGCAGGACGCAGACCGCAGGCTTCTGCTGGACCACATCAGCCACCTCCATGACAAGGGCAAGTTCAAAGAGGTGAGTATGACGTCTGATCATCGCAAGAAGAGCAGGTCTCACTAGGAACAACCTCAGAGTAGTCTGCTTAGGGAGAGGCCAGGACTGGGGCTGCCTGGGAGCACGGGGCTTCTTCCTCCTGAACCAGTTGGGAGGGTTTGGGATCCAGCCAAGTAACTCACACCAACGTCCACTCTGAGGTTAGACCTCTGACATCCTCTCTTCCTGAAGGCACCCCGGCATCCCCATCCGCACAGAGCTCAGTTCTAGGCCACAGGTGAAAGCCCTAGATGCCAGCATCCCTCAAATCCCCAGCATTCTGACATCTCTGACGCCATCATCCCCGACACCCCAACATCCCCGTCATCCCCAACACTGCAATCCCCCATTATGCCCGGCATCCCCAGAGCCCCCATCATTTCTGACGTCACCATCACTCCCATCATCCCCTGCATCCCCGTTATCTCCAATATCTCCATATTCCTGACACCCTGTCAGGGTTGCCCTGCCCTGGCACTGTGGAGCAGGGGCTGATGTTTGTAGGACCTTTAGGAAGTAGGCCTGGCCAGCAGTGACTGGTCATTCTGGGGGTCAGGAGACAGCCTACCCTGTTCGACACTCAGCCATGCTTTTGGCTACATGATGACTCAGTGGAGACACTCCCAGGAACAGTGCCAGATGGCCAGCATCTGACCTCTCCAGACCTTTGTAGGTTTGGGGGCTACTCTGTCCAGGAGTTCATAGGGTGTTCTGGGCCTGCTGAGAAGTGCACTTTGGTGAACCGTAGATGCAGAGGGAGGTGAGGGGCCCAGGTGCAGACTGAGGTGCCACACAGCCTGGCTAGGGGCCTGTGGGTGTGGCCTGAGCCCAGAGGCAACAGGAAGCAGTGACTCCTTCAGAGCACGGCAGGGGGCAAGATGACCTGGTGTGGCCCTCCCGTGCCAACTGGTGGTTGAAGCAAGGCCTAGCAGTGGGCTTCAACTTATGCAAGGGCCGGCCGCAGGGACAGGGACAGGGAGCATGGTGGAGAGGCCCTGGGAGCCCAGCTGGAGGACCCCAGCCCCCAGCAGGCGGCAGCCTCATAATCGCATCAGGGTTCACAAGTGAGCCTCTCAGGGACAGAGCTACTGGTGGGCTGCCTCTCCTGCCACCATGGGCCTCTCTGCATCCCCAAGAGGGGGTCGTGGACTTTCAGAGTGTCCTAGCTGCCAGAGCTCCGCTGAGACCGGCATGTTGGCAGTGTGAGGAATGGCACCGAGCCTTTGGAACTGTCCAGATGCTGTGGATGCCAGGATGTCAGCTCAGGGCCGGGCTGGGGCACAGGGCACAGTTCTGGGTCCAGGGGGATGGAGGCAGCATTGTGGGGGATACTGCTTGGCCATCCATGTCGAGGGAGGCCGGCCCCCAGTCTGATGGCCTGGTGGCCCGTGGAGACGGGCTCTTTAGGAGTTACTGCTCAGCCGACCGACCGGGTGCAGCACGTGGCCTGGGTTTGCTGAGCTGGAGGCAACACTGTAGGGACACTCCTGGCCATCCAGGTAGAAGGCGTGGCCCTGAGTCCAGTGAGCTGGGGGCAGCTCTGCTTGACTGTCTGAGTAGAGGGCACAGCTCCTGGCCTGATGGCCTAGTGGCCGGCAGGATTGGGTGTGTGGTGGCGCTGTGGGGATGATGCTGAATGACAGGGGCAACGCTGCTCTTTACAGACCAGAGGCCATGGGGTTAGCATAGGAGGTGGTGGGCCCGCGTTCCCACTGCCTCCAGTTACACTCCATCCTTTCACGGGCGTCTGGGCGGCTGAATGCACCCCACCCCCGGCCCGGCAGTCCCAGACACAAAGGGGGCTCTTGTCCCGCATGGGCCTGTGCAGGGCTATTGTCCAAGCAGCCGCCGCAGGCGGTGCTTTCCAGCCCGCACTGTGCCGCATTCAGGCCTGTCTGCTTGGATTAGCAGCAGCTCACGACTTAATGCACCACGATATTTCATGTCGAGGGGTGGCGTCTGGCTCAATGCCTGCCTTTGTCCACTTAGTTGTGGTATTTACATTTTTTAAAAAGCTTATCAAGGTTAAAAGATAGCTGTGCCTTTTATACGAAGCTTCCCGGCCTTGGGTAGGGGGTATGGGAGAGGCTGGGCACCTCCTAATCTGTGGATGGGCAGAGAAGAGTGAGGGGTCTCAGGGCCTGGCCACACTGGAGATGAAGGACCAACCCCACCCAGGGAGCGCCCTTCTGCGGCTGGTCCCCAGCACCCTCCGCGCTGCTCAGGCCCCCGCTCCCAGTGCTGAGTCTGAGAGGCGATGGCAGGTGACCTTCCCGCGCCATTGGCCATTGGCTTGGCCTTTCTGGGGGACTGGCGTGGGAAAACAGACGGGCTCTCTCCTCTGGGAATGGCTGATGGAGTGGTGGCTGGAGGCAGAGGCCAAGCCAGGCAGTGAGAGATGAGCCACTGGACGCTGGATGGAGTGGGTGGGGACAGGCAGCTTGGCTGTGTGGGCAGACGTGGACCCAGCTGCTCTCCTCCCTGGAAGGAATCGGAGGTGAGGAGAAGGTCCGTGTTGAGTACCCACCTGAGTCCTCTTCTGACGTTACCAAGCATGAGTGTGGAAGAGCTCACTCCACTTCATCCAGGGGTGGGGTGGGCCCTGGGCCCCTCCCCACCCGCTCCACAGGAGCCAGCATGTGCGTGAGGATGACAGAGACGTGACCAGGAGCTGACCAGGACCCTGCTGTGTACCCTGACCTCAAAGGAGATAGCGGACCAGGACCCTGCCCTGTACCTGGCCTGCAGCTGCAGGAGGGGCCCAGGATGGGTGGGGAGCAGGCCCCTGCAGGCCATGAGTAGACCTAGCCAATGTTTAGACCACCCTGACCTCCCAAGACTCACAGGTGGAGGGGCCCGGATGAGCAGAACCAACCCGGGGGACCTTGTGTGACAGATGTAGGCTGGGGGCAGCTATTCCCTGGGGAGGGTCTCCAGCTCCCAGAGTTCTTGAGGGTCTTTGTTCCAAGAAAGGCCAGAGTTCCCATGGGAATGGCTGCCCAGCCCAGAGGAACTGACCAGCCTGGACTCCTGGCCTCTGGCCAGACTGTGGCAGCATGGGGACAGCGGCCCTGCGGGAAAGGCCAGCCTCCCATGGAAGCAGGCGGGGCCTTTCCCAGGCCCTATTTTAGTCCTTGCTGTGGGTGGGGGCAGGGACCTGCCTGTTATCTTTGTGCCTTTGGGAGCTGGTACATGCCAAGTGCTCAGTGTGTGTGACTGCAGTCAAAGGCATGTCCCAGGTGAGGTGTGGAGCCCTTCCAGATAGGGGCTTGGTGGTGAGACCCTGCACTGAGCACATAGTCCCCTTCCAGGCAGGGGCTTGGTGGTGAGACCCTGCACTGAGCACGTAGCCCCCTGACACTGCCCACTTTCCTGACAAGCGTCAGACACTCTGGGTTGCTTGAAACAGCTCTGTCCACTTTTCACAATGATCACCTAACCTGCTCCTTCTCCTGCGCTGGTCAGACGGGGACCAGGCACAGACTCTTCACAGGGTGGGGGAGAGTCATTTACAAGGGATCCCCTCACACCTCAGGTCTCGTCAGGAGCCCCTCAGCTTTCCTGTGGAGGCAGAGGACAGGTGGGCTGGCCATCTGTAAGCTCAACAGGTGACCTGCTTTCTGCACACTCTCCTGTAAGCCCTGACCAGCCCTCTAGGCCACTCCCCAACCCTCCAGAGCATACTGGGTGTGTCCCACCTCCAGGGAGGGCCTAGCTCCTCAGAGAGAGGCTTGTCTACCGAGTCCATCGAGTCCATCATCCACCAGAAGGCTGAGCTCCACTTCCTTTATCTCTGCCAGGCTGTCCTGCTGAGTGTGAAACTCAAGCTGCAGCCAGAACTCGACATTGAAAAGGTGAGTTTTGTAAACAACAAATTCTGTGAGGTTGTGGAGAGATTGGAGCTCTCATTCACTGTGCTGGTGGGAATGCAAAAGGGCACAGCCACTGTGGAAAGTGGGCTGGTGCTTTCTCAAAAAGCTGGCAAGAGAAACACCATTTGACCCAGCAATTCCACTACTGGGAATATACCCCAAAGAGACCAGAGCTGCCGCTCAACAGACGTGTGCACACTGTGTTTATTGCTACATCATTCACGATAGCAAAGAGATGGAAGCAAGCCAAGTGCCCAGATAGAAAAGCTATGGTACATTCACACCATGGAATACTACACAGCACTGAAAAACAGGGAACTCCTAAAACATTACATGATATGGGAGAGTCTGGAGGACATGATGCTGAGTGAAATAGTAACAAAAGGACGAGTACTGCATAACACCACTGTTATAAAATGGGACAGGGAGGTGTTGGGGAGAGAATGGGGAAAGAATGGATAGAAAATGAACACTGCACTAGGTCAGATGAGGAGAACTAAGCAGAAAGGAATATGTGATTACGCATTCTGTCTGACGACAATCTGGAAAAAAGGGTGCATTGCCAGGTGGGCGGGGGAGGGGGAGAGGAGGAGGAAAGACAATGTGCAACAATTAATTTAAAAAAGAAAGGAGAGTTTTATCTCAGAGAAATTCATACACTCAAAGGTAGATGACTGGTGAGGGAAGCAGCCACACTGGACTCAGAGGGCCAAGCCAGGGGAAGTGTCAAGGCTGCCTGGCCAGCTGGGGACTCCATGAGCAGGTTCCTCAGTGTTCTGTCTTCCCCATGAGCGGGTCCTCAGGGCACTGTCTTCCACTGCGACACTCCCCTCACGTGGCCTTTGTGTCGACACATCTTCCCCCTGAGGCTGCAAGGTGTCCAGAGGCTGCTTGGGGCAGTGGCCAGGCCTGGGGAAGCCCTTCCCCTTCATGAAGGCAGATGAGTCATCTCAGGGAATGTCTGTGTATGCACAGGTGTGTGCATAGTGGTTTGTGCACGCAGGTGTGAATGTGTGCACAGGTGTGAGGCTATAGACAAGTGTCTGCTGGGTGTGTGCACACATGTGTGCATGTTCACAAGTTTGTGTGCACAGGTGTGAAGGCGTGTGCACACAAGTGTGCATGCATGTGTTTGTGCAGGGCTCAGACTTGCAAGCAGAGGCCCCCAGCCAGCTCTGCTCTGGTGCTCTGCCTGCCTGCTGCTCAGGTTGGTGGAGGGACTGGGGTCCAGGCTCTCATGTCCCGCCCGTGTGCCTCCAGATGAGCGTCCCGCTGCTGCTCCAGAACAAAATGAACCTGGTTGAGCGCTATGTGGAGGACTTTCCGGACCTGCAGAGGCGGCTGCTGGTCCTTATGGACTCCTGGTGTCAGCCCGGTTTCAACCTCAGAGATGTTACCAGGTGAGTAGAAAACAGCTGTGGCAGTATGTCACCGGGAGACCTCCAGAAATTCAAGCCGCATTCAGAAGACGTTCAGTGAGGCTGCCATTGCTGATGGCTCCGTCTTGACTGGGAGTGGTGAACAGTGGGAAGGTGTTCATTTGAACACATAAATTCGCTCAGGTGTGTGATGAGTTAGGTGCCCTCAGGCTGAGTTCGACCCACAGCGACTCTGTGAACAACAGCTCTGTACCCTGTCCTGTCCTGTCCTGTCCTGAGCAGCCTCTCGATCTCTGGCACACTCAAGCACATGCACCAAGCGTGGTATCCCTTTCTGAGGAATACTGTCTCCTAGGAACATGCCCAAAGTACACAAGATGGCGCTTCACCATCCTTGCCTTCCTGGAGCGTTTGTTCTGGCTGCACTTTCTCTAAGACACACGTGTTGTTTTTGGCAGTCCATGTTCAGTTTTCTTCTCCAGCACCACAGTTCCATGACATCAGTTCTTCTTCTGTCATAACTATTCATTGTCTAGCCCTCAGGAGCATAGCAAGCATTTGAAAAGACCTTGGTCTGAATCAGGTGCCCCTTAGTCCTCAGGCTAACATCATTGCTCCTCAGTAATTTGTAAAGGTCTCTCTGACTACAGACTTTCACAGTCTCTTGATCTCCTAACTGCTAGTATGAAATGTATTGATTGTGGATCCAAGTAACATGAAATCCTTCATTTACAGTTCCAGTATTTTCTCCATCAATCATGATGTCACCTATCAGTCCAGTGGTGAGAATTTTTGTTTTCTTGACGCTGAGATTCAGTCCATATTGAAGACTGTAGTGTTTGATCTTCTGCAGTAAGCATTTGAAATCCTCCTCGCTTTCAGCAGGCAACGTTGTCATCTGCCTACTAAGGTTATTGATGAGTCTTCTAATTCTTGATGCCACATTCTTCTTCATAGATTCCAGCTTCTCAAATAATTTGCTCAGTGTACCAATTAAATAGGTATGGTGAAAGACTCCAACTCTGGTGCATACCATTCTTAATTTTAAACCACGATGTGTTCCTTTGCTCTGTTGGTAAAAAAATTTTTTGGCTTAGGTGTAAGTTTCACATGAACACAGTTAAGTGTCCTGGGATTCCCATTCTTCTCAATGTTAGCCATAATTTGTTATAATGTACACAGTCAAATGCCTTTGCTCAGTCAATAAAACACAAATAGACATTCTTCTGGTATTCTTTACTTTCATCCAAGATCCATCTGACATCAGCAATGGTATATCCCTAGTGCACGGCCTCTTCTAAATCCCACTTGAACTTCTCACAATTCCCTGAAGGTATAACTTTGTGAAGAATTGGAATTCAAGAACACTTCATTGTGTTCATGTAGATCCTGTGCCTAGACTAAAAGGCAGTCATAGAATAGAACCAGGAAATGAAATCAGGAAAGATTGGCATCCAGGTTGTATTTTTACCATTCTAAATGCTGAGCAAATCCAAGAATGTGGGCTCTGTGAAGAAGATGGCATCGGAGTTGGAGAAAGGCTCCAGTCTCTGTGTAGATAACACAGTTTTGCCTGCTGAAAGTGACTGAGAACCTGAAGTGCTTACTGACTAAGGTCAAAGACTGCCACCGTCAGTACTGTCAGTATGAATTACACCTTGTCAGGAGATGGAAATCTTTGCAACTGGTCTGATAAGCAATATCATGGTAAATTCAGAACAAATTGACAGTTTTCATTAGAGCTGTCAGTGCAACACCCTCAGAAACATCAGCAAACAACATGCTACCTTGGGCAAATCTGCTGAGGGGTGAGGAAACTAACATGTTTAAAAGCAAAAAATATCACTGAAGATTAAGCTGTAACGTGGCCCAAGCCATTCTATTTCCAGGTGCCGCAAATGCATGTGGAAGCTGGGCGTTGAATACAGGAGACAAAAAAAGTATTAATGCCTTAGAATTATGGTGTGGACAGAAAATAATAAATATGCCACTGACTACTAGAACAGACAAATCTGTCCTGGAAAAAGCAGAGCCAGAATGCCCTTTAGAAGAGAGAAAAGAAATACAAAAAAAAAAAAAAAAGAAGAGAGGAGGTGGGACTTCATGTCCTCTATTTAGCACATGTTATCAGGAAGGACCGATTTTTGCAAGTTGTCATGCTCGGTAGAGAGTAAACATTAAAAAGAAGGAAGGCCTTGACCAAGTTAGATTGATTGGCACTGTGGGCTCAAACACAGCCGAATTCCTTTCTGTTTGTATATGGCGTCTCTGAGTCAGAACTGACTGATAGTGCCTAGCAATTGTGGAGAATTCGTTATAGGTAAAGGGGAAAAACAATTGGTGAGGATGTGGAGAAAGCGGAGCCCTCACTAAATGTTGGATAGATTGTGAAATTATGCATTTGCTGTAGAAAACAATTTAGTGGTTCTTAAAAAAATTGAACATAGATTTACTATGTTGCTGTTGTTGTTAGGCCCATCAAGTTGACTGCATCTCTTAGCAACCCTACGAACAATGGATCTGAACCTTGCCCTGGCCTGTGCCGTCCTCATCGCTGATACTCTGGAGCCCAGGGTTACAATCACTGCATCTGTCCATCGTGTCGAGTATCTTTCACTGATGATGCCTCTTGCCAAGGACATGACCCTTTCCCTCCTAACAACATGTCCCAAGTATATGAGACCGTATTTCACTGTCTTTCCTGTAAGGAGCGCCCTGGTTGTACGTCCCCAGTCCATGAGAGGCCCAGGAAGCTGCTTCAGCACCGCAGCTCAGACACTGATTCTTCTTCCATCACCCTTAGTCACTGTCCTGCTTACATGGCAAGTTAATTGAAAAGACCATAGCCTAAATTAGATGCACCTTAGTCTTCAAACTAACATCCTTGCTCTTTAGCACTTTGGAGAGGACCTTGACAGCTAATTACCCCAATGCAACACATCTTTTCATTTCCTTCTGCTTTTACAATAATGATGCAGTATTTGTCCTTATGAGACTGAGTTTGTTCACACGCTTAGTGCTCTCTAGCCTCTCCCGTGGTATGTATTATTTAAAGTCTACCTTCTTGAATAATTTGCTCATCATGCAGACTGACTACACATGGAGCAAGGAAGCAGCCCCAGTGCACACATTTCTTTATTTTGAGCCATGCATCCCTTTCTCTGGTTGGATAAGGTGGATTGAGTCAGTGACTGGGATAATCGGGATGGGTGTGTCAGAGGCAGTGCGATAGAGCAGGGTTTAGGGCTGTTGTACATAGGGTCGCTATGAGTCACAAGCAACTTGACGGCACATAACAACAACAGCAACAAAGGTTTCACATGAGCCCAATTAAGTATTCTTAATGTTAGCTATAATTTGTTATGATCCACACAGTCAAATGCTTTTGAATAGTCAATAAAGCACAAGTAGACATTTTTCTGGATGCTCTCAGCCAGGATGCATCTGATATCAGCAATGATATTCCTGGGGCCACGGCCCAGCCTGAATTTTGACAATCCTGTCAGTGTTCTAACCACTTTTTACTGATTTTCAGCAAGGTGTTATTTGCATGTGACTTTGAGCTGTGGTGCTGGAGAAAAGTATTGAGGGTACCATGGACTGCTAGGAAAACAAACAGATTCATCCTGGAAAGGGTTAAACCGGGCGGCTCCCTGGAGGCAAGGATTCTGGGGCTTCGTCTAACATACTTTGGACATGTTGTAAGGGGAGACCGGTCCTTGGAGAGGGACATCATGCTTGGTAGGGTGGAGGGACAGCGCAGGAGGGGAAGGCCCTCTATGAGGTGGATTGATTCGGTGACTGGGGTAACGGGGGTGGGTGTGTCAGAGGCAATGCGATTGGCACAGGATAGAGCAGAGCTTAGGGCTGTTGTACATAGGGTCGCTGTGAGTCGCAAGTGATTCGATGGCACATAACAACAATTAGTGATACAGTTCAGTAATCACCACATTCTGGATCACATTTTTTGGGAATGGGATTCTGCCCCTAGGTACTCAAAACAATTTAAAGCATGGATGCACACAGATCCTTGTATACTCAGGTATTGCAGCATTATTCACAATAGTCAAGAGGTGGAAACCACCTTTTGTCCATCAGCACTTGATGGGTCCATAAACTCTGGCGTGTGCATTATCCAGCTTTAAAGAAGATGATGTGAGATACATATGAATGAATCTTGAAACTATTATGCTGATGAAAATAACTCCAACACAAAGTTAAATGTTGTCTGGTGCCTTATACGATGCATCCAGTGCAGGCAGCCCTATGATTCAGAAGTCATTGGTGATCAGGGCTGGGCCAGGTCGACTTGGACTGGACGCACTAGATGCATGGACCTTCTGCTAATGAGATGAGAGAAGGCAGTGGTGGTGGAGCCTGGGGAGTGCAGTCAATGTTGCTGAGCCAATCAAAGTGGAAACTATTGGAGATATTTTAACACTATAAGAAAAAGCCATTACCTGAAAGAAGAAGGCAGCAGGCTTTCTCTCACACAGGAAGTTCCCCCAGATGACCTCGGTCAGGCAGGACTTGCTGCGTCCGAAGCTGGTGTGCAGACAGGTGCTGCGTCTCCTGGAGAGGTACAACATGGACTCAGGTGAGCCGGACCCAGCCCTCCTGCCCTGCCCGTCGCCAAGAGGTGGAATCGACGTGTACGGGTGGACGCATGTATATTTGTTAGGGTGGTGGGCATGTGTGTTTGTTGAGGGGTGGGGGTGGGGATGGGGTGGGCGTGTGTGTTTGTTGAGGGGCGAGGTGAGGACAGGGTGGGCATGTGTGTTTGGGGTGAGGAGTGAGGGGGGTTGGGATGGACATTATTGTGTTAATTGGGGCGTGAGGGTGTGTGGGGCACGGGGGAAGGAAAATGATGAATGTGTTTCTGTTTGGTGGGAGTGTGGGTATGTAGGTGTGAGGGTGTGCGGTTAGGGCCGAGGGTAAGCATGTATGGGTGTTAAGTGTTTGCTGGGAGTGTGAGGTGAGGGTGTAGGGATGCTGGGGAGTATGATTGTGTGTGAGGATGTCAGGGGCTGGGCATGTGTGTGTTTGTTGAGGGATGGAGTGAGGTGGGGAGATGCAGGGGGTGATGAGGGAGTTGCGTGTTTGGGGATGTGGGAATGTGGGAGAATGGGGGTTGAGTGTGTTGGGGAATGTGGACATGTGGGGATGCAGGGGGTTGTGGGGAGATGTTTGTGTTGGGGATGCAGGGGTGGGGTAGGGGTTTGTGTTTGTTGAGGGATGGGGCATGTGGAGGAAGGAGAGATGTGTGTTTGGGAGGTTTTATGTGGATGAGTTGGGGGCATGTGTATGTTGGGAGATGTGGAGGTGTGGGATGGAGGGGGCATGGGGGCATGAGTGTTGGTGATGGGAGTCAAGGCGTGATTCCAGGACCCCTTCTTGCTCCCTCATGCATCTGTCCTTCCTCTCCCCAACTTGAGGTCTATTCCTGACCTCTCTGGTGGCTGCTGGCCCTTCCTGTACCAGTGTGAGACCACAGTCTTGCCACAGGTCCACCTCATGTGTGCGCCAGCCCAGGATGGATCCTGCGGTCAGCCGCTGAGCTCCTTGCTCTCCTCAGACGCTAGGAGGCCTGTCTCGGCAGCTCGGGGCCCTTTGGATATCTCCATGAGGATTAGAACCCAATGGTTAACTTCTCTAGGCAAAAAAGCTACTGGAATCTTTGGGGTCACTCTGAGTGGGGGAGGAGTATGCATCTGTGTGGGAGCTCGGATGCCTCGTGGTTAAAAGCTGCACTGGAGTCCCAAGGGAAGCCGGTTCAAATCCACCAGCTGCTCCACAGCAAAAGGATGAGCAGTTTCTTCCCATGAGATTTACAGCCTCTGAAAACCCGCCGGAGGGTGAGTCATGTCTCACTTGACGGTACACAGCAGCAGCAGCATGCCGCTTTGTTATGTGGCTTCAGTACATTGGCCAAAAAGGAACTGTCCAAATGGCACAAGGGAACGCTGCATGGTTTAAACCACGATGCACATCAGGAAAGGTGGGCGTCAAGGCAAGAGCCTTTCTCCATACCTAGTCAACTTGCGTGCTGAGCAGTCATTCAAGAAGCTGGACTTTGTGAAGAAGAATGTGGCATCAGGATTGGAGGAAAACTCATCAACAACCTACATTACGCAGGTGGCACAACCTTGCTAAAATGAGCACTTGCTGAAGAAGATCAGACTGCAGCCTTCTCTTTGGGTTCAACGCAACAAGACCCAAACCCTCAGCACTGGACTGATAGATAACATCATGACAGATGGAGAAAAGACTGAAGTTGTCAACTATGTCATCTTGCCTGGATCCACAATCTACACCTGTTGTACCAGCAATCAAGAAATCAAAAGATGTACTGCATTGAGTAAATAAGCTGCCAGGGGCCTCTCTGAAGCACTAAAAAGCGATGATGTCAGTTTAAAGGTGAAAGTGTACCTCACCTAAGCCATAATGTTGTCAGTCACTTACCATCTGTCTCTAAGTTGGGCAGTGAATAAGGATGGCAGAACCAAGGCCTCTGAGCTGTGAGAAGAGGACTGAACGTGCCATGGACTGCCGGGAAACTACAAGCCTGTACTGGAGAAAAACAGGGAGGATCAGAGGAATGTCCGTGTCCATCTTTCTTTCATTGACTATGCAAAGGCGTATGACTGTGTGCATCACAACAACCCTGAGAAGAATGGGAATCCCAGAACACTTGATTGCACTAATGCGAAGCCTATACTTGGACCAGGAGGCAGTCGTCAGAACAGAGCAAGGAAATGCTATATGGTTCAAAATTGGGAAGGGTGTACGCGAGGGATGTGTCCTATCTCAATACCTTTTCAACCTGTATGCAGAACAGATTATCCGGGAGGCTGGGCTCTATGAGGAGAAGTGTGGCATCAGGATTGGTGGAAGATCTATCCAATAATCTGCGTCATGCAGATGACACAACCCTGCTTGCTGAAACTGAGGCGGACCTAAAGCGCTTGCTGCAGAAGGTCAATGACTGCAGCCTCCAAAATCAATTGAAGCTCAATGTCAAGAAGACAAAGATTCTTACCACCAGACCAATTGGCAGCATCAGGATGGATGGTGAAGAGATTGAGATTCTTAACAGCTTTAGTTTGCTTGGCTCCACAGTCAAGACCCTTGGCACCAGCAGCCAGGAAATTAAAAGACATATTGCAATGGGAAAGTCTGCTGTTAGAGACCTCTTCAAAGTACTGAAGAGCAATGGTGTCTCTCTGGAGACTCAGGTGTGTTCTGATACAGGCCATCGTGGTCTTTGCAATCACTTGCTATGTGTCAGAGAGCTAGACAATGACTAGGGAGGATAGAAGGAGAATTGATGCCTTTGAACTATGGTGTTGGAGAAAAGTATTGAATATACCATGGGGCTGCAAAGAAAATGAACAGGTTCATCCTGGAGACGGTTAAACTGGGCTGCTCCTTGGAGGCAATGATTCTGAAGATTCATCTGACTTGCTTTGGACATATTGCCAAGGAAGGACCAGTCCTTGGAGAGGGACATCATGCTTGGGAGGGTGGAGGGACAGCGTAGGAGAGGAAGACCCTCAATTAGATGGATTGATTCAGTGACTGGGGAAACAGGGGTAGGTGTGTCAGAGACAGTGAGATTAGCACAAGACAGACCAGGGTTTAGGGCTGTTGTACACGGGGTCGCTGTGACTTGCAGGTGACTCGATGGCATATAACAACTTGGAAGCAAGGATCGTGAAGCTTCATCTCAAATAGTTCGGTCATATTGTTAGGAGGGGTCAGTCCTTGGAAAAGGAAGTCATCCTTGGAAGGTGGAGGAGGGTCAGCGAAAGAGAGGAAGACCCTCAACAAGATAGATGGACACAGTGACTATACCAGTGGGTTCAAGTGTGTCAGAGGTGACGAGGATGGCACAGGAGGGGGCAGAACTTTGATCTGTTGTTTGTAGGGTTGCTGTGAGGTATAGTTGACTCTGTGGTACCTAACAACAACAGTCTGTGAAATGCTGCCTTCTTTCTCTCTCCCTCCCATTGCCAGCAAATTGAAGCCCACTCATAGATGGAAAGCCCTGCCAGCTTTCAGAGACTGTAAATCACATGTGAGGAGACTGCCGTCTTTCTCCCTTAGAGCAGCTGCTGGATTGGCCTTTGGCTCGAAGCCTCCGCTCCTCCCCACCACACCCCCTCTGTTTATTTGGGCCGCCTTTATGATCTCCATAAAACCGTGGTGTTGTTTTGGTTTGGGTTTTTTCTACAGAGTACTTAGGCATCTTCTGCTAGATTTTTGTTTCCATCTTAAATTTTCTGTTATTTGAAAATGCTGTTTATATCTCAGTCCTGCTTTCTCGATCTTGGTTCTCGTGATTACTGTCTGTTGGTGCCAGGTCTCTGCTTAACTCTCCATCAGTTGTAGTAACCTGTTGCTGTTGCATTGAAGCCTCCACTGTGCTCCTGAGATGTGCACCGTCGTGAGCGGTGGTTACCAGTCTTCCTCTCGCAGAGCGGCTGTGGCCTTCCAGCGTATCCCGCCCAGGGGTCTCTGTCCAGCGAGCAGTTGTCTACACTCTCTCGCCTCCTCCTCCTCCCTCCCTTCTCCTCTGTGTGCTATCAGGACCAGACACAGTCCAGGCGTGGGCGTGGGGGTCTCGTCATCCCACTTTGTGGTGCCAGTTGTCCTCCAGTGGTTCCGGCTCACAGTCACCCCACGCATGACCACCAGCCCACGTCCCTCCTCTGTGTCCTTCCCAGACCTGAGGGTCATATGAGTGGTCCCAGTCCAGGTGGGGCAGTCCATGGGCCCCCATCCCTGAAGCACAGGATCTGGTGGTCAGGACATCAGTCTTTTTTTTTTTTATTTCGTGTGAGAGAGTGTGTGTGTGTGTGTGTGTGTGTGTGTGTGTGTGTGTACTGTCAAATCAGATCTGACTGGTACAGGAGGAGATTGTTCCTCCTTCTCCAGCAGAGCATCTGGTGGATTTGAACCATGCACCTCTGGGATTGCAGTACACCTTTCTTGCCACTAGGCCACCAGAGCTCACCATAAGGGGCATCAGTCTTGGTAGCAAAACTGCAGGCCATGCAAAACTGTCACATGAGGTCAGAGCAAACGCTGCTTCAAGTGCCAGCTTCCCGGTCCAGCTCTAGCCCCTGCCCAAGCCCCTGTCTCCATTCCTTCCTCAGATGACGTGGTCTGAACTTTGGTCCAGAGCAGTCCCGTGTCAGGGGACAGCTTGGTGTTGGGGGATGGCCTCAGGGGAGGGCACATACCCTTTCCATCTGGGGAGCCCTGGTCACTCCTGTAGCTCAATCCCTCGTGGCCGCTAAACTCCAGCTTGTCCCTGGCTACCTGCCCTGCCCGGGGCCCAGGAGAGGCTGTCGGAAGTGGGGTGCTGATTGGACAACACTGCCAGATGTGCAGGGGCCATGTGGCTCCCAGGGTGGCCAAGCCCACTGGAGATGGTCATCCTGACAGGCCTGGGGGCTGCAGGGAGGCCGGGACTGGAGCAGCTTAGGCAGTAGGTCACTGTCCCCTGGCTCTTCAGCAAGATCTGGAAGCAGAGTCACAGAAAGCATTATGGCTACCAGGAAAGACTGGGCTGGCCGCTGGGTCCCTGCTCTAGGAACAACACTGCTGCAGGGACAGTCAGGAAGCTGGCTCGGGGCCAGCACAGCACAATAGCCGGAAGCCCTGCTGGTAGACAACAGTGGGAAAGCCCACGAGATGTATACAGCCACCGGCAGGACCAGCCTGGGATGTTCAAGTGGGGTCCTTGGGCAGTGTAGGTGGCTCTGTGAGACCACAGAGAGGTGACACTTCCAGGGAAGTGGGACCCGAAGACAGCTGAGACCCTTGGGGAGATGACACCCCTAAGGGAGGCAGGACTCTACGTAAGACCCTCCTCAGGAAGCTGATACCCCCAGGAGCTGATCCTCCCCCCAGGAAGCCCACACACCATCCCCCAGGGAGCTAATCCTCCCCAGGAAACTGGCACCAACACCCCCTGGGGAGATCTGCTCCTGGGGGGGCCTAACACTTTGAAGTGTACAAGGCTGGGCCGGAACAAGGCTCCTTCCAAGGCCCCTCGCCCTTCCTGCTCACCTACCTCTCCAGCTCCAGACTTCTAGGAAGCAGCAGAGATGGATCAGGCATGACACTCAGCGGCATAGTGTCCATGGCCTGAGTCCTGCCCTCTCTTACAGCCTTGTGCCCCAATGTCATCAACCAGCAACGCTTGGGAACTCTGCGGTACCTGTGCTACAAACGGTTTGTGGAGGTCTGTGCAGGTGTGTGCAGGTGTGGGACCTAGGCTAGAAAGGGTGTGTATGTGCTTATGCAGCTCGAGGCGGGAGCTGGGCCCGTTGGTACCCTGAGCTGTGTCCTGCAGGCCAGTGGGGGAGAAAGGGACAGCCCTTGAATTGTCCCCTTTTTTTACCCTTGCAGAGAACCTTGTCTCAAGAGAACTGGGCTGATCATGTGCAGGTGAGTCCAATGACCTGGCTGTCCACAACACCCTCAGAGACCTGCCTGAGACCTGTGTCGTGGGGGAGGCCATGCGTTTGTGTAAGTGAGAGTGAGGAGGTGGTGACTTGTGTCTCTTTGCTGAACTCTCCAGAGAAGCCGACTTACTGAGAGGTGTATGTGTTGTTGTTGTTATGTGCTGTCGAGTCGCTTGTGACTCATAGTGACCCTGTGTGCAATGGCCCTGAAACCTGCTCTATCCTGGGCCAACTCCATTGTCTCTAACACTCCTACCCCCACTACCCCAGTCACTGTATCAGTCCATCTCATTGAGGGCCTTCCTCTCTTTCTTTGTCCCTCCACCATTCCTAGCATGATGTCCCTCTCCAAGGACTGATCTGTGTATGTATGTGTGTGTACTACACACACACACACACACACACACACACACTTTTCTGCATATGAACTTCAAGAGAGTGGCTCACAAAATTGTGGGGCATGACAAAGCCTAGTTCCACAGTGAGGCAGTGTCCAGTGGAGGACGTGTCCAGTGGAGGCAGTGTCTGGAGACCTCTTCTGGTTGACAGGATTACAGGGGTCTGGCAAACCCAATACTCCAGGTCAGCAGGCCAGAGAGTTCTTCAGGAACTGGAGGTCAGTCAGGTGACCAGGAGTGCAGGATGGAAAGGGAGAAAGTGACCACTGCCAAAACGTGTTTCTTTTCTGGAGACCATACTCCAAAGGTGTCACATCAGATCACATGTTAGAAAGTCAAAGCAGGACGTCACCATCAGCATCCAGAAATCATCTTCCTTTCCCATCATCCTCAAAACTTGTCCAATCAAATCATCTCACCACTCCATCCTTTTAATCCAACTCACCATCACATGCCAACAACTCATTTCATTATCCCAACCCACCATCTCATGCCGTCATTATCACCCCATGCCATCATCCGTCCTCCAAACAAAATCAACATCATCCTGTCCCGTTAACTTGTCCTATCAAAGTATCCCATTTTCCTATCCCATAAACAACTCATCTCATTCATCCCTTCCCGTGAACCCATCCCCTCAACCATCATTTCATCCACCATCACTTCACCACATCACCTGATTAAAAAACCATCATCGTCCTATCAACTATTGCATCATCACCATCAATATTCCATCATCACCTTAATACCTCATTGTATCCCATCTTTTCACCACCCTCATCACATCCTCTTCCCTCACCACCATCACCTCATCCTGTCCCATCACTGCCCCATCACATCAGAACAGCAATCTCTCTAGTATTTGGCCCCACCACTGAGAATTGTATCCTAGCCAGGTTTACACATAACCATCACAGTATGTGTGTACAGACAGTCAGAATGTGAGTGTGTGTGCGTATGTGCATGTACACGGTGGGTGTGTGAACACTGCCTGTTTGTGTTTGTGTGTACATGTATACTGTGACAGGTGGACATGAGTCAGAGCAAATTCATGTGAAAAGTGAGAGGCACTCCTCCACTCTCCCAGGGAAAAGCCTCCAGCTTTGCTTTACATGAGCCCTGGAGGTAAAGGGGACACTGTGCTGCCTGGGCAACAGAAGGCACTTGAGCAAATATGAAGGCCCTTGAGTTCCAGGTACCTTGCTGGGCTTTACACAGAAATGCAGCGCAGTGAGGAGGGGTCCTTGGGCTCCTGTGGTGTGTCCAGTGATCTGGTCAGTGCTGTTCCCGAGTTTCAGCCCTACTCTGAGTGCCCTTGGTGACCTGGTGGCCATCCATTCCGGCCCCTTCCTTGAGGTAGTGAAACCATCATGAGGCTCAGCAGACCATGTGGTCAGTGGCTCAGGGGTCCTGGAGACCCTTGACTGCATGGCTACCTTGTTTGAAGGGGAAGGAAGGACAGGGCCAGGGAGGTAGCAGGAGCCCTTCCAGATTCCATGTCCACTTTCCTCCCTGGAGCAGAAATCGCCCAGAGTGAACTTTGAAAGGACAGCAGCCACATGCTGCTTGAGGACAGACTGGGGGGTGACCGGGACCACAAAGTCCTTCAGCCTAGAGGCAGTGAGTGCCTGCCTGCCTGCCTCCGGTTTGGCCCTGTCAAAACGAAGCAGGTGACCCCCTGGATGATAGACCCCAGTGTATGGACATCAGAGTCCCTCCCTGGGATAGGAGACTGGACAAGAGCCTGGGGGACTGCACCTCTCTGTTGAAGCCTGAATGAGAGGTAGTGTTATCTGTGGGGACAGAGTTGTCCTTTGGCCCTCATCTAGGAGCCCAGTAACCCTGAATGTCCCTGAGGACTATGCAGTGGTCAGTGGAATTAGCTTGAGCCTCCCTCTTGGGGAGGAGAGCAAAGCATCAGAGTCCTTGGACCTGACTGGCCCCAAATGGTGTCCAGCCATCCCCACCCCCAGGGATAACAAGGACACGAGTCACCAGAGAGAAACAGCCCCTTTTCCAGCCAGGGCCCGGAAAGGCCTTCTCCCTGGGTGCCAAGGCCGAGAAGCGGAAGGGCAGCGGACATCCTGAAGAATGCAGAGCAGTTTCCACGTATTGTCCACGTGGGAACCTCCCGCCACAGGGCAGGCAGCAGGGAGGCTGCTGGGGCTGCAGTGGTGTATAGGCTGCCAGGCAGCAAGGGCTCTGGGGGGCAGAGACTCCTCACATCCTGCACCAGTGGTCTGACCTGTGACCTTGCACAGCAGGCCGGGATCTGAGCTGGGTGGCTGGGGACCCAAGCAAACAGCCATGTGTTCTCCTAAGGTCACTTGGGGTCACTGAGAACAGTCTCTGTTCACACTGAGGACAAGAGTGCTGGGTACCCTCAGCATGGAAGTCAGCCTGAGCAGAGCCCTGTAGAAGGGGAGCGAGTCCACAGAGGGGGGCGTGGGGAGGGTTCTCAGGGTCCACAGAGGGGGGCGTGGGGAGGGTTCTCAGGGTCCACAGAGGGGGGCGTGGGGAGGGTTCTCAGGGTCCATGGAAGTGGGTGTGGGGAGGCGGTCTCAGAGTCCATGGAGGGAGCGGCAATGTCCTGGCTAGAGGGCAGGGGACATTCTCAGAGTGGTTCAGACTGCAGAGATAGGAGACCCCAAGAAGTGCAGGTTAGATGTAGGTTAGGAGAAGGTAGGACCAGGCAAGTAAGGCAGCAAAAGCCGGTGTGGCCCAGCCAGCCTCTGAGAGGACTAGTCAGTCAAATGACAGCTGAACTCAGGACAGAAGCACCCTCAGAGGGCTTGGCCTGGGTCTGGAGAAGTCAGGCGGTCTGTGAAGTCGAGAGTTATCTTAGGCCCTCCATGGATTTTCCACACAACCCTCAGGGCAGGCGAAGGTGGGCATCCCTGTCTGGCCCTGCTGACCACTCACTCTTCCTAGGACCTTGTGGGGCAGAGCGAGTGGTTGCAAAGCCAGCTGCTCCAGCTGCTGACCTCACACTGCAGTGTGGCAGTGACTGCCCAGTGTGCCCAGGACCTATCACTGCCTGAGGGACTGCTGCCAGCCGCGGTGGCCACTGAGCTGAGCAGACTTCGGGAGAGGTGAGCACCCTGGATGCGTGAGCCCTAGGTGCTCAAGGGCAGAGGGCGTTACAGGGTGGTGTGGTGGGTGCTGTAGGGCACGTGGCCATCACTGGTTGGTGTGGCTGATCTCTGCCCCCCTAGGGAGCCCCAGCCTGGTGGGAAGCCCACGGAGCCCCGTGGCAAGCACAGGAGCCATTACTACCAGCCGCCTATCACCAGGGAAGACATCTACTTCCTGGCCACGTGGGAGGACGTCACCAGACATGAGCCTGAGATCCTGCAGGCGAGCCCCTGGCAGCCCACCCCCTCACACCTCCCTCAGCATCCACGGCCCCGGGGGTGGGGCACCCAGGGTAGCTCCTTCCTGCAGTCTGTGGGCAGTGGTGGTGGACCTGGGGAGAGTGCCTGCTCACACACACTCTGTGCCCGCAGCCGGGTGCCGTAGTCGGCGTGGACTTGGAGTGGAAGCCCCTGTTCCAGGGCGCAGCCCGGCCCAGCCCCTCCCTGGTGCAGTTGGCATTGGAGGGCCGAGTGTTACTGCTGGACCTGCATAGCCTCTCACAGCCCCCTGGGGGACAGGGGGAACAGGCCCTGTGGCAGCTCCTGAGCCGGCTCTTCTCAGACCCCTCCATCACCAAGTTAGGTGAGCCTGCCTCTGGGGGAAGCGGAGGGTGCTGGGTGCGCCCTGGGGCAAGGGCAGGAGAGCCACGCCCCTCACCTCCATTGGGGTCCACAGGTTATGGACTGGAAGGGGACTTGCGGAGCCTGGGAGCTGTGTGCCCGGCCCTCGCGGATGCGGACAAGGCAGTGCGCGGTGTCCTGGACCTCCAGCTAGTGCACCAGCGGGTCAGTGGGACGGTGGGGGTGTGAGGGCGGCTCGTAGAAGGACAGAGCTCGGAGGAAGGGGGTGTGGAGGGACGAGCAGGAGTTAGGGTGGAGGTGGAGGTGGAGGGGTGGCGCGGGGGCATGGTGTGGGGTGGGCAGGGCCCATGGGGGGACATTGAGGTACGGGGTGGGGGGGTGAGGTAGCTGGGGGTGGGCCCCAGCTAGAGGGGGCGGGGCCTGCTTTAGGGGCTGGGGTGCGGGACAGAGTCCATCTGTAGTGGGCAGGGCGTGGGGGCAGGCAGAGAGGGGGTCTCTGGCAGCACTAGGAAGGTGGTGGAGGAAAGGCAGGAAGGGGCATGTGTGGATCCTCAGGAGAGGAGGGGCACCAAGTCTGGTGATAAGAGTGGGAGTGAGGGTGTTGGAAGAAGTCAGAGGGATGCAGTGGGCAAAAGGGTATAAGGATGTCGAAAGACCATCGGGAGGGAAGTCGGGGGCTTAGCAGAGGCGAGTCAGAGCATTGGGAAGGGGGCCTGGGTGGGGGCTCTTGAGGTGACCAGCTGTGTGATTGGCCGGGCGCCAGGTTAGGAGTGGGTGGAGCCTGGAGAGACCAGGAGCGAGTTGTCCAGCATCAGGATGTCAGGCAGCGGGCAGCCTCTCTTCTCTGGGCCAAGAGCATCAAGTGTCGAGGCACTGTCTTGGCAGATGCGGGCAGACACAGGTAGCCCCTGCAAGGGCTCAGCAAGAGCACCGCGGGGCCTGAGCCTCCTAGTACAGCAAGTGCTGGGCCAGCCCCTGGACAAGACCCAGCAGCTCTCCAACTGGGATCTGCGGCCACTGAGAGAGCAGCAGCTGATCTACGCAGGTACGCTTGTTGGGACAGCTGGAGTGCTCCCCTGGTGGGCTGACTGCCCTCCCTCCAGCCCCTGCCCAGGGGTCCCCTGCCGTTTGCCTTTCAAGGAGGCTGAGGCAGACCCCTGCCCCCAGCCACAGATGCCTACTGCCTGCTGGAGGTGTACAGGGCGCTGTGCCGAGACCCTGCCCGCTTTCGCCTGTCTGAGAACCTGGCCAAGAGCCTGGGGGCCAGGGGCAGCATGAGATCAGGGGTCCAGAGGCCTTCTGGCCAGCCAGAGGCCCTGGCCCCACCCCCACAGGTGGGTGCAGGCCTTGGGGGACCATCAGGGATGGGTGGGGTAGGCGTGCAGCTCTGCTTGCCCATTGCTTCCAGAGAGGGTCATCAATAAGCGGGGCCCTGCTACCTGCTGGCCAGCCATGGTCACCTGGAGGCCTGGTCACCGATGAGTGAAGGGCAGGCTGTTTGCAGGTGCCTGCTGCAGTGGACAAGAAAACGGCTCCCAAGGTCCTGGCCAGGGACTTTCGCGTGGTGTGTGACAACATGCTGCAAGGGCTGGCCCGAGGCCTGCGCTGTCTGGGCGTGGACGTGCGTGTGCTGGGCACAGGTGATGACCACCGCAGGGCGGCTGAGGTAAGTGTGGTGGTGAGATCCCAGCCTGGGGCGGTCAGTGGGCCTCCCCTACAGTCATTGTGTGCAAGTGAGCTGTACAGAGGGTTGAGGAAATGGGGCAGCAAGCTGGACCAGGCCTCATCCTGCTGCTGCCCCATAATCCTAAAAGGTGCAGGGCCAACACAACAGATTTCTTGTCAAATGGTTCTGAATACAGTCCAGAGTGAGTCCTCCCAGGTCTCCTGAGGACAGCTGTTCCATGCCTTGTCCAGCATCTGGAGGCCACCTCCCCCTGACTGACCTCTCAGCAGAGCTCTGTTGTCATGGTCTTTCTTTACTGGCCCTCCTGACTGCTCCTAATGAGGCCTTCGGACATTCACAGAGCGAGCAATCCAGGCTCAGCCTGACGCATGGAGCCTGGACCAGCGCCTCTGCCTCACATGGGAGAGGTCTGGCCTCTCTGTCTGCGGTGTCTGCCTGGGGTGTCCCCAGCGTGTGGAGACCAATATGGGTCCTTAGAGCCACTGGACTGTTTGCCTTTCTAGACCTTTGTCGTGGGCAGAGCTAAAGCAGACACTTAGAAAGAGGCCATACATTATTCATTAATATGCAGAGTTTTTTTCACTTAACTTCAGTTAAGCCCCTTTCTGTCAAAAACGTCAGCTCTCACACCACCTACCTTACCTTGCAGCTCACACACCAGAACTTCAGGATGGCCCTGCCTGGGCTGTCACCATGGTTAGAACTCGTGCTTCTGCTGACTTTTGCAGCTATGTGACTTGGGAGGGGGGATGGCTCCAGTGTTGTCATTAGATGCACAAAGGTGGTTCCTGTGAAACCAGGCCAAAGCGCACCTGGTCTCATCCCATCGTCCCCGTCTTCGCGGGTCCCGTGTTGGTGCCGACTCTGGAGCTCATTGCTCCAGCTCATGGCGGCTCTTCCTCTCCGTGACGTATCCTCTTCATGAAACATGCTGGCCTCTACCAGGGTCAGTCCAGTCCTGAGATCAAAGAATGAGAGGTGAAAGTGAATCCCTGTCGTCTGTAAGGAGCACACTGGCCCCACAGCTCCTCAGACACATTTACCCCTTCTTCCGGCAGCCATGATATATGCAATATTTTTAGCCAACATGGTAACTCACATACATCAATTTTTTAATTTTTTCTTAATCATTATTCTGCTTTCATATGCAAATAAAACAACTGAAAATACCTTGGCTCAGGCCAAGGACGCATGAGTCCTCAGAGTGGCATCTTTGCTTTTTAATACCTTAAAGAGATCTTTTATAGCTGATTTTCCCAACACCAAATGTCATGTTATCTCCTGCTGCTGCTTCATGGCATGGGTGGTGGGCTCACGTGAAGTGAAATCCTTCACAACTTCAGTCGGCCTGTTTGTTGTTCCAGCTGTGCAGATTTCTGTTTTATGTTGAAATTCATCCATGCCGAGGGTTGTGCAGACTTGGATTTTCATCTGTCAGTGCTTCAAGCTCTTTCCTTTGTTAGCAGGCAGAGCCGTGCCGCTTTCATATCAAATGTTCTTGATGAGTCTTCCTCCGATCCCGTTGTTTTTCTTCATCAAGTTCGGCTTCTTGGATTTTCCACTCACAGATGGAGTTAGTGTAGTAACAACACAACCCTGACACACATCCTACCTGACTTTAAACCACATTATTTCTCCTTCTGTTCTGAGTGGCCGCCTCTTGATCTACGTAAAGGTTCTGCATAAGCACAGTATAGTGTTTTGTAATTCTCGTTCTTCTCAGTGTTATCTATAGTTTGTTATGATCTAGTCGAATGTGTTGACATAGTCAATCAAACAGGCAGACACATTTCAGTGATGCTTGTTTTACAATAGCGGTGACTGATACCACTCTCTCCTTTGAATTTGAGTCGAATTTCTGGCAGTTCCCTGTCGATGTACGGCTGTAGCCATTTTTAAATTTATCTTTTGCAAAACTTTCCTGTATGTCATGTTCAGTAACGGCCTGGCTGTATTGTTCAGTTGTTGTTGTTGTGATGTACTGTCAAGTTGCCTGCGACTCGTAGCAACCCTATGTACAACAGCCCTAAATCCTGTTCTATTCCTTGCCAATCTTATTGTCTCCAACACCTCCATCCCCATTACCCAGTGACAGAATCAATCCATCTCATTGAGGGTCTTCCTCTCCTGCGCTGTTCCTCCACCCTCCCAAGCATGACAATCCCTCACAGTGACGGGTCCCGCCTTGCAACATGCTCAAAGTATGTCAGGCAAAGCTTCAGAATCCTTGCCTCCAAGGAGCAGCCTGGCTTCACCCTCTCCAGAATGAACTTGTTTGTTCTCCTAACAGTTCATGGTATATTCAATACTCTTCTCTAGCACCACAGCTCGAAGGCATCAACTCTCCTCCTGTCATCCTTAGTCATTGTCCAGCTCTCTGATGCATAGCAAAGACCATGGCCTGTATCAGGCACACTTTAGTCTCCAGACTGAAATTGTTGTTCCTCAGTACCTTGGCAAGGTCTCAGACAGCAGACTTTCCCAGTGCAATTCATCTTTTAATTTGACTAATACGAAGAGTGTTGATTGTGGAGCCAAGCAAGCTGAAGCTGTCAACAATTTCAGTCTCTTTATCATCCATCGTGATGCTGCCAGTCAGCCCAGTGGTGGGAATCTCAATCCATTCTGAAGGCTGCAGTCCTTGACCCTCTACAGCAAGCACTTCAGGTCCTCCTCAGTTTCAGCAAGCAGGGTTGTATCATCTGTATAACGCTTCCACATTCTGTTGGATTGCCTTCCTTTGAAAGGGGCACAAACACGAGACTACTGGCTGGCAGCCTGAGTCCTGGATTCCGTGTGTTTGCTGTGGTTGAGTAAGTGCTTACAGTGTCTGAGCTGTGTGCTGAAGCACCTTACTCGGTCCCTGATGTAACCCACCCTCTGCTGTTGAGCTGATTCCACTCTATACTGACCCTCCACTGGGTCCTGAAGACAAGTGGCTTTATGGGAGGACACTGCCCAGCTCTCCCCATTAGACATTGTGTCAGCAGAGCTCCTCAGCCCCTGGCACCTTGCTTCTCTAATGATTTCGGTGCATCGGACTGCTTTCAGTAGCATCAGTTCTTCACTCATCTTCTTTGGTACAATGAGTTTATATGTTATCTCCATCTTTTTAATGTCATTCACTATTTTGCCCACAAAACCCTTCATTACTGTAGTCTGAAGCTGAAATGTTTTCCTTCTGTGCTTTCATATTGAGAAATGCCAAATGTGTTCCCCTTTGGGTTCTCTGGCTTTGGGTATTTGCATATTTCATTATAATACTGTTTTGTAATAGCTATTTTGAGTAAGACAATTATGTTATTTTTGCTGTTATGTGCCATCAAGTCAACTGCAACTCACAGCAAGCCTATGAACAGTAGAACTCTGTCCTATCCTACACCAACCTCATCATTTCCAACAGACCTAATCCCATTTCCCCAGTCATTGTGTCAGTCTCTCTGTTCTGGGGTCTTACTCTCTCTCCTACAGTGTCTCTCCACTCTTCCAAGCATGAAATAATTCTCCAAGGACTGGTCCCTCCTGGCTGCATGCCCAAAGTATATAAGACAGAGTTTCATAATCCCTGCCTCCAAGGAACAACTAGTTTCACCCTCTCCAGGACAGACCAGTTTGTTTTCTTGGCAGTCTATGGTATGTTTAATACTCTTCTCCAGCATCACAACTCAAAGGCATCAGTTCTTTTGTCATCCTTATTCATGGTCCAGCTCTCTGATATGTAACAAATCATTGAGAAAGAATACCATGGCCTGGATCAGGCATATCTTAGTCTCCAAAATAACATAGTAGCTCTCCAACACTCTAGAGAGGTCCTTGATAATCATGTAATCTACTCAAACGGTAAACTGAAATCATGCTTCTTAGAGTCAAGGATTGTGAATGTGCTTCGCACTTCCACAGGGAGAACCAGTCCTCAGAGAGAGACAGCGTGCTGGGAAGGGAGTCAGTGTAAGGGAGGAGGGCCCTCAGGAAGATGCACCTACACAGTGGCTACCACAGTGGACTTGAGTCCGACAGAGACTGTGAGGTTGGCGGAGGGGAGGGCAGGTCCAGATCTGCTGCTCAGAGAGTCGCTGTGGGTTACCAGCTTGATGGCACCTAAGAACACCATGGTCGACTATGCCAAGAATGAAAGATGAAATCTCACTCATTGTCAAAAAGAGGCTTGGGAGCGGGACTGACATCCACTTCCTAAATAACATGCCCTTGGAAAGTCTATGAACATTAGAGAAATGATGGTAATTATAGCACAGGGTTCAGATCTTTTGTTCATAAGGTCACTATGAGTCGTGCTTGACTCAGCAGCATTTAACAACAACAACATCCTGAAGTATAACACTGTCATTGATAGGATAATATCCATAGACAGACAAGGAAAACTTGGTAATATGACTATTATTCACACTTACAAAATAATCACTAGTGCCAAAAATGGAGAAATTAACAATTTGTATGAATCTGCCTGTCTGAAATTGAACACATAATCAAAATTCATCAGTAGTTACTGATAACTGGAGTGCAAAAAATGGAAACAATAAAAAGATTGGCTGCTGAAATGTGGGCTTGGGAATACCAATTATGCTGGAATATGATATAGGTACATGGAAGAATTTTCAAGACCAGCAGCTTTGTCATGGAGAGCACCATTCTCAACAATATAAACATCAGTGATCCATGAGGCCGTCAGACCTCCCAGGTGAAACATACAGAGTGCATCAGTAGAAAGAGGTGATGTAGAAGTTCAATGTCATCAGCCAAAACAAGGCTAGGAACTGACTATGGAACAGGCCATTCATTGTTCATATGCAAGATCAAGTTGAAGGTGAAGTAAGTTAAACAAGTTAAGGTATCACCTTGAGTAGATCCTGTCTGAGGTCAGAAAAGTTACAGAGTGGCATCAAAGCATCACACTTGAGGAAATCAAAGTTCATTGAAAAGACAAGAAAAGGAGGAAAACTTTAAAAAAGATAAGAAAAGGGGGAGATTTAAAAACAAAAAACAAGGAAGGGGGAACAAAGATCAAACAGGTGTTAGAAAGACTCTGACATTTGCTCCTGAACGTGTGTGGCTAAAACGAATGGGAGAGATGATGAAATAGAAGACAGAACAGAACATGAGAGCAAGCTTGAGGTGGTCCTGGGTGATGATGGGGTGCAGCTTTAGGGGACTAAGGCCAGCTCGCTGATTCAAGTCCCAGAGCGTGCTTCCTCTGTGTGTGGTCCTTTTGTTTCAGTCTCTTTTGATTTTTAACAATCCTTTTTAAAAGTTTCATTTTATTTGTAAAATATTTATGTGGCTTCAAGGTCAAGTTCAGAGTCCTGTCTCTTCTTTAGCCCACCCCACTCCACCTGTCACTATCTCTTTAGCAAACTCACGTCCACAGCCTACCCTCCCTCATAGATGGGGTGAGAGAATGGCTGCACACTGCTTTCCCTGGAAGAGGGGCCCTCAGCTCTTCCTCTCACTGCCCATGTCTTGTTATGGGGCCACTGGCAATCAGACAGGTCCCTGTCTTCTTTCGTGGGGATCCTGAAGCCCATACAGCCCAGAGCACAGGTCTCTGTCTCCATTCTCTCTCTTTTATTTAAATTATTTTATTATTTTGTGTGTGTGTGCCTTCAAATTGAATCCAACAAGAGGAGATTGCCCCTCCTTCTCCAGCAGAGCATCTGGTGGATTTAAACCATGCACTTTTGGGATTGCAGTGCAGATTCTTGCCACTAGGCCACCAGAGCTCCCTTATGTCTCCATTCTCTCATGCCTCTGGAACAGAGAATCCATTCTTACAGTTTAGGTTAGAAGTCCAAATTCAGACTGCTGGCTCTCAGGTAAGGCAGCCCTCTCTGTCGGCTGTGGAGGGCATTCATAGCCCAGTGGTCCCTGAAGATCTCCGTGTCTCGTTCTCTGATGTCAAGGAGAGTCTGTGTGCAGAGGTCCTGGTCCAAAAGCATTCACAATTCACTCATAGGAACTATTTCTTGGTTGTCTTGGGGGTCCCTGGACCTGCCACCCCTCAGTTCATTGCCCCCCTTTTATCTCTAGTGAGGTATTACAGAGGTATTATTACATTCAATTGGGGCTGTCATGGGATTCAGGGGTATTTCATGCTGGTGGCCTAGTGGTAAGGAGCTGCCCTGCCGACCTGAAGCCATGTGGTTTGAATCCACCAGCTGCTCTGCAGCTGAGAGATGGACGTTCTCCTGTGCAGCTTACTGCCTCTGAAAACCCACTGGAGCGTCTCCTGTAGGTCAGTTCTGACTTAACAGCACATAACTACAACTGATCCTTTCACAACTACTTGGCTTCCCAGTCAAGGAGAGTCCTTGCATACGTGTAACGAGGGGACTCTGTGCAGCCATGGTGCCATCTGTGACGGCTCTGCACTGCTCAGGGGCCCTCACTGTGGAATGCAGGGGCGGGGTCTGTTTAACCTACTGTTGATGTGGTCCTTGTATACCATCCAGTCAGAACCCATACCTGAACCTCCAGTGGAGGTTTAAAGGCAGGAGATCATACGGGCAGATAACTATATGAGTTACTACCCGAGAAGTGGGACTCTGAGGAAGAGGGTGGATCAGGATGGGAGGGGGCTCATCAATGACCTGCGTTAGGCAGATGACACAACCTCGCTGCTGAAAGTGAGGACTTGAAGCACTTGTTGCAGAAGATCCAGGAATGCAGCCTTCAATATGTATTACATCTCAATGTCAAGAAAACAAAGATTCTTACCACCAGACTCATAGGCAACATCATGATAAATGGAGAAAAGATTCAAACTGTCAACAACTTAATCTTACTTGGATCCACTATTAACACCCTTGGTATCAACAGTCATGATATCGGGAGACATACTGCACTTGGAAAGTATACAGTTAGCGACCTCCCCAAATTGTTGAGGGGTAATGATGTCAGTTTGAGAACTGAGGTGCATCTGACCATGGTCTTTCTGATCACTTCCTATGTATCTGAGAGCAGGACAATGAATAATGATAACAGAAGAATCGATGCCTTTGAGCTGTGCTGTTGGAGAAGAGCACTGAACATCCCTTGGACAGCCAAGAGAACTAACAGATATGTCTTGGAGAGAGTGCAGCAGGAGTGCTCTTTGGAGGCAAGAATGCTAAGACCTCACCTCACATACTTTGGAGGGGCTATTCCTTGGAGAAAGACATGGTGATGGGAAGGTAGAGGGTTGGGGAAGGAGAGGAAGACCCTCAACCAGGTGGACTGACATGGTGACTGCCGCGATGGGCTCTAATGTGTCAGGAAGTGTGAGGATGGCGCAGGACAGGACGGGGTTCAGATCTGTTGTTCTTAGAATCACTGTGGTACTCGACTTGATGGCACCTAACAACAACAAATTGCACCACAGAAGATTGCCCATCCTTCTCCAGGGAACAGCTGGTGGATTTGAACCACATGTCTTGAGGCTGACAGCACAGCTCCTTACCACTAGGCCAATCTGAGAATTTGGATCTTTCTTTGGTTTTAGAAAATCCTCAGCCATTTGCCCTTGAACTCATCAGGATCTCCTATTCATTATCTGTCATGCATTCTGCATCCAATCCGTTTTCACTTGTTTGACTCTGGTCTCAAGCTCCTGTTTCATGTTGTTCCTCTATCTGAAGCCGTATTCAATCCCTTCCAGTCAGCTCAGTAGCTCATCAGTTCCAGCTCTCAGCCCGTCTGGAACCGGGCTGTTCTGAGCAGCTTACTCTGGGTCTGAGGGTTCTGGCCACACTGGCCCTCTCTCAGTGGCGCAGGCCCTCAGGGCTGTGCTATCTGATTGCAGATTGTTGGCTGTACTGGGGGCCAGGCTACTCCTAGAGAAAGGTCAGGCCCTCAGAGGCCAGAGTGGACTTCCCTATGTGCTCCTGGACCCCAGAGCTGTTGCAGGGTCCCACGCCTGGGGTTTGGGAGACAGAGGGAGCTTGGGTTGGGCCATAGTGTCTGTTCCAGAGTGTTCTGTTCTGCCTGCAGGTGGCCAGGCAGGAGGGGAGGATCATCCTGACTTCAGGGCTGCCCTACCACAAGGTGAGCCCATCAGAGCCCTGCCTTCCAGGGGACTGGGCAGCCACCCCTCAGCCACCATGTCCCAGGCCCCAAGAGGGCGGCAGTGGGGAGGCAGGTCTGCACCCCTGCCCAGCTGAGTGCCATCTCCCCCCACAGCTGCGGGCTCAGGTGGGGCCCGGGCGCTGCCTCCAAGTTGACTGCTCCCTCAAGGCCCGCGAGCAGGTGCAAGTTGTGCTCAAGCATTTCAATGTGTTTGTCACCCTCTCGGATGTCTTCAGCCGCTGTCAGGTGGGTCCCTCGACTGGTGGGCCCCACTCCAGGCAGGTCATGACCAAAGGCCCTGAGTGCTCTCAAGGAGCCAGGGCAGCTCCCATCATGCCCACGACCGCCCGTGGACAGAAGGGGCTGTGTGGCTCTTCCCCCCAACCTCCCAGACTTGCACACATAGAGACCCTGGGGGTCTCGGCTGGTGTCCATGCTTGCTCCTGGCTACTCCTGCCATGCCTCGGCCTCAGCTAGCTACTTGTGGAAGGACTGTGGGAGCATTGCCCAGTCGCCCCCTCAGTAGGGGACAGTCCAGCCCTATTGGGTTTAAAGGTGGACAGTACGCAGGGCTGCTCCCAGAGTCAGGGTTGTTGAAGGGCTCACTCCTGGTGGGACCCACTGACCTTGGGTGATGTCTGGGTCATTGATGGCTCTAGGTCCACTCTGCGCCACCAGCCAATTCTGGGCAAGGAGATTCCAGAGCGAACATGGTCTCATTGGAGCAAGGTCACTTGGGGTCAGGAGTCAAGGGACCTTCCCCCATAAGAGAAGGGTGCTCTCCACACAGTCCTGCCTGAGGAGAGCTTGACCAGGTGGGGGACTCTGCATCCCTCTGAACTGATGTGTCCGTACTGGCCCTGGCCAGGCTGGCCAAGGTTGCCCTGCTGGGGGGCCTCCTGACCAGGGTGGAGCCAGAAGCTGCTCACTGGGGCTCCCAGCTGCCCCTAAACACCTTTTCTCTCAACTGCAGAGAAGCAGCAGGGACTGGAAGGCAGGCCTGGCTTCCGTCCTGGCTGCCTCTCAAGAGCCAATGGGGGTGAGCAGACCGAGGGGCCCCTTCCTCCGTGAGGCTCAGGCAACAGGAACCACTTCCGCTGCTGCTCTCTTTGTCTGCACCCTGCTGCTAGTGTCCGCAGACCCACCCCACACACACAGTGTCCTAGATGCCCTGGAGGCGTCTTAATGAGCTTTTCAGAACCTTGGCTGTGTGCTTTCTTGAGAAAACAGGAAACTGGCTTGTTGGAGGAAACCCCTGAAGCCTGAGAAGCACCCCCACAGTGTGGCTGGAGGCTCCACAAGAGGTGGCCCTTGGTAGCAGCCGTTCCCCAGCATTCCCAAGTCTGAGAGAGTGGCAACAGCTGGTGCCCTACAGGTGGTGCCCCAAGGTGGTGCCCTACAGGTGGTGCCGAGGAGAGCTCAGCGTGGACCTCAGGGGCTGGAGACCCAGGAAGGCCCTGGAGATTCACCCAGGTCACCTCCAGGTGTGGATCAGGCTGGAGGCCGACTGTGAAGCCTAGCTAGCTGCAGCTGGAGGTGCCTGGTAGACCCCCTGGCACGAGGTTCTCAAAAGCCTTTAGCAGGTACTGTCTGCTCAAGATGCCCCACCAGGACCATCTTCAGGGGTCCCCACTACCCTGCTGGCTCCACAGAGTCCAGCCCACATCCATGACTGGCCACAGTCCACACCGGTGTGGCTGGCCTTCTTGGAGACCCCCACTCCAGAAGTTCCCATTCTCTTTTCTCTCTTCCGCTATTTTGGTGTTATTCCCAGAGGGAGACCCCAGCCCTCAGAGCTTACCCAGTGGGGCTGCCCCGGATGGGAGGGCTTAAGGGACCAGGACAGGAAGTGACCAGTTAGTTTGCAGCACATACTACCATCCCTGCATGTGCCTGCATCCCTCCCCACATGTGCCCCCCCACGTGTGCCCCCTCCCCATGTGTGCCCCCTCCCCATGTGTGCCCCCACATGTACCCCCTCGTGTGTGCCACCTCCCACATGTGCCCCCTGTGTGTGCCCTCCTCCCCACATGTGCCCCCTCCCCACATGTACCCCCCACGTAACCCCTCGTGTGTGCCCCCTCCCCATGTGTGGCCCCTCCCCACATGTGCCCCCCACGTTTGTCCCCTCTGCATGTGTGCCCCCTCCCCACATTGCTCCCCCATGTGTGCCCCCCTCCCCACATGTGCCTACACTCCCTTCTGGGTGTGCCTGCACCCCCTCCCCGTCTAGTGTGCCCATGCTCCTTCCCCACCTAGTGTGCCCATGTCCCCTCCTGATGTCTGCTTGCCCCCCCAGAATGCCACCTCGTACCCCTACTGCACTGTAATTGCTGGGCAGTCTCCAAGATCCATGGCACTATCTGCATAGACAACACCCTGGGAAGGGAGTGGCGGGGGGAAATTGGTCTCAAAGAAGGGTGGCCCCAGTCCACCCAGAGAGCTCGCAGCACACATGGCCCTGCCGGAGCTAGCCCAGTGGACGGAGCTGTCAGGGCATTGTGGCCAGATTGCTGATCAGGAGTGTCCATTAGAGGACGTTCCCAATTCCCATCAGCCTGGGAAAGTGTTCTATCAAAGACGTTTGCATTTTTTTAAAAAAGCCCCAAAGTGAGCCAGGAGACCAGCAGTCCGCTCCCTCTGCAGAGCCTGTGGGTGGCCATTCTGAACTGGCTGGCAGGCACTGTATCTGGTTTTTTCCTTTGGTTCCTTCTACCCTGGTGGTATGGCCGGTGGAAGAGGAGCGACCTCCCAGGAGGGCTTTTAGGGGTACATAAGACAGTCATGTGGCAAGATGTGGGGTCTCAGGATGGAAGGGAGGCGAGTGATGGATGAACAAGGTGTTCTAGGAC
>NW_006400039.1:2202117-2208596 GCF_000299155.1 Elephantulus edwardii | reverse complement strand
CACACACACACACATACCCCAGTGCAGGGAGCACACGCACCCCCATGCAGGAAGCATGCACACACACCCAGTGCAGGCAGCACGCACACACACCAGTGCAGACTTTGTGGAAGAGAGGGCACCGCTGGGCTCCCAGCAGGCCAAGATCAGCCTGCAGTGGATGATGGACACAGGCACTGCCCTACCCCGTGAGATGAGAGACCATTATCTTTCCTTGATCTGACGACCAATCGGTGCATAAACGGCTGTAGGACAGGAAACAGCCCCCAGACTGTGGCTTTTGTTCATTGTGACCACCAGGCCTCATTCCCACACTCAGCGCCTGGGTCTCACAGGTCCTAAGCACCGCAGGAGGCCACCCACACCCTTCAGTGCCACACTCTCCCAATGACCAGCCGAAACCCTGCCCTATCCCCAATCCTTAGCAAGTCTCCTCCCTTTCCTTGTGGGCAGACCCCGTCCCTATCCCTATGCCCCACCCCCTCCCCCTGAAGAGACCTTCCTCCCCCACCTCCACAGGGACACCTACCCTTTCCACTTTGAAAAAGGTCCCCTTTGCAGAAAGCACATCTGGTGCTGCTGCAGGACCCCAAGGACAGCCAGAGTAATGGAGACCTCCAAGTCTCAGCAAGACTTGGGGTGACATAGGAGTGGACAGCCCACTGGGGGGCTCAGCACTTCCCTCTTGGGTGCCACCAGGAGACCCCTTGGTCAGGACCCTTCCCTCTCCATCCTTTCCCACCCTCCCTTCTCCCTCCACATCCCTCTCCTTCCTGTCAACTTTCTAGAAAAAGCCCTGGGCCTCAGCCAGTGCCCGGGTCCTCATATGACCCTCGGGTTACTGAGACACTCCATTACCCAGGGGACATGGGTTTTCTGGTGTACAGACTTCACAAAAGCTGCTCTAGGGAAGACCCACATCTCACGCCAACCAGCTCATTCCATCCATGGAATGGCCCTGCCACCCCCTGCCTGTGGGACAGTCAGCTGCTGCCCTGAATGGGCCATAAGTCAGGATGAAGAGGTTGAGAGGTGGCCCAAGGTCATATGGTGACCTCTAGAGGGGGCATTGGCTGGCCGAGCCCTCAGAGATTGACCTGCGGCACCCCAGGCCATCTGCTCCTCAGCCTCAGGGTAGCTCAGCTGAGGGAAGGAAGGGCAGCCCTTCTGGGGCTGCTGTAATGGAAGATAGATGTGCTGACCAGGGAGGTCCTGTACATAAGTTCCAGTGTCTGCCCCACCCCAAGACCAGCCCTCCACCCAGCGCCCTACTCTTAACTGCATCTGTGTCTGCCCAGGTTCCTTCAGAAGAAGGCTTTCTGGCCATGCCTTTGCCTCAGAATCAGCAATGGCTGCATTCTCTGGCAGGCTCAGGTAGGCGAGGTGACTGGGGCACAGTGTCAGGACCAACTCAGTCACATTACACATGCAGTTCTCATCGTCTGTACCCTCCATGCACAGGTAGACACACATTCACAAGTATATGGGCACACAAGGATGTGGGCAGGCAGACACTCTACTCTAGCTGGGACACTGAAATGAGGCTGGGGTAGAGCTAGGGACAAAGTGGACAGCAAGAGCCACCAACCATTGGCTGGGCCCAGGTTTATGAGCAAGTTTCAGTGCCAAAGGCAAGACAGGGCAGATTGGCACAGCTGACTGCTGTGACCATACGCAAGAAGAGGCAGCCTGTGTGGCTCTCAGCCTTCCTCTTAGGTCAGCAGATCAGTTCAGACACCATGGACAGCAGGGAGAACCCAAGGGGAGCTTTGACATAGGCAAGATCAGCACTCATCTCTCCAGTCTGTCAGCCACCTACCACTGCCTGCATCACCCAAAGTCTCCGATGTGTGGGGGAGTTCCTGAACTCGGGAAGGTCAAGGCCTAGGCTAGCAGCAGACAGCAGTGGCCTGATGCTGATCTCAGAGGATGGTCAGGCAGCACCTTCCCATGTTACCTCCTCCCTGACCTGACAGACAAGGGCCCATGTGGCAGCACATTGCTGAGGTGGGGTGCACCTCATACTAGGCAGCTCAAGGTGGAGCTGAGCGGAAGTTGTACTGTCGTTCTGTGGCTCCATCAGCCGGCAGCTGCAACGCACAACTCATCAGCAGGGCCGCATCAGACACGGACTTTTTACACCTTGAAGAAATCAGGAGGTTATTGTTGAGTGCGGTCAGGTCAGCTGCCACTCAGGACCCTCCTCATTCAGCCCTGTCCTGTGTCATCTTCATTTTCCCCTCTTCCACCCACCATCTTCTCTTTTTTTTTAAATACTCAAACACATTGCTGCAGTCATTGTGTCAATCTGTCTCATCAAAGATTTTCCTTTCTTTCATTGATCTTCCACCTTTCCAAGCATAATGTCCTTTTCCAAGGACTGGTCCCTCCTAATGACATGACCAGAAAATGTGAGATGAAGCCTCACCATCCTTGTCCTCAAGGAGCACCCTGGCTGCACCTTCTTGAAGACATACTTGTTTGTTCTTTTAGCAATCCATGAGATGTTAAAGACTCTTCTCCAACATCACAACTCAAAGGTTTCTTCTGTCATCCTTAGTCATTGTCCAACTTTCAGATGCATAGCAAGTAATTGAATCAGGTGCACTTTAGTCCTTAAAATCACATCATTATTCCTCAACATTTTGGAGAGTTTCTTAACAGTAGATTTTTTTCCTAAAGCAAAACATCTTTTGAAGAGGGTGAAACCCAGATGCTCTCTGCAGGCAAAGATTTTGTAGCTCTAATACTTTAGGCATATGGCCAGGAGGGGCCAGTCCTTGGAGAGGGGGCATCATGCTTGGAAGGGCGGAGGGACAGCACAAGAGAGGAAGACCCTGGATGAGATTGATTGACTCAGTAACTGGGGTAATGAGGATAGGTAGGTCAGCGACAATGAAATTGGCTCAAGATAGAACAGGATTCAGAGCAACAGCTCTCAACACAGGATCGCTGTAAGTCGCAGATGACTCTGGCCCAAAGTAACAACAGTTCATTGTGGATCCAAGCAAGATGAAATCATTGATAAATTGCATTTTCTTTACATCTATCATGATGTTGCTGTTGGTCCAGTGGTGAGGATTTTTATCTTCTTGATGTGGAGATATAATCCATATTGAAGGCTATAGTCCTTCACCTTTTGCAGCAAGTGTTTCAAGTATTCTTCACTTTTGGCAAGCAAGGTTGTGTCGTGCATATTGCAGGTTGTAGATGAGTCTTCCCCCAATCCTGATGCCACATTTTTCTTTTCCTTTTTAAACTTTTTTTTGTTATTGTATACATTGTTTTTCACACTGTATCTTTCACATTTCCTTCACTCCTGCCTCCCTCCACCCATCAAACTATGATTATCGCCTACCCCCCCCCAGTCCTGTGCTTCCACCCTCCCCCCTTGGATCCTTGTACTTGTTTTACAACAATGGTTTTATACAGTATTTGTCCTTATGTTCGTTCACTCAGCATAATGCTCTCCAGTCCCTCCCAAGTCAGGTAATAATTTACAAAATCATTGTTCCTTTGTGCCGCATAGTTTACGTCACATTTTTCTTAATAATGCCAAATTCCTTTAATTACTTGCTCAGAATACAGACTGAATAGGTATGGAGAAAGGATACAGCCCTGATGTGCTCCTTGACTGATTTTAAACCATGCAGTGTTCCCTTGCTCTGTTTGCACAACAGTTTCTTGGTCTAAGTACAGTTTTTGCATGAGCACAATTAAGTGTTCTGGAATTCCTATTCTCCTCAAAGTTAGCCATAATTTGCTGTGATCCACACGGTCAAATGCCTTTGCATAGTAAATAGAACACAAATCGATATCCTTCTACTATTTTCTGCTTTCCGCCAAGATCCATCTGACACCAGCAATGATCTCTCTGCTGCATGGCCTCTTCTAAATCCAGCTTGGCTTTTTTTTTAATTTTTATTTTCATTATTTTTTGTGTGTACCATCAAATCAGATCTGACTGACACAAGAGGAGATTGTTCCTCCTTCTCCAGCAGAGCATCTGGTGGATTTGAACCGTGTACCTCTGAGATTGCAGTGCAGCTTCTTGCCACTAGGCCACCAGAGCTTGCCCAGCTTGGCTTTTTTTTTTCCCAGCTTGGCTTTTTGACAGTTCTTTCTCAGTGTTCTAGCCAATTATTTTAGTTTTATAATCTCTAGCAAGATTTTACTTGCAAGTGATATTATGCTATCATTTCCACATTCTGTTGGATCACTTTTGGAGGAATGGAAACAAATATGGATCTCTTCCAGGCAAGTGACCAAGTAGCAGTCTTGCAAATTTCTTGACTTAGACTGGTGAGTATGTCCAGGTGCTGTACCTGTTAGTTGATGTGTGACAATATCCCATCAGTTCCTGAGATCTTATTTTTTGCCAATGCCTTCAGTGCAGTTTTAGCTTCTTTGTTCATCACCATTGTTTCCTGGTCATATGCTGTTTTCTGAAATGGTTCTGTGTCAGCCAATTCTTTTTGGCTCAGGAACTCTGTGTCTTCCCTTCATCTTCTGATGTTTCCTGGGTCATTCAAGATTGTGCCTATCGCACCCTTCAGTATTGCAACTTGAATTTTTCAGTTCTTTCAGCTTCAGTTTGAACTTGCACATGAGTCATTGACAGCCTGTGCCTCAGCCAGCACCTGGCCTAGTTTTGACTGCTGATACTGAGGTACTTCAGTGATATTTTCAGATGTAGTCAACCGAGAGGAAGTGCATGCAAATCAAAGATTCATCCCATAGTGTTGTAGAGAAGATTTTCTGGAACACAGGGGTTGCTATTTTCACAGACATCCTGAGCCCTTACAAGACATGCAGGTGTACATAAATGTGCACAAGTGTGTGCACACAAACACACCAGCAACACACATGCATAAACGTGCCATTCACACACTACTTGTGCACACGTGTGTATGTGAACACACTCACATGTGTACATGTGTGTACAGACCCACTCACATAACATGGATGTGCAGATATACACACAGCACATGTGCACACACCATCTGCATGTGTGCATATGAACACACGTGTACATGTATGACCCTCTCACATCACATCTATGTGCAGATATACACACAGCATGTGTGTGCACACCACCTGCATGTGGGTTGACACATGTACACGTGTGACCTGCTCACATGTATGTGCAGATATACCCACAGCACATGTGTGCACATCACCTGCGTGTGTATATGTGAACACACACGTGTACACATGTGGCCCACTCACATCACATGTATGTGCATATATACCCACAGCATGTGTACACACACCACCTGCATGTGTGCATGGAACACCAACATGTGCACGTGCAGTGTGTGTGAATGCAGTCACATCGCATATGTATGTGCATGTGAACACTGCACACGCACACACGCCCTGAGCTCACCCTGCCCCAGCAGCCTAAGGAGGAAGGGTCTAGCTGCCTTTGGAGCAGCTGTACCCTTACTTGTCTCCCACTGAGTGGCTTCCTAGTAAAGGATGTGCTGCATCCCCTGTGGGGCTTCTTTCCTTGAAAACCCTGGGGCGGTTTTGCTTAGGCGCCAAGTGCTGCAGCATGACTGTCTACAGCAAACAGTTGGATCCACCAGCCCTCCTGAGGGAAGATGAGGCCGTGGGCTTCCATGGTGGACAGCCGTGTGAGGCCTGGGGCTGTGCACTGGATCCTGCATGGCCCTGAGGCCAGCCGGCTGGGAGCCAGTGGGTCTCATCTTTACAGAAGCAGCCTGTCCCAGTTTTCACTGCACCACCAGGTTCCCTCAGGAAACTGGGCGACGTACTAAGCACAGTTGACTGTGTGATGACAGTTGCATGGGAACAGGGAATTCCCATGCACCCCCCAGGCCCTCAGGAACCTCTTCAGTTAAAGTGCAGCCACCGAGCTGGACATGCGTCTCTTTGCCTTCCACCTGCCTTTGGAGGTGGAGATGAAGAGGCAGCAGGACATGTCCGCCCAGGACATCTCAGCCGGGAGGACAGGACTGTGTTTGAAGTGGGAGAAATTAGAACTGGGGTGAGAGGAGGGGTGGCACCTCCCTGGGAGAAGAAACCACGGAGAGGTCCACCCTGTCTGGTGGCCGCAGCTGGGTCCTTGGTTAGGACTCTTTTGGACTATCTCAGGGCTCTTCCTCTGGGGTGGGGGGTGGGGCTCCCCTAGGCTGTGTTCCCGACCCCAGGTAACTGGTGCAGCCACAGGCTGTAGTGTAGGCAGAGTTGGGCCCCAGGGTGGGGGAGGAGGGCCGGGCTGGATTCAGGCTCGGCCACCTGCTGTGTCGGGGCCCTGAGCCCCACTCTCATGTGGGGGGTGAGGGGACAGTCAGGGACAGGACACAACGCCTGTACCCGTCACCAGATTTCTGTAGGTCTCCGTGACCTCTCCCTCCACCTATCCCCACGGAGATGGGGTCTCCAGCGCCCGACACACCCCCCCACCCCCGCCTCTTTGCACCTCGCCCCCACCCCCACCCCGCGCGGGGAGC
>NW_006400039.1:2190776-2201987 GCF_000299155.1 Elephantulus edwardii | reverse complement strand
GCCCCTCCTCCCACTTTCCCACGGCCAGGCCGCCGGCGGGTTCTCACGGCCGGCGCCGCCCCTCCCCCGTCTGGGAACTTGCTGCGCCCGCACCCCACAGGGCCCGGGGAGCTCGGGAGCCCAGGGAAGAGGTGGGGAGCGTCATTTGGGGACCCCAGGGAAAGGGGAGTTGAGACGCTCCAAGAACTGAGGGCAAGGCTCTGAGGATCCTGGAAAAGAGGCAAGGAACCCCAAAGATGGTGGGGTCCACACAGAAGATAGGGGTGGAGGGCGTGGGGTTCTCCAGCCAGCTCTGCTTGAGATGAGAGGCCTCATCGTGCCAAGCTCTGCACACAGCCCAGGGCACAGCGCGCACCACACGACTCCATGACCCCCACTCCCTGCAAGGCCCCCATGGCCCCAGTCATTTGCGCAGCCCCACCACTCCCCACATGGCCCCCACGTTCTCCACTTCCCGCAAGGGCCCCACACCCCCCACAGTCTGCGCGTCACCTGCTCCCTGCACGACTCCCCACCCCATATGGCACCCATACGGCCCCCCCATGACCCTTACTACTCGCACGGACTCCCCACGACCCCCACTCCCCAAATGACATCTCCATACCACACACGGCCCCGCATGCCCCCTGCTCCCACACGACCTCCCCCATGACCCTCCTCGCGGCCCCCACTCTCCACACAGACCCCTTCATACTCCCTATTTCCTCCATTGTCCCCCACTTCCTGCATGGCCCCCCACTCCCCAAAAGACCCCCATAATGGCAGTCTAGGGACCTTTTGACTCATGTGCTCCCTCCAGTGGGCGTGGCAGCCTCTGTGAGGCAGGGTTTAGCAGGTAGATGCCTATAAACTTGGATAAAGGCATGTAAGCCTTAAGTGAGGAGATGGACCCAGAATGCCATGAAATGTCACTTTTTGACCAAGGACGGGAGCTGATATGATCCGCACCTTCTCCCTGGCCAGCCCCTGTCCCGTCTTGGAGGAAGATGAGCACTGGGTGGGGGCCCTCTGCTGCTCCTGAGCCCACTTCTCATCTGCTCATTGGCCAGCAGGGAGGAGGGCAGGCTCCCCCAGTCAGGCTCTGCTTTGCAGGGTGATCTGTGGCCTGCAGGAGACCTAGGCTTCCAGGTCACCGCAAGTTGGTCAGGCCCAGGAGGCCTATCAGGTGCTCAGACCTCTGGGAGGAGACCAAGAATCCTGGAGCAGGGAGGCTACATGAGCAGGTTTACTCAGCCGAACCCTGTGCCCTGCTGGGAAAAAACCAAATCCCTGCGACCCATCTGCGGGAGCAGCCGGGCTGAGGTGCCAGGGACTCCAGGCCCCATCTCGGTCCCATCCTGATGGTGTAATGCAGGCCCCAGCCCACAGAGCTTACACACACCCCCTTCCTGCCACACAGGGACCCAGCCACACCCATGCGTGTCACACCCCCTATGTCACAGCCACACCCACTTCCCATGTCACACACCCCATGTCACACATATTCACACACACCCTGTGCCACACACAGTCACACTCACTTCCTGTGTCACACACCCCCATGTCACACATAGTCACACTCCCCTGTGCCACATACATCACACACAGCCACACACTTACTTCTCATGTCACACACACATCACAGTCACACCCTCTACCCGTGTCACAATCACACCCCCCTCTGCCACACAGTCACGCAGACACACGTCACACACGTCCCGAGTCACACCCCCATGTCACACATAGTCACACTCCCCTGTGCCACAGTCACACATTCACACCCACTTCCATGTCTCACACACACACACGTCACACATACTTCCCAACTCACACAGCCCCATGTCACACAGTCACCCTTCTCTGCCACACACATACCCCATGTCACATACAATCACACTCCCCTGTGTCACACACGGTCACACCAACTTCCCATGTCACACACACAGTCACATCCACCCTGTGTCAATTGTACATACTTTACATATATTCCTGACACATGACAATCACACACACCTAGGGATCCAAGGGGGCCTCATGGGGACTCTGTGGTCTGCACATACTCACAGCTCTACCCTCCTGGGCATCTGGGGCACCCAGCTTTGGTCCTGCCTGACTCTGAAGACCATAGCCCATCCCCCAGCCTGCCTTGTAGACATTGTCCAGAGCACAAAGGGGACCAGGGCATTGACCAGTGGGGGAAGGGGCTAGGACTCGTGGGAACTGCCCTTCCTGGGCCAGAGGAACAGAGCTGGGAAGGGGATGTCGCTGCCAGGGGCCTGTGCCTAGGCCAGTGGCCACGAGCTCTATCCACAGGCAGAGGGACACTGGTGGACTTTGAAACTGTCCCATCAGCAGGTGGCTGACCTGGACCCAGGGTCCTGGCAGGCCTTGTGCCCTCCCCTGGTTCTCCACCTGCCCACCCAGGCCTGGGTTTCCCACACAAGACAGGAGTCCTGGAGCTGACAGGCCCTCCCCACTGCCCACTGTCCCTCCCACAGCACTAGAACAGCTTGGGAGCCTGAGGTGTGGAGAGACCCAGGCCAGCCCTCCAACTGCTTCCTCCAGAGGTGTCAGGCTGATCCTGAAGGCCCCTGCCTTTCATCCTTCCTTTGGTCTGACTGTCCACACCATTTGTCAGGAAGCTCCACTCTGAAGCAAATGGGCCGGTGGCCAGCCCTGGGGAAGCATGGAGGACAGTGGGGGTGGAGGTGGGTGCTCTTGGACATTCGACCACACACCATTCTCATCCTTCCTACTTTTGAGCCGTTAACTCCGCTTTTCTCAGCCATCTGTCCATCTGGTCCTCATAGCTGCCATCTCTGTCACAGGCCACAGGCCTCCAACCCTCTTTCAAGCTCTCTGAGTGTCTCAAGCTCTTTGGGGTGTGAGTACATCGTGTGTGGGAAGCTAGGACAGGGAGGGGAGCGCTTGGGGTGGAGGTGCTCAGGGCAGGGGGACATCCAGAGTGGGGGACATACAGGTTGCTGAGGCGGGGGGAGGCACCAGGGCCGGTACACCGGGGTCCTGTGACTCAGCCTCCTGGTTCTACTTCTGCCATCGCTTCTACTCCCCTGGCAGGTGTGGCTGGGAATTCTGGGTGCTGAGGGGCTGATGGGCGTGGCCTTGGCCTTGCTTCCAGAGTTTCCAGCATGCTGGGAATGCCCAACCCCCCACCTGCCAAGTCCCCATCTGTGGTCAGAGGGTCCAGTGAGGACTCCCCTCCCACCTGGGGCCCCAGTGAAGGCAGCTGACAGGTCTGCTGTCAGCTCTGGAGAGGTGGCCCATACAGGCCTTTCCCACACTCTTCCTTGGGGCTCCAAAGGGGACCCTGGGTCTGGGTCAAGGCAGGGCCTGGCTGCCAGGTGAGGCAGGCTGGTGATCAGGCCCCAGGAGGCACCATCATGCCACTGCCCTCAGCAGTTTTCAAGGCCAGAGAGCCTGGAGTCAGAGGGACATGCTGGCACCCAGAAGCTTCCCTGGGGAGCCGTGGGAACCTGGTGGAGGCGGACCCCTGGGACCAGGAGCCTGGAGCCTTCCCAGCCCTGATGCTCCAGACTCACCTGGCCCTCCCCCGCCTCTGGCCCTTCCCACCAGCCAGGCTCTGGGGTGGAGGCAGCCCCACCCTGGCTCCCAGACTCACGGGGCAGGATGGGTCAGGCTCCAACCTGCAGGGGTCATGCTGCAGGCACCCAGGTGGGCCATGGCCTCCATCCAGAAGCCCACAGATGCTCTTCACATCCCACCCAGCCCATATGTGACCCCTTGCTGGGGCCTGAGGGCAGGCATCCATGTGAGACCCCTTGTGTAGGGGTCCTGCAGGCCAGGTACTGTGGCCTTGGAAACAGGGATCTCAGTACATCTCCCTCTGACCCTTCATTATTTGCTGGACCACAGCCTCTAAGGCCAAGGCCATGTGGCCTCTCTGTGCCATATTGTCATCTCCTGGATCCGGTGGCCAGGGCCCCAAGGTGGACAGGAAGGCCATGGTGCCAGGCTCAGTCCACAGGCAGCTGGCCAGGCACTGCAGGCAGGCAGCAAAGCCGGCCTTTCCAGCAGGGCAGGGCCGCTGGTGATGGCCACAGCACCCGTGGGAAAACCATCCCTGGTGCTTCCCGAGGGTGGGGCCAGGCCCTATTGAACGGAGGTGCCTGTCTGTGGCAGGCAGTGAGTAATCGTGAGCTGGCCAGCCTGCTGCCTCTGCTCCACCCCCAACTTGCTGCTCCCCAGGCCAAGTGCCATGAGGACCAGCACCTGTCACCCTAGGGCCAGTAAGAGGCAGGACCACCCCCACTCAAGGCCCCCCCAGGAATGCTTGGGGGGGTCTACACTGTGTGAAGAAGCCTGGACTTCTGACTACTGGGGCACCCACTGCAGCCCTGTGGCCAGAGCCCAGGCTGTGTGGGGGTCTGAGTGGGGTCCTGGGGGAACAGGCAGCATGGCCAGGGGCTTGCTGGTGGACAGCTGGGGCCTGGAAGAAAAGGGGCCCTGTCTAGGGAACAGCCCATCCCCCTGCCCTCTGGGCCTGGCCCAGCTGGGCTGGTCCCCAAAGGCCCCTTTGGTCCACTCTCCCCGGTGTTGAAATGCTGTGGGAAAGGGTGGTTGGAGGGCGGGGCCTGTTCTGCACAGCAGTGGCCTCCAGGCACCCTGTCGCCTAGCACTCATCACCATCAGGGCCGCTCCCACCATTCTGCTCAGTGGTCCTGGAAATTCCAGCTCTGCTTGTGACCCTCTCCAAGCTGGGATCCCATGAGTTCCAGGCACCTGTGTGGGAAGAAGGCTCAGGGGGGCCTGTCTCACCAGGGAATCCTAGGGTCCCACTCCTTATATGGGCAGTGGCAAGGGCCAGAGTGCCAAGTGCTAGCTGGGCCTGACCCTGACACACCATCCCAGCGTCACTGCCAGACACAGGTCCCCTCCAGACAATACCCTCCTAGGTCCTTCCTGATCATGCCCAGGACAACAGTGCCGCTGGGGCATGCCCTGCCCTAGAGGGGGCTTGGCTGGGAGAGGGTGAGGGCAGAACACTGTGATCTCTAAGCAGAAGGGGCCTTGAGGTCAGGGGTGGTTGGACCTCCTGGGCTACAGAAGATTTTGAGCATGGAACGAGGCTTCCAGAGGGCAGTGGGGTGGGGAAGGAGCCCTCACTCAGGTCTGCCCACTGCTCTTAGGTGTGTAACTGTGACCAATACCTGAAGGTCTCTCAGGACATGATGAGGCACCTCATGCAGCAGAATGGCCATCATGAAGGTCCCAGTGGCACAGGTGAGAGTTCCAGTCTCCAAAGGGCTGGGCACAGGGTCTGGGGACAGGCAGCCCCACACTGAGCTCATGGTACGTGGGGTGGGGGGTGGGCAGACTGGGGCGGAGCACTGATGTCTCAGGTCCCACAGTACAGGGTCAGTGCACTGAGGGCAGATCCCACCCACCTGCTTCAGAGGGTAGGACACCTGGTCACTCGGCCTCCGGGTGCTCATGTGTCCTCATGGATTCACATGCTGTACACACACCATCAGTCCCATGCATTCACTGCAAGTACATTCCCCCCCATGTGTACACACATTGGTCACGTGCAGGCACATCACGCACCTCCGTGCACACACACTGCAGGGACACACTTGCACACCTGTGCACGGTCACACGATCACTTCCACTTACTACAGACACGCTCATGCACACACACTCAGTGACAGACACACCCGATAACCAATCGCAGTGTAGGCCACCCACCCTGAGCAGGCAGGAAGGGGAAGCCCAGCACCAGCTGGTGCAGTTACCCCCTGCTGCTACCAGGGGGGCTTCCCTCAGGGACCTTTTGGGCTCTCAGCACCCCTTCTTGCCCTCCCCACGCTGCAGGGGCCCCTCCTGTGCAGGCATCTAGATCTGCCTCCAACTCTGCCACTACTCCAGCTCTGGGCCGAGCATGGCCACCAGGCCTCAGCTGGACAGCTCCTGGCCCTCAGAGTATGACCTCAGTCTCGTGCTTGCCCCTTACCCAAGCGGTGGAGGCTAGAGCCTCCGGAGTCCCTGCCGTGGGAGGTGTGTCAGCGGCTCAGCCCCACTGTTTGCTCTGGAGCCCAGCACAGGGTAGACATGGGAAGCAGGCCTCCTTCCTGCTGCTGGCACCTCGAGGCCATGGCCTCGTCCCCTGGCCAACAACACGCCCACCCCCACAGCCTAGCCCAGTGCTGGCTGGTTGCGAAACGAGCTGCTTGGCAGAGGCCTTATCTGCTCATCGCCACAAACGGGCTGCCCCCACCCGCACCAGTGCCCGTTCTCAGGCCCCAAGTGCCTTTATCAGCCCATCTTGTGCACAGAACATTTCCCAGAGACCTTTGAGCCCCAAGAACGTTCCAAGGTGCAAGTTCCCAAGGGAGGGGATGAGACCTGGCACAGACCCTCTGGTCTGCCCTGCCCTCGCCCCACCATCTCTAGTTTGCCCCAGAGACTGGACATGTTCACAGTCTGTAGTGGGACATAGGACATTCCATGGCTTGGGGGACTGGACATGTTCATGGTCCATCATGGGACATAGTCTAGTTGCCGGGGAACTGGATGTGTACACAGTCTGTAGTGAGACACAGAACATCCCAGGATCTGTTGTCATTGTTGCCCCCAGGTGACCACAGGACCATCCCAAGCAAGAACAGTCAGGCGTCAGGTAAGCCCGAGGTCCTTGCTGAGAACAAAACTTCTCTTCCTAAGACCCTGACACCTAGTCCCTCAGGGTTAAGTCCTGTTGCAGCAGAGGGCTCCCAAGTTTTCCAGGGATCAGAAGGCAGGGGGAGGGTCTCGGCCAGGGCAGCTGGGGACAGAAGCCCAGGACAGAGCTGATGAGGGGGATCTTCCAGACTGGAAGAGAGGCAGCCTGTGTGGATGGTGAATGAACTTGGCCAAGGCCCCCAGGCGGCCCTCAGGCTGGCTCAAGGCTGAGGGCCCAGTGACTTTATTCCCTTGGTGCAGGTCCAGCACTGCACCCAGCCCCCAGGGACTCTGTCTATGACCGGCCATGCCGCTGGCTGGAGGCATCAGACCTGGAGACCACCACCCCAGCCACTCTGGGCAACGGCACACGACTTCAGCTGGGGTCAGTCCCCATGGGGGTGCTGCGGCGCCCAGGGCAGTGGCCCTTCTACTGCTGCACCGGCTGCGGCAAAGTCTTCTGGGAGGGCTCCCACCTGAGCCGTGTGACTGCCCAGTTCCAAGAGGTCCTGGGGCTCCCGCCCCTAACACTGTGAGCCCCCTGCCCAGCTGGCAGCCTGTAATAAAGAGCTCTGGTTGCACACCTAGCCTAGGTGGCCGGGCACTTCTCTCCAGGTGCTGCAGAACCACCTGGGGCTAGGACCTCTGAGAGGGTGCCACCAACAGTGAGGACACAGCACAGGCCTGAGGCCCAAGGCCAGACACCAGACTGAGAAGAGCCCTCGGGCTGCACAGGGCTGCATAGGCCCCTCTGGTCACCTCACTGCTCCTGGCCAGGAAGACACTGCCCTGAACTTTTCAACCCCAAGGAGGGCCAGAGGGGGCCACTGGCGCCTGAATGGGACTCCTGTGATCGGACAGGAAGGGGCCTGCTGGGCTAACAATCCATTGCAAAGTGAGGGGCCTTATCTCAACAAGGACTTGATCAGATGAAGAAGGGCTACGTCTGTGTGCTGCCCTGTCCTCCATGGCCAGAGGCCCCTCCTGGAAGGACAAGTGGCACCAAGAATGGGGAGAGGTGCCCGCTCTGCGCATGGCAGGAGAAGGCTTGTTGGGTCATGCGGCCTATACCCCTCCCTGGGGAGAGAACCTTAGAGGAAGGGGCCAACCTCCTGCAAGCGTCCGCCGGAAGTGCCCTTTCCTGCACTTCTGCCTGCTGTGGCCAGGTATGACCAAGGAGGGCTGAGCAGAAGCCTCGCAGCCTGTGAGCCCCTGGTGGGCAGGCCCAGGCAGGTGCTTAAGGCCCTGCTGCTGGACCCTGGTCCTTCCTGTCCTCGCTTCCTCACTTAGTCCTCCTGCCCCACCCTGATGGCCAGCTCTGCTAGCAGTGTTCATAACAGGCACCCCTGTGACCCCAATGCAACTCAGGTTCTGAGGAGCCTTCTGTCCTCAGGGGAGGACAGAAGACAAGACAAACTATGTTCACTAGGTCTGAGAGGAAGTGGCCCAGGGTGCCAGGCGCCCTGCCCAGCTGCATCCTGAAGGCTCTGGCTGGCTAAATGGGACAGCCAGAGGTGGACAGTCCAGCTCCTGGCTCCAACAGGCTCAGGCCTGGGAGGCTGGGACAAGTCCCGTCAGAGGGGAAGGGGCAGGGTGACGGGATCCAGGCCTCCCCAGCGGCCTGCCTCCTGCCTGACGTGATGTGAGGGGCGTCTGTGGCAGTTCCTGCCCCTGGGCGGACGTCTTCCTCCATGGCCTGGCCTGGCGGGTGTTTGTTATTTGATCTCTACCCTCTCAGGCCCTCAGCCACCAGGTGTCTGGGCTGCTGGGAAGAAAAGCTCTCCTCTTTCCCACGCTCCCCCGACACATTTTAATGAATTAGCTGCTGGCCCCGCCCCCACAGCCCACAGGCCTCTGCTCCCTGCCCAGGGCCTTGAGGGTGGCCCAGGGCTTTGGCCCAGATCTGCTAAGCCACTCTTGCCCAGCCTGGCAGCCTGGTTCGGGGACCTAGCCCGGGTTGGAGCCCAGGAGAGGGCAGGAAGCAGCTCCTTTGATGGGGTCAGAGTCAGGCAAGTGTTTGGGGTGGTGGGCTAGGTGCACTAAGGGACAGAGGAGACACTGTCCAAACTGGCAGCTGGGGCTCAGTTGTTTTCCCGAGAGGGCAGCAGGCCAAGTCAGCTCGTGGGGCCCATCACGTCGAACCTGCCTGCCCCTGTTAGTGCTCATCTGGCCAAATGCCCCCTTCGGGATGGGATCACTCTTAACAAATACTTGGGACATTCCCTTCGCCTTCTCCTGCCATCCTTGCCCAGAACCCCAGTTCCCAGGCCCAGCAACCACAACCTCAAGGCAACAGTGACACAGAGAGCTGAGTGGTAGCGTAAGCCCAAGCCCCCTCTCAGCCAGCATGGTGGAGAGCCCAGGCCACACGGTGCGCAGCCAGGCCACATGGTGCCCAGCCAGGGGACTACTTCCCACAGAGCTCACAGTGGCCTGTGTCTGCTGCCTCCTGCAGACCAGCTAAAGGCCATTTCTCCCAGATTCTGCACACGAAAGCCCTGAAGTCATACATGCCCTTCCTTCCCTGCTCCACTGGCAGAGTCCACTGCAAAGAGGGGTGCACTGCACCTCTCCCAATGTCCGTCACACGCACCCCTGGGCAGGCACAGGCATGGCCAGGACAGAGCCCACCAAGGCCAACCCCATCCCAACTACGCTCAGGGTTGAAGGCTGTACGGGACTAGGTAGTGGGCAGCTGAGGCCCACAGGTCAAGCCTGGCCCAGGGTTTCACCACAGCCAGGCTTCACCTTCCAGGCCCCCCATGAGGCTGGGAGCTGGTCATGCTTCCTGGTACCCCCCCTCACCTCTCCCTCCCTGCCCACCTGGGTGAGGCTGGGGGCTGGTCACAGTGCAGCAGCAGTGGACTCTGGGCTGTGAATGATTGTGTTCTGGGGTCAGAGCCCCCTTACGCAGCCACCCTGGGCAAGGCCACAACCTGTCCTACTGCCTGCCACAGGGCTGAGGGGGGCACCCCCACCAAGATCCTGGGTTCCAGAGAGGCTCATGCCTGTCTGCTAGGATGTCCGTTTGTGGCTGGACAACATTCCCACCTTCAGGGCGGTGACAGCCCTGAGTCAGCAGTCACAAAGTTCTTCCTGCAAAGTCCTCAGCTCTGGGGACTGACCTCAGGCCAACATGAGCTTGCCTGACCACCAGGAAAGCAGGGATCCCAGGAAGGAGGGTAGCAGCTAGGCCCGTGCAAGTCAGCATGCCTGGCCATGCCTGGTTTATCCTGCCAGTTTGACTGTGACCCCTCCTGGAGCATCTAGGGCTGGTATCCTGCCCACGTGTGTGATGGTCACCCACGCCCTGAGTGGACAGAACCTGGCAGAGTGGTCTTCCCCAGTCGAATGCCCGTTGTATGGCTGTCTTTCCCGCCCAGCTTGAGGAGTGCAAGTTTGGACACGCTGAGCCCTGGCAAGTCCCCACCGCTGGACCGCCTGCGGCACAGCAGCAAGAAACCCTCTTTCCTGCCCACCAACCACATACTCGCTATAAACTGCAGAACTCCTAATGAGAAAATTGCCTGGCCCCGCCTCCCAGCGCTCCTGTGGTCAATAAAACAAAACGGAATTTCCCAGCGTGTGTCCTTCAGGGCAGTCCTCAGTGGCCTGGGCCAGAGGCCACTCACCTGGCCAGGCCTTACACAGGGTCCGCTGCCTCCCGGGGCTGGGAGGAAGCGGGGAGGCAGGCCCTGAGGCCCCCTGGGGCCGCCGCAGCTAACCCCAGATGACCACGTCCGCAGCCATCACGATTTCAGCAAGCTTCCCTGGCCGTGAGGGCAAGCAGCTGTGCTTAGCTCTGGCATGGCGTGGGCATTCTGTGCCACGCGAGTGGGAACTTAAGAGCAAGCGAGGGCTGAACCAGGGCTCCCCAAACACGGAGGGGGTGACCCTCGGCCACACGTGAGGACGGCCGCCTGGGGTACACCAGAGCTTGGGTTGGGGGCGTCTCCACTCAGGAAGCGTGCAGAGTTCCCTTCTCTTCCCACCCGACCAGGCAGGACCCGCATCAAGAGGTGGCCATCCTGCCTGGGGCAGGGGGCTTGGAATTCCCCAGGAGACAGTGAGATGGACGAGAGGAAGAGGACACGGCCAGGCAGAGGGCGAGGTCAAGAAGGGAGCCGGGACGAGGCAGCAAGGCCGGGAGACCCCTTCGCGGCAACCTGGTCGCCGCTGCCCACGCTCAGCCGGCGACCTGCACCTCCCGCGGCCGAGCTCGCCGCCGCCCCGCCCCCAGACGCGCTCCGCCCCCACGTGGGCTCCGCCCAATCGTCGGGGCGCCGGCGCCAGCGTCACGGACGCTCCATTGTCATGCAAATATAAGGCACGTAAAAGGCGCCCGGCGCGACCAGCTCCCGGGTGCAGCGGCTCCTCCGGAGGCTGGAGTGAATCTGCCGCTCGAGCAGCCCAGCCACGGGGACCGCACAGTAGCCACTGCTCCCGACGCCTGCCCCGGAGTCCGTCAGCGCAGCACCCGCCCCCCCCTTGGGCGCGGCTGGATGCGGCGGGAGCCCCGCAGCGGCGGCCCCC
>NW_006400039.1:2185821-2190661 GCF_000299155.1 Elephantulus edwardii | reverse complement strand
CGCCGAGGCGCGCCCCAAGGCAGCCGGGGCCCCGCGCCGCAGCCTGCGCTGAGCCGGCCCGCCCCGGCCCCTGGCCCGTCTCTCGGCCTGGGTGCGGCAGCAGCATGAGCCAGGCCGAGCTGTCCACCTGCTCAGCGCCGCAGTCGCAACGGATCTTTCAGGAGGCCGTGCGCAAGGGCAACACGCAGGAGCTGCAGTCGCTGCTGCAGAATATGACGAACTGCGAGTTCAACGTGAACTCGTTCGGGCCCGAGGGCCAGACGGCTCTGCACCAGTCAGTCATCGATGGTAACCTGGAACTCGTGAAGCTGCTGGTTAAGTTCGGCGCCGACATCCGCCTGGCCAACCGCGACGGCTGGAGCGCGCTGCACATCGCCGCGTTCGGCGGCCACCAGGACATCGTGCTGTATCTCATCACCAAGGCCAAGTACGCGGCCAGCGGCCGGTGATGCCCAGCTGTGCGCCAGAGCCCGCGCCGGGCGCCCGAGTCCTCTCTGCTGTACCTTCCCGCCAACTACCTCGGTGTGTGCAGGGTCGCTGGCCCAGCCACAAGCCCTTCGCCCTCCACGACGAGGTTGCTGCGCGAGCGCGCGTGTCCTCGGCACCTGCTCCTCTGGGGTCTCACAGCTCCGCCCGCTGAGTGCCACCCCCCAGTCCCCCGGCGGCCTCCGGGCCCCTGCGCTTCCCGGCCCTGCCGCCGGGCGAGTGGGGGCGGGGTGGAGGCTCCAGCCCCTTTGAAATTTGAGTCACACCATCCAGTTCGGAATCCCGAGATACCGGATCCTCAGCTTGAGGTGTTTTCTCCTGCTGGTGAAGAGCGCGCTGGGGACGCCGCCCGGGGAGCCCTTGCTCGCAAGACGCGCCCACTCCCGCGCCCGGCGCCGACTGGGAAGGATCCCTGCTCACGGGGTCCTTCTGCACTGTCTCTCGAGCTTGTGTCTATCTGTGGGTGAGCCTCGTGCGCCTGGTGGTTTTGTTAGGGAGCTGTTGTGCGTGTTCATGTTCACTGTGCTTTGTGGGAGAATGTGCGTGGTCCCTAGTCTGAAAACTTGAGCCTTCGCAGCACTGAAAATGCCGCCTGCGGGGTCTCCGGCGCCGCCCCTCCCCCACTGCCCCTCCCCCGCTCCTACACCCCCTGCGCCCCGCTCTCCACCAGCTCCCTCCCGAGAACAATTCCTTGCGTTTGGAGGCGCCAGGCCCCGCGCTCCCCTCTCCGCCTTGTGCCAGTTCTGTGAGCGGCGGCCACCCCCAACCCTGCTGGTCTCCCCGTTTCCACCAGAGCCTGGGAACTCTGGTGCTCACAGGGGACGCAGTGGGGGCTCCACCTTCTTCTAGTGAGAGTCGTCCTAGGTAACACTGGGTTGCACACTTGTCTAAGAAGTAAATGGATTTCCCACAGTTCTATGTCATAACATTTATGACTATAAAATACTGACCTATTTTAAAGCCAGGTTCTCGTGTATGCTTGAATCTTGGTTATAATCCCCATTTTAAAGGGCGTTGTAACCACCGTTGTGAAGGCAACAGAGCGTACCCATATTTATATTTTTATAAAATGCCTATAAACTGTGACGCTCTGAGAATCGCTGGGCATTGAAGGACCGGCTGCCCGCCCGGAGCTTCCAGAAGCCAATCCGAAGCTTCGTGGGGGAGGGGCCGGCGGTGGCTGCGGGTCGTTCTGTCCCGAAAGGCCCCCTTCCCGGTCCCTGCGGTTCCCAATTTCTATGCAAACCCAGGCCCTGTTGTTTTGATCCCGGGAAATAAAAGGGAGACTGAATGATTCAGATTTAAATGAGGTTCCCCTCGCGCGGTGCCGCTGACCCTTCATGCCTAAATGGGGAGCTGAGCGGACCCACGTGGATGGGGCCTTTGTGCGGACTGGCCACATGGCCCTACAGCCCCAAGTGGGGCACGGAGCACACCTCGGCCGAGGTGCAGACGGTGAAACTGAGGCACAGATCTCTCCACAGTAGCTTTCCTGGATATTCTTTTTAGATGCAAATACCTTTTTAATTATGTTAATGTTGGGATATTTCAGGCTTCTCTCTCAGCCGCATGTGTCCCGTCTGGTCGCGGCTAACTGGGTTTAAGACCACAACAAGATCCTAAGTGTACCATAGAGACTTGTAGCACAGCATGAAAAATTTTAAATAAATTTTTCATTGGTCTTTTTATATGAAAAACAAAGTTTGTGGGTTCTTCTTGGTCCGGGAGGAGGGTCAGGCTGTCCGTGCGCACCCCATGATGGAATTCAAGTTTAAAGGGGCCGCCGCCCCTCTCTGGCACCTGCTAGTACCCTGGCAGGGCACCCCCAACGTCTTGGGCCCCCCCCACTCTCCCTGCGGAGACTATCTGTGCTGTGTTGTGAGATGCCTAAGGTCCTTGAAGGACCAGGCCTCTCCTGTCCCCCATAGGTACAGAGAAGGCTGCTTGGGTAGCGTGTAGCTGCTGCCACGGGGAGCACTCGGCCGGAGGAGCAGGGGCAGAGATGGACAGGGGCCAATTTGCAGACGACTCTCAGCCTGTTTCTAAGACGCTTACCAGGGTCCAGCAGAGGGTGGGCAAGGACCTCCACCCTTGAGACAGGACCCCATCCCCAGAAATGGTAGCCTGCAGAGGAGACCTGTGGGGGACCTGCACAGCAGAGTTACCAGAGTCACAAGGTGGAGATGACTGTGGTGCTTTGTGACCCCCTTGGAAGCAGCCCAGGTGTGGCACCCTCTCTGGCACAGAGTGCTGCAGCTCTCAGCCTGCCCACAGGCTCTGCCCACAGGCACAGTGATCCCTCTGGCTGGCTCTGCAGGTCCACTGTCACTAGGTTAGTGAGCTGGGCTGCAAGAGGGGCCATCGGGTCCTCAGACATGCCCAGAAGTCTGAGGCTCTTGTGTCTCCAGGACGGAATGGGGGATGAAACAAGAAAGAATATACACAACAGGTCCTGACCCAGGACGGTAAGTTGTCCCAGGACCTGCCAGAAGTGCAGGAATGCTAAACTGCCACACAGGTTGGTGAAATGCCCGGCTTGCATTTTCTGTGTGGGCTCTGCTGCTCCTGGACACACACAGAAGGTCTAGGAGTATGGATGTGCGCTGATAAGGTCCCTCCAAACCAGGAGAGTGGGGCAGCCCAGCTCACACCTGTGGGGCCTGGCTGGCTGTACCCCCTTCTCAGCTGAGGGAGGACCACATGTGTGACCTCCCCAAAGCCTCTCAGGAAGGGCAGACCAGCTCCAGCACCATTCTCCTGTCCATGAGGCACGTTGCAGAGAGAAATCTGGCCCAGGGTCACCCGGCCTTTGGAGGGCAGTCCAGGACATGGATCACAGCCTGCCTTGTCCCGGGAGTAGCCCTGAGTGAAGGTGAGGCCAGTGGGCTCTGGGGCCCAGCCCTCCATCAGCCTAGGAGGAAACTGCCCTGCTGTGCCTTTAAAGGCTCTTTGTGGCCATGGTGTGGAAAAGGGGCAGTGGACTGAGGGCACCAGACAGTGCCCAGTGAGCCTCCATGCCTCTGAGGCCCCCTCAGTGGGCCTCTGCCCTGACCACCCTAGGTGGGGTGATAGGACACTGGGGCCATAACCAGGCTCTTGGGGGTCAGTTAAAGGTTTCAACCTGGGGTCCTAAGGAGAGAGACCACAGGCAGGACTGGGCCCCTGAGAGAAGGGACAGACCAAAGTGGCCAAGCCCATCCCTCTCTAGCAAAAGTGGACCTCAGGGTCCTGTCTGCTGCTGGGTTTTGGGAGAGATACTGGAGACACCAGAGGTACTGGAAGCTGCTGGCCTCAGCAGCCCTGGGGAAGGAAAATGGGGTTTGGGGTTCAGCAAATGAGTGAGAAGGACAGAGGGAGCTGTCCGAAGAAAGCCTTTCAGCTCACAGGGCCAGGGCACCGCAAACAGCGGCCGGTAGCCTCGCATGTAGCCTGGGTCTCGAAGGAAGGGAGTGGCCCAGCAGCAAAAACACCAGTGCGCGGGACTGTGAGGGTCAGGCACCGAGGGGTCGGGCTCCAGCCCATCCGCAGGGCTCGGGAGCCCCCTGACCCTCCTCGCCCGCCCCGTCCACTTCAGCGCATTCTTCTGCCTGGCTGGCTGGCTGACCATGCTTGTGCGTCCGTCTGTCGAACTTTCTTCTCTCCCAAGAGAAGGGCTGCCCCGAAGCGCGGCCCCCATTCATTCCCGCGGCCTCTGCCCTTTCCTCCGCGCAGGTCCGGCTCCGGGCGCAGCTGCTATGCTAATGAGGGCAGAGGGGCGGGGCGGGCAGCGAGAAGGGGGTGCCGAGCGGACAGGGGTCAGCTGAAAGCGGAGCAAAGGAGGCTGGGGAGAGCAGGACGCCCAGGGGGCCGGTGTGGGGTTGGGGGCGCTCACTTTCCCACCGGAGGGCTCCAGGGTGTGGTGTCCGCCCTCAGGTATGGTGACCCCTGTGTCCGGCCTCAGTGTCCGTCCTCGGGTGTATTGGCCTCGGTATCCAGTCTCAGTGTCCACCCTCAGGTGTCCCGTCCTTGGTGTCCGCCCTCTGTGCCTACCCTCAGTGTCCAGCCTCGGGTGTCCTGGGCTCCGTGTCCTATCTCGGTGTCCAGCCTCAGGTGTCCTGGGCTCTCGGCCAGCACCCTGGGGATGGGTCTGCCCGCCTCTCCCCCGCGCATCTGCAGGCGATCGAGGTCTGGGGGCGCCAGGGGCCGGTTCTGCTCGGGGTCGAGGCCTCAAACACGCAGAAAAGCTCCTCCTGGGGTCCCCACGCCGCCCTTCCGGCTGCACAGCCTCTGCCCACACGAGGGTCGTGCAGTCCGGCCGGCCAACTCGCGGGAGGAGCCATCGGCTGGACACAGGGAACCTCGCGGGTGCGGCCTG
>NW_006400039.1:2172969-2185490 GCF_000299155.1 Elephantulus edwardii | reverse complement strand
GGGCGCGGCCGGGGGCGCGGAGGCCGGGCTGTACTGCCACCTCGTGGCCGCGGCTAGCACTGCGCCCTGGTGTCCCCGTGAGGGCGGGGCCAAGGAGCAGGTGAGGCCGCGCCTCCGGCAGGTGTCGCTGGAAAAGGTCAGGTCTGTTCCACCTGAAGCCCCCAGGAGAGGCTGGACCCAAATCAATGCCCGCAAAGGAAGCCCTTCTGGCGGTGCCATCCCCGTCAGATCACAGCAGTGTACTTTCTGGCTGACCTCAGAGAAAGGCTTCTTCGGAGGGCCACCAGGACTGGGGGTGAATCCAGTCCTAAGTCCATCACGGCCCTGTGGACATGGCCACCGTGCTTCATGTCCGAGGACACTGCACACCGCCCTCCAGATCCTCAAGACTGAGCACGGGGATGCCAGATTCCCCGCAGATCCAGCGGCCTCAGCAGCCCCGCAGAGGAGAGGAAGGCTGAGCTCCCCATGTCTAGGTGGAGTCACCTCCACTTATTGTTTTCCCCAACACCACTTCATGCTGTTGATGGGACAGCCATGCTCAGCGGACAAGGACCCACAACCTCCCTATCTGCTCAGGGGGAGCCTGAGACTAAGGGCCCTAGCTCTGTGATGCCTCGTCCACAAGTCTAGGGATCCTCTTCTTTGCATCTGTGAACAAAACCCCCCAGGAAAGCCAAGCCCCAAATGCTCCACACATTTTCTTACTAGCTCTAAGGAACAGCAGGCTCAGCACTTGCCACAGGGGGGAAAGAGCAACCACACAGCAGGAGCAACACAGCAGGAGCACGCGTCTCTTCAGCAGCAGGAGGAGAAAGTGTCCTTTCAGTCTGGAAGAACAATTGAAGGATGGCTCCTCTACACTTGATCTTAGCCAAAAGGCCGAGAAGCGATAGGATGGCTCCTCTTAGCCTAGAAACAGGGTCCTCATCCGCTCTCAGACCGTTTACCATCCCACTTTGCAGCACCACCCTGAAACTTTTAGCTGAACATCACTCCCTCTGTTAAAATAATAATAAGACCTGAGAACTTGTACCAAAGATGGCCTTTTCAGTGAGTGAGGAAACCTATTTTAAGCTTTAACTAAATTACTGCTGAGTTTGCTGTAAATCACTGATTTATTTTTCCCCTTTCCATTTCCTCTTTATGTGAGGTACTGAATGAAAAAGACAGTTCAGACCAGGAACACTAGCACCCAACTGTAGGTGTCACAAGGCCCAGGAACATTTGTTACGTGAGTAGACACCACCCTGGGAAAAATATCCGAGAGAGAGGAAGCTCCTTAACAGACCCCGACAGGACCTCCAACATGGAGGTCACTCAACACATTTAACAATAGTGCTCTCTCTTACTGTTGTTAGGTGCCGTAAAGTCAAGTACAATTCATAGCACCCCTATAAACAAAAGATCAGAGCCCCGTTCTATCCTGCGCCTTCCTCACACTTCCTAACACAAAAGCCCATTGCAGCAGTCACCATATCAATTCACCTGGTTAAATGTCTTCCTCTCCTTTGCCAACCCTCCACCCTTCCCAACATAATGTCCTTCTCCAAGCAACATGCCCAAAGTATGTGAGGTGAAGCCTCATCATTCTTGCCTCCAAAGAGCACTCCTACTGCACCCTCTCCAAGACATATCTGTTCCTTCTCTTGACCGTCCATGGGATGTTCAGTGCTCTTCTCCAACACCACAGCTCAAAGGCATCAATTCTTTTTCTGTCATCCTTATTCATAGTCCAGCTCTTAGATGCTTAGCAAGTAATTGGAAAGACCATGTCCTGAATCAAATGCACCTTGGACCTCAAATTGGCATTACTCTGCAAAAACTTGGAGAAGACCCTAACTGCAGACTTTCGCAGTGCAGTGTGTCTCTTTATTTCATAACTGCTGGTACCAGCGGTGTTAATTGTGGATCCAAGCAACATGAAGCTGTTGACAGTATGGATGGAATCCATACTGAAGGCTGCATTCCTTGATCTTCTGTAACAAGTGCTTCAAGTCCTCCTGACTTTCAGCAAGCAAGGTTGTGTCATCTGCATAACACAGGTTATTGACGAGTCCGCCTCCAATCCTGATGCCACACTCCTCTTCACAGAGTCCAGCTTCAGGAAATACCGTATGGACAGGAGCCAATGGTAATGAAGGAGGAAGTGGAAGCTGCTTTGAAGGCATTGGCAAAAAATAAGGCCCCAGGAATCAACGGGATACCAATTGACTTGTGCTCACCAGTCTATGCCAGGAAATCTGGAGGACAGCTGACTGGCCAACAGATTGGAAGAGGTCCATATTTATTCCCATTTCCAAGAAAGGTGATCAAGAGAATATGGAAACTATCAAGCACTATCATTAATATCTGAACTAACTAAGGCCCATAAGAACAAATAGTGTGTGAGACCATTATTGTAGAAGGTGTATGAGGATCCAAGGGGTAGGGTAGGAGCAGAGGGGTGAGGATTGGTGCGGGTGGGGGTGAGGGTTAATCATAGGGTCGCACAATTTGACGGGTGAAGGGAGGGGTGGGTAAAGGAAGTGGGAGAGATCCAGTGTGAAAAACAGTCTATACAAACTTTGTAAGTAAACCAGTATAAAATAAAATTTTACTTAAAAACAACAAAAAAGTCATTAATAACACATGCAAGCAAAATACTGCTGAAGATCATTAAAAAATAGTACATGGATAGGGAACAGCCAGAATTTCAAGCGGGATTTAGAAGAGAACGTTACACCAGGGATATCATTGCTGCTGTCAGATGTACTTTGGCTGAAAGTAAGGAAAACCAGAAGAATGTCTATTTGTGCTTTATTGACTCTGCAAAGGCACCTGTAGCTAACATCAAGAACGGGAATCCCAGAGCACTTAATTGCGCTCATGAGGAACCTAAACCTGGACCTGGGGGCTGTTGTGCAAACAGCAGGGGAGCACTGCATGTTTTAAGATTGAAAAGGGAATGCGTCAGGGTTGTGTTTTCTCACCATACCTATTCAATCTGTATGCTGAGTGCCCCCTCTTCTTGTTATGTGCCATCAGATCACTTGAGATTCATAGTGACCCTGTGTACAACAGCCCTGAAATCTGCTCTATCCTGTGCCAACCTTATGGACTCTGACACACCCACTCCTATTACCCTAGTCACTGAATCAATCCATCTCATCCAGGGTCTTCCCCTCCTGCGCTGTCCCGCCACCCTTCCAAGCATGACGTCTCTCTCCAAGGACTGGTTCCTCCTGGCAACATGCCCAGAGTGTGTCAAACGAAGCCTCAACATCCTTGCCTCCAAGGAGCAGCCTGATTTCACCCTTTAGGACAACTTGTTCTCCTAACAGTCCATGGTATATTAAATACTCTTCTCCAGCACCACAGCTCAAAGGAATCTATTCTCTTTCTATAATCCTTCCTAGCAACCTTTAATTCTTCTAAGAGCTTTTATTATTGGGAAGAATGAGAATCCCAAAACACTTAATTGTGCTCATGCAAAACCTATACTTAGACCAGAAAGCTGTCCTCCCAGAAGAGCAAGAGAACACTTGTGGTGTTGTTCTGTTCCATCAAGTCACTTGTGACTCATAGCAACCCTATGTACAACAACCCTAAACCCTACTCTATTCTGTGCCAAACTTATTGTCTCTACACACCCACTTCCATTACTCCAGTCACTGAATCAATCCATCTTATCGAGGATCTTCCTTTCTTTCGCTGTCCCTCTGCCCTCCCAAACATGATGTCCCTCTCCAAGGACTGGTCCCACCTTGAAACATGCCCAAAGTTTGTCAGATGACACCGCCTTGCTTGCTGAAAGTGAGGACTTGAAGCATTTGTTACAGAAGATCAAGGAATGCAGCCTTTGGTATGGATTGCATCCATGCTGTCAACAGCTTCATCTTGCTTGGATCCACAATGAACACCACTAGTACCAGCAGTCAGGAAATAAGGAGGCACATTGCAATCGGAAAATTTGCAGTTAGGGAATTCTCCAAATTATTGAGGAGTAATGATGTCAGTTTGAGGACTAAGATGTGTCTTATTCAGGCCATAGTATTTCTATCACTTGCTATGCATTTAAGAGCTGGACAGCGAATAAGGATGATAGAAAAAGAATTGACACCTTTGAGCTGTGGTGTTGGAGAAGAGCACTGAACATCCCATGGACGGCCAAGAGAAGGAACAGCTATGTCTTGGAGAGGGTGCAGTAGGAGTGCTCTTTGGAGGCAAGAATGATGAGGCTTCGCCTCACATACTTTGGGCATGTTGGTAGGAGGGGCTGTTCCTTGGAGAAGGACATGGTGCTGGGAAGGATGGAGGGTCAGCGAAGGACAGGAAGACCCTCAATTAAGTGGATTGACATGGTCACTGCTGCAGTGGGCTCTTGTGTGTCAGGAAGCGAGGGGATGGCGCAGATTAAAACAGGATTCAGGTCTTTCATTCATAGTCACTGTAAGTCGTACTTAACTTGACGGCACCGAACATCAACAACAACTGGACCAACACGTAACACCATGCTAGACGGAGAAAAGATCGGAGTTACCATCGATTTTCTCTTATTTGGATCCACAGTCATTGCAGTAGCCATCAAGAAATCAAAAGATGAACTGGGAAAATCTGCTGTAAAGAGACCTTCAGGAAATCAAGGAGCAATGTTGTTATGCTCTGTCAAGTCGCCTGCAACTCATAGCAACCCCATATGCAATAGTGCTGAACCTGCCCTATCTTAAGCCAATCTCACTGTCTCAGACACACCTACCCACATCACCCCAGTTACTGTGTCAGTCCATCTCATCCAGGGTTTTCCTCTTCTACGCTGTCCCTCCCCCTTTCCAAGTATGATGTCCTTCTCCAAGGACTGGTTCCTCCTGGCAACATGTCCAAAGTATGTAAGACGGAGCCTCAAAATCCTTGCCTCCAAGGAGTTGCCTGGTTGTGCCCTCTCCAGGACAGACCTGTTTGTTCTCGTGGCAGTCCATGGCATGGTTCAACACTCTTCTCCTGTACCCCAACTCTAAGGCATCGGTTCTCCTTCTGTTCTCCTTAGTCATTGTCTAGTTCTCTGATGAATAGCAAGTAATTGCAAATGGCTTGGGTCGTGCCCACCTTAGTCTCTAGACAGACTTCATTACTCCTTAGTGCTCTGGAGATGTCTGACAGAAGATTTTCCCAATGCAATTTGTCTTTTGTTTTTCTGACTGCTGGTCCTAAGAGTGTTGATTGTGGAACTAGGCAAGCTGAAATTGTTAGCAGTCTCTTATCTAGCATGATGTTGCCAAGCTGAAGAACAAATTAAAGCCTCGAGTTGCAATACTTAAGAATGCTGTGGGCAGAATGTTGAGAAACATCAAAAGAAGATGCAAAGAGTATACAGAGGCACTATACCAAAAAGAATTGGCCGACACAGAAGAATTTCAGAAAACAACATGATCAGGAGGCACTGGTGATGAAGGAGGAAATTCAAGCTGCTCTGAAAGAAATTGGTAAAAAGCATGGCCCAGAAATTGATGGAATACCAATTGACATATTTCAACAAATAGATGCTGCCCAGGGTAACGTTCACCAGATTGTGCCAAGAAATCTGAAGGACAACTACCTGGCCAACTGACTGAAAGAGATCCATATTTATTCCCATTCCAACAAAAGGTGATCCGAGAGAGTACAGGAATTATTGAACAATATCACTAGTATCACACCCAAGCAAAATGCAGCTCCTGAAGATTATCCAGAAATGACCAGAACAGCACATTGACAGAGAACTAACTGCCAGGCATGCAGACTGGGCTTAGAAGGGGCCACGCACAGGGATGTTATAGACAATGTCAGACAGATCTTGGCTGGAAGCAGAAAGTACCAGAAGTATGTCTATCTGTGTTTCATTACTATGCAAAGGTATTTGACTGTGTGGATCACAAGAAATTGCGGCTATCCTTGAGAAGAATGGGAATCCAGAACACTTAATTTTACTTACTCATGTGAAACCTACACTTGGACCAGGAAGCCGTTATCACAACAGAGCAAGGAAATACAGCATGGCTCAAAATTGAGAAAGGAGTGCATCATGGATGCATCCTGTCTCCACACCTTTTCAGTCTATAAGCGGGAAAGATCATTTGGGAAGCTGAACTCGATACAGAGGAATGTGCCATCAAGATTAGAAAGAGCAACAATGGTGTCTTTTTTAAAAAAAAAAAAACTCTTAGTACAGTCATACATATTTTGAGTATGTTGTAAGGAGAGACCAGACATTGGAGGGGGACATAATGCTAGGAAGGGTGGAGGGACAGATAAAGAGAGGAAGACCCTCGATGAGATGGACTGATACAGTGACTGGGGTAATGAGGGTAGCTGTGTCAGAAACAGTAAAGTTGGCACAGGATAGAGCAGGGTTCAGGGCTACTGTACATAGGGTCACTATGAACTGCAAGTAACTTGACAGCACATAACAAGAAGTATAGTCATAAAGTTTCCTTTCTTTGTATTGTATTTTTATTTAATTTTTGCACATTTCCCCCTCCCCCCCTCACAATGCACCCCTTGCTCCAGATTGTTGCCCTATCTATAACACCTAATTATATATTCCTTCCATACTGTTTTTTTCCTCATCTGATCTAATACAGTCTTCATTATCTATCCACTCTTTTCCTATTCTCTCCCCAATCCCCAGCCCCATCTGTCCTATTATATATCAGTAGTGTTATGTAATTTGCTGTACAGAGGTAACTCGTGGCTGCTGTGATGCTGAACACTGTGACACTGATGTGTCAAATGTGATAATGGTCAACCATGGGGGACAGTGTTTGGTGGCACTCCCCAATTAAAACAAGCTTGGAAGCAGGAGTGGCATCCACTTCCGAAGTGGCTTGCCTCGGGGAACTCTATGAACTTGGAGAAATGATGAAAGTCATACAAGTGTTCAGGTCTTTCATTTATAGGGTTGCTATGAGTTGTCTACAACTTGACAGCACTTAACAACAAGCAACGGTGTTATGCGGTATTTGTGTGGTTTTTTTAATGACTGAAATCTTTCTCTCAGCATAATGTACTCCAGGCTCCCCCATGTTGTGTAATGTTTTATGAGTTCACTGGTTTTCAATGCTGCTTAATATTCCATTTGTGAATGTACCATAGTTTTTTATCCATTTGTTTGTTGATGAGCACGTAGGTTGCTTCCGTCTCCTTGCTATTGTGAATAATTCAGCAGTAAATATGAGTGCATAAACCTGTTTGAGTCATGGGGTCCGGTTTCTTTAGGGTATATTCCCAGTAGTGGAATTGTTGGGTTAAATAGTATTTCTGTTTCCAACATTTTGCTGAAGTGCCAGACTGCTTTCCATAGTGGCTGTACCACTTTACATTTCCACCAGCAGTGAATAAGATCTCCAGTCTCTCCACAACCTCGCCAGCATTAGTTGTTTGCTGCCTGCGATGTCACTTTAAAGACTAAAGTGCATCTGAGTCAAGTAATTTGTTGTTGTGGTTGTTGTTAGGTGCCACTGAATTGAGTACAATTCCTGTCCAGCAGCAGACCTGAACCCTGTCTGGTCCGACACTGTCTTCACTGTCTCTGACAGACTTGAGCCCATAGCTCCAGTCACTGTGTCGGTCCTTCTGCTGGGGTCTTCCTGTCTTTCACCATCCTCCACCTTCCCAAGCATATGATGCCCCTTTCTTGTTGATCTCTACAGGGTCAGGATTTCTTCTGATAAGTTGATAGAATGGATCACTGAGGATAACCTCAAAGAGCCTGTATATGGGATTTTCACAAACCCACTAAGAGTTCAGGACACTCAAGGCCCCACAGTGGCCTCCAACTTGCTCCTCAGCTCCCAGCAAATTCAGCTGATGGACATGCTTGTCATAAACCACACCCTTGGGCACTGGGCATTTCTAGCCACCAGGGAATTCGAATCCTAGAGCTGATATAACCTCGTTGAGAACTAGCGATACTGCTCCCAGGGGACCCTCAGAAGCAGGTACACCCACTTGGCTCAGTCGAGGAGCTTTCCAGATGCAAACATGATCATTCAATTTCTCATCTGCTGTTTGTATGGGGGCTGGTTACAGAGACAGTAAAGTAAAACGAAATCCCCAACAAGTCAAGCCTTTTCTCCAATGATTGTGATATTATTACTCAAGTTGTTCAGGGGTTTTCCTCCATCTATTGTGATATTGTTTATTACTCTCGTTAAGGATTACACCTCTGATGTTGAAGGCTGAAGGCTGTGTGTAGTCTTTGACTTTCTTGGTTAAGGGCTTCAAGTCCACTTTTTGCAAGGAAGGTCATGTCATCTGCATAATGCAGGTTGTTGATAATTCTTCCTTCCATTGTGATATAAAGAACTCTTACAGCTTCAGAAGGAACTAAACATCCCAGTTAAGAAAATGAGTAAGATATTTTACTAGATATCTTTACCAAAACCATACACAAATGGCTAATAAATGCATTTAACATCCATGCAACGTCCTTCTTCATTGAGCAGGTTGGGACCCACAGCAACCCCGTGCTGACAAGGACTCGTGCGTACCCCTCTGCCATCCTCACATCATGGCTGTTTATCACCGGGTGATGCAAATGTTTGTTCTTAGTTGTTAGAGAAATGCAAATCAAAACCACTATTAAAGCCGCAGCCTAGAACAGCCATAATCAATACGCTGTTGATAGCAGTTGGTGAGATTGTTCACTGCAGATGAGAGTGTCAGTGGTGCTTCCAGTTTTGAAGGCAATTTGGCAGTTTCTTAAAAAGTTAGAATTTTTTCACATGGCCCAACTAGGCCATTCCTTGTTATTTGTTCAAGAGAAATGAAAACATATGTCTCCACAAAGAATTTTCTGGCAAATGTTCCTACCACCATTATTCATAATAGCCGCAAAATGGAAATGATCCAAATGTTCATTAACTAGTGGATGAGAAACAGAGGGTCTTGTATCCCTTCAGTGGCGATTATGGAACAAGGAGAGGCTCCTGGGATGCTCTGCAGCAGAGCTCAACCTCCATACATTACGCAAAATGAGAAACACTGCACACAAAACACTACAGACCTGGCTGTGATTTCTTTCAATGAGAACCTATGGACAGAGATGCCTGGTGGCTGAGGGCAGGAGCAAGGTACCCCCCTGAGGCGTCACAGGGTGAAGAACCACTCCAAGGTTGGATGTGATATTTGCACAGCTGCAGTTCACTAAAATTCATTTAAATGTCCACCTTAAAAGAGTTAATTTTGTAGTCCACAAATTGCCTATTATTAAAATTAAAACCTTCTTAAATAATTAAGTAATGTTATGAGGTGTCATTGAGTCAACTCCTGGCCTGTGTACAGCAGACCCCACCCTGCCCGACTTGCAGTGTCTGCTGGGTTTCAGCCGTTGCTGCAGTCATCACTGACCTCCTAATTTTCCAAATTAGAACTTGCAGTCAAGATTCATTAGTAAGAACTGGTGACTGGAATGCAAAAGTTGGAAACAAAGAAGGACTGGTGGGTGGGTAGTATGGACTTGGTTATGGAAATGGGGCTAGAGAGGGAATGACTAAGCTTTGTACAATAAAATATTTATTCTTGCAAACACACTCTTCAAAAAACAAAGGCAGTGACTACACACATGGATCTCACCTGATGGACTACATGGAAATCAGATTGACTACATCTGTGAACACCAGAACAGTGCCTGACTATGGAACACACTAGCAATTGCTCAAATTCAAGTAATATCAAAATGGAAGAAAATGAAAACAAGTCCACAATAACCAAAATACGGCCTTGAGTCTATTCCACCTACATTTAAAAGTCAACCCAAGAAAAGGTTTGAACCTACAACTGGCAGAGAATAACAAAAGATGAATGGGACCTTCTAAGAATCAAATCCCTATGCACATTAAAAAACTTATCCAACAGGGTGAAAAGGAAAGCCACAGACTGGGGAAAAATATTTGGTAATGGCATGTCTCATAGGGACATATATCTAGAATTTATAGAATACTCCAGCACCACAACAAGATAAAGGTAAATAAACCAATCACAAAATGGGCACAGGATATGAACAGACACTTCACCAAAGAAGACATTCAGATGGCCAACAAGCACATGAAGAAATGTTCAAAATCCCTAGCTCTAAGAGGGATGCAAATCAAAACAACTATGAGATATCATCTCACCTCAATAACAATAACAAAAGTTCAACAGAGCAACAAACAAAAAAATGCTAGTGAATTTGTGGAGAAGTTGGAACCCTTCTTCACTGGGAGTGTAAAATGGTGCAATCACTCTGGCAGGCAGTTATAGCACTTTCTCAAAAAGTTGGAAATAGAAATACCATTTGACTCAGCAATTGCACTACTGGAAATATACCCTAAAGAAACCAGAACTTCACCCAAACAGATATATGCTCACCCATGTTTATTGCTGTGTTATTCACAATAGCAAAGAGATGGAAACAACCCCAGCGCCCATCAACAAACAAATGGATAGAAAAGCTGTGGTATATCCACACAATGGAATACTATGCAGCACTGAAAAACAATGAACTAATGAAATACAAAATGAGTGACCCTAGAACACATTATACTAAGTGAATTATCTCAGTCACAAATGGAAAAATACTGCATAATGCCACTGTTATAAAACAGGACTGACATTGGAGATGGGGGGGAAACTAAGAAAAGAGGGGATAAATAATGTACACGGCACTGAAACAGACGAGGGAGAGAATTATTTAAAAGGAATATATGATTAGGCATTATCTGTATGACAACACTCCAGTATAAGAGGTGCAGAGCAAAGTGGACTGGGGTGGGTGGGGAGGAAAATGTACAACAAAGAATGAATGGAAATAAAAGTTTTCTGTAAACTTTTGTTACAATCACAAAAATTATTGAAAAAATTATGGGGGAAGGATTGTACAAAAATGAAGAAACTTTTTTTCAAAGAGAAAAGTAAACTGAGGGCTTTGGGCAGGGAGGAAAATGTGCCACAATGAATGAATGGAAATCCAAGTTTTCTGTCAACTTTGATTAAAATCACAAAAATTATAAAAAAAGAACAGAGGAGGGACTGTACAACAATGAAAGAACTTTTTTTCAAAGAGAAAAACATATGGGGGAGGCCACCCCCCCATTTGGGCAGGGAGGAAAATGTGTAACAATGAATGGATAGAAACCCAATTCTCTATAAACTTTCAATAAAATCTCAATTTTAAAAAAAAGAATAGGTTTGAGGCACTAATGATTGAAGACCAGGTGAGTTGTGGGATGACATCAAGAATAGGATCCATGAAAAAAATAAAAGGGCTTTACAAAGACAGAGGAGAAAGAAAAGACCAGCATGGATGGCAGAAGAGACTGAAAATTGAACGAAAAGAGCAGGAAACCAAAACGAAGGGAAAAGATGCTGAAGTAACAGAGCTGAACAGAAGGTCTCCAAGGACAACTCAGAAGACAAAGCAAAGTGAAGGAACTGCGGAGACCTGGAGCTGGAAACAGAAATGGAAGCATTCATTCTGGTTTGTAAGCTGAGAGAACTGAGAGCAAATTCAAGCCTCGAGTTGCAAGACTGAAGGACGTTGTGGGCAAAATTCTGAATGTTCCAGGATGCATGAGAAGATGAAAGGAATACATGGAGTAGTTCTTCCAAAAAGAACTGGGAAACACAGAACCATTACAGGAAGCAGTGGATGATCAAGAACCAATGACAATGAAGAAAGAAGCTCAAACTGAATTGAAGGCAGTAGCAAGAAATAAGGCCCAAGGAATCTATGCGATGCCAAATGACACGTTTCAATTAACAGACGCAGCCCTAGATGTGCTCATCATGCTGTGCCGGGAACTTGGGAAGACAGTCACCCAGCCAACCAATTGGAAGAGATCCATATTTGTTTCCATTCCCAAAAAAGGTGGTCCAACAGAAAACAGAATGTGGAAGTTACCAAAATCTTGCTAAGCATTATTCCAAAACCCACTAGAACAGTACATAGGGCCTGCCAGAAATTCAGGCTGGATTTAGAAGAAGCCACCATGAGAGATATCATCGCTGATAGCAGATGGATTTAGGCTGAAAGCAGAGAATACCAGAAGGCTGCCATCTAATTGTGTTTTGTTGACTATGCAAAGGCTTTTGACCGTGTGGACCATAAGAAATAGTGGCTGAAGTTGAGAAGAATGGGAATCCAAGAATACCTAATTGTGCTCATGGGAAACATATACCTGCACAAAGAAGTCGTTATATGAACAGAAAAAAGGGACATTGTCTGGTTTAAAATCAGGAAAGGTTTGCATCAGAGCAGAATCCTTTCCTCATACCTATCAGTTTGCACGTAAAACAAATCATTTGAGAAGCTGGAAGAATCTGGCAACAGAATCGGAGGAAGACTCATCAACAACCTACATTATACAGATGACACAACTTTGTTTACAGAAAGAGAGAACTTGAAACATTGCTGCAGAGTATCAATGATCTCAAGAAAATAAAAATCCTCACTGCTGGGGCAATGGACAACACCATGACAGAGTTGTTGTTGTTGTGTGCCATGGAGTTGCTTGCGACTCATA
>NW_006400039.1:2139060-2170674 GCF_000299155.1 Elephantulus edwardii | reverse complement strand
CTGCCAAGATCCATCTAACATTAGCTATAATATCCCTAGTACCACGACCTCTTCTAAATCCAGCCTGCACATCTGGCAGTTCTCTGTTGAGATGTGTTTCAAACGTTTTTGGATAATTTTCAGCAGAATCTTGCTTGCTTATGATATCAATGATATTGTTCAATAATTTCCACACTCTGTTGGGTCACCTTTCTTTTTAATGGGAATAAATATCGATCTCTTCCAGTCAGTTGGCCAGCTGGCTGTCCTCCAGATTTCCTGGCACAACTTAGTGAGCACATCCAGGGCAGCGTCTGTTTGTTGAAATAAATCAATTGGTATGATGTAACTCCTGGAGCCTTATTTTTAGCCAATTCCTTCAGAGCAACTTCAAAAAATTGTTTCTGTCACAAAAGGGCAAATACTGCACAGCACCACTGTTACAAAGCAGGTCAGACATGGGGTTGGGAGAATAGGATCAGGATCAGAGTAGATAGATAGATGATAGATGATTGATAGATGGATATAGAACTGTTTAAAAGGATTATATGAGTAGGAATTATACATATGACAGTAACCCAGAATAAGAGGCATATTGCAAAGAGGACTGGGGGTAAGGGTGTACATCAATGAACGTTTTTTTAAAAAGGGAACTGGGGAAGGGAAAAGGAAGGGAGAGGGGGTAAAATGTACAAGGAAGTCATGAAAACCTAACTTTTCTGTAAATTTTCATTAAAATCACAATTTATAAAAAAAAATTATCAATGATTTCCTCTTGCTTGGATCCGCAATCACTAATACATTGGGCACCAGTAGCTGCCAAGAAACGAAAATGACCTATTGTATCAGAAATGTCTGCTGTCAGGGACCCCCACCCCCACCCCGCCAAGTGCTGAAAAGTGGTATTATCTTTTTGAAGACTAAAGTGCACCAGAGCCAAACCACAATCTTTTCAATTACTTGTTATCTAGCTGAATGCTGGACATTAAAAACGGATGGCAGAAGAATCATCAGTGCCCTTGAGCTGTGGCCTTGGACTATCTGAATATCTCACGGATTGCCAAAAAGACAAAAATGTCTTGGAAAAATGCAGCCAAAGTGTTCCTTGGAGGCAAGGATAGTGAAAGTCCATTTCATAGGTTTTGGGCATGTTGTTTGGAGAGGTCTGTCCTTGGAAACGGCTGTCCTGGAAGATGCTTGGAAGATGGAGGGTCAGCAAAAGAAAGACCGTCAACCAGATGGGCTGACAGTGGTTCGAGTCCCACGGTGGGTATCAAGATGGTGCAGGAGAGGGCAGCGTTTAGATCTGCTGTTCATTGGCTGCTATGAGGCATAGTTGACTCTACGGCACTTAACAACTTCCCAAGCACCATGTTCTTCTCCAAGAACTGGGCCTCCCGATAACATGACTGATGTGTGTGAGACCAGCTCTCCCTGCTCCTAATTGGGTCTCTGGCTGCCTTTCTTTCCAGGATAGGTTTGAAGGTTAATGAGAAAGTGAAACTGGAATGATCGTTGTTGTGTGTCGAGTCAGAACCGACCCACAGCTGACCCGCCAGCAGGCTTTCGGAGGCAGTCTTCACACTTGAGGAGCTCGCCCATCCTTCTCCTGTGGGGCAGCTGGCAGATTTGAACCCGCTGCTTTGGGGCTTGCACTGGAGACTCTTAACTTTAGGCCACTGTAATTATTACGGCTGTAAATTTAAGTGGTAAATGGAAACAAGGCCCTGGGTATCATGAAAAGACAGTAACTGCCTAGAGCAGGGAGGGGACACTGGTGTCAAGGAGTGGCATCTGGGACGCCCTGCTGTCCTGTTTGGATGGTTCGTGCACTAAGGGAAGCTCTGTAGGAAAACTCAGAACACACATTTTTGCTCTCTACACCTTTAAGACGTGTGCTGATTGACAAAAGTAAAAGTAATCCTTCAAACCAACCCAAAGTAATGTGGTTTCTAAGAATAAATTTAACAAAAATGAGAACCCTCTCCAGCGAAGTACAAAACTTTATTGGAGGCATTTTTCAAAAGACCTTAATAATCAAATCATAAAGATATCAATCTTATCCAGATTGATCCGTGGAGTCACGTGATTCCTCTCAGATCCTAAAAAGAATGTGACAAAACCAGGTTTAAGAGAAAGAGGTAAATAATCCAATAGAAAAATGGGCACAGGATATGAACAGGCACTTCACCGAAGACGACATTCAGATGGCTAACAAACACATGAAGAAATGCTCAAAATCCCTAGCCCTAAGAGAGATGCAAATTAAAACAACTATGAGATATCATTTCACCCCAGTCAAAATAGCAAAATTTAACAGAACATCAAGCAACAAATGCTGGCGAGGTTGTGGAGAAACTGGAACCCTGATTCACTGTTGGTGGGAGTGTAAAATGGTGCAACCCCTGTGGAAAGCAGTATGGCGCTTTCTTAAAAAATTGCAAATAGAGATACCATTTGACCCAGCAATGCCACTATTGGGAATATACCCTGAAGAGACCATAGCTGACATCCAAGCAGATATATGCACACCCATGTTTATTGCAGCTTTGTTCACAATAGCAAGGAGTTGGAAACAACCTAAGTGCCCATCAACAAACGAATGGCTAGAGAAGCTGTGGTATATTCGCACAATGGAATACTATGCTGCATTAAAAAACAAGGAACTCATGCAATATTATTCAAAATGGTTGACTCTGGAGAACATTATGCTGAGTGAAATATCCCAGTCACAAAAGGACAAATATTACATGATGCCACTGTTGTAGAATGGGACTGTCCTTGGGGTTGGGGAGAGACTGAGTAAGATGGGTTCAATAATGTATACTGCACTGAAACAGAGGAGGGAGAAAGGTGTTTAAAAGAGATATATAACTAGGTATTTCTGTCATCACAGGAGACTAGAGCGAGGGCTGCATGGTGGACGGGACCTGGGGGAGGGTTTGTAAAACAATGAAAGAATCTTTTCTTTTACTTTTCCATAATTTTTGACTCATGTACTTATAACTTGTTAGTCAAATTTGTGTCTTCTAGGTTGCAACACCCCCATGATACATCTTCAAGGATATGAACATGTACGGCCAAGCACAATCAATAAGAGTGCATCTAAATTCCAAAATCAATCTCCATAATAGTCTATGTGTTTCCTACTGCCAAAGGGGCCCTTTAGAGTAGTGAGAGAAGATCTTCACCCTGAAACCCACAGCGTCCCTTTTCAGCAGGAAGTAGCTAAGAGAATACGCCATCCCCATTCCCTTATGACTCAGGGTGAAGTCTCTCTCAGGGAGGAGTGATAGGGAATGGCAAAGGACACACTGACAAAGAAGATTAATCAGAACTGGCTTTGACAAGCACTGTGGCATTTGGACAAGAACAAACTGGGAGGAGGGTAGAGAGAATAGTGCAACAATGAATGAATGGAAACCCAAAATCTCTGTAAATGTTTATGAAAATTAATAAAATATAATTATAGAAAAAAAAAGAGGCCAAAGGATGTCAAAGACTAATTAGGTGGGGTTTCCAGGTAGATGTCACACCTTAGGAAGGGTTATAAAGTTGTAGCGATTAAGATAGGTTGTCGACAGACAGCAGGCCCCTTCACAGCATGTACACACACACAGGGCCATCTGGTTGAACTGAGCTGGGCTGCTGTGACTTTGGGTAAACCGAACAGAGCAGGTGCCAGGCGAGAGGCCTGGCCATCACGGACCACCAACAAGAAAAGACTTGAGAGCACTGGACTGTCATGTGGGGTCACTGTAAACAGAGTTGCCCTATACCACACAACCATACAGAAGTCCCCACATTTGTCTACTTAGTGAATGACCAGGGCAGGTGGCATCACAGTGCCGCTCTATACAGTTTGGGGGGTGAGGGTGGACCCCAGCGGGGGGTGGCGAAGACCCCTACTTGAAGCATACGCATAGGTCCTTCGCCAACTATCTCTCTGTTCTCACCCCCTAAAGCCTTCTGCCATCATAGTGAATAGTCTATCTGTGTGGTCTCCTCTGTCCATAGTCCTTCAACTGCCAAAGCTGTCCCTTTCATCCCCAGGACCAACGCCTACACATACACCCCACCACACCTTTCAACCTCTTCCTCCGAAGCCCACAGGAGAGCCTCAGAGGGAAGGACCCACCTGTCCCAGTGGTGTCCTCACACTTCATTTGGCCCTGGGCCAAGAGCTGCACTGTTCCGCCTGCCCCACCCAGGTCCATGGTCAACGGCACACCAACACTCTAGTGCCCTCTGGAAACAGCTCCGAGGATCACAGCACTTGATACACAGAAATGGGCCCGCACTCATATGCATGAGGCCCCCACATGCTCTTTGGATAGTGTCTAGCCATGGACTGTGTCCTCTGCACATCCTAACAACCTTCCCTCATCATCGCCATTATCATCAACCGTACGCTTGGCCAGGGAACTGACAGAGGAGCAGCCAGGCCCCTCGGCCCCAGGAGTGGGGCCTCCACATGGGGCGGCAGGGATGCGGAGTTCTGGCCAAAGACAACAGCAGTGAGTTCTTCAGAGGCCACAGCACTGCAGCTTGCCGCGGGAAGGGGTGGGCCAGCTGTAACGATAGCCCACCCTCATGCAGCTTGTCCAACCAAGTCCCTCCAGAGCTTGGGTGGCACTGGGAGCACGCATCTGTGGAGAAGGCTCCCTGGAGGTGGCTCACGGTGGTGAGGAGGCCTGGGTGCGGTGTCCCTCCTGGACAGAAGTAGGGAGGGCAGAATTCCAGCGAAGACTGCCAGCAGGAAATGGCCACTTCCGCAAAGGCTCTCGTTCTGTAGGCACCTGGGTCCTCCTCACCCAGAGGACAGCCCCTGCCTTTAGGGGTACCTGGCGGCCTGGGTGCCCACTCAAGCACTGGCCCTGTGTCAGACTGTCCCTCTCCCCAGAGCGAGCCTTGGGCCCTGGAAACAACTTCAGGGCAAGGGGAGGCTAAACTGGGGAGGGGTTGTTGACAATGTGGGGTGATCACCTCCACTGCTGCTGTCACTGCCCTGCTGGCCATGGGCTAGTCCCACCCTGAGTCCAGTCCTTCCCTTCCTCTGTTGTTTATAGCTCCCCTCCAAGAATGTGCCAGCAGTTATGTCCTGCGGGGACAGATGATGGCCAGGACACCCACACCCCCCACAGTCCTGCCACACATCTGAGGCCATGCTCAGGCCAACAGTGTCTCCATCCTGCTGTCCTGGGCTCTGCTGGCACCGGTCAGTGCACAGGAGCCTGTGTGCTAACAGTCAGCCCAAATCCCAGTTCTGTAAGGGACCAGTGAGTGTCCAGAGGCCAATCCCCCTTCCTGAGACCACCTTCTGGGTGGCTTAACAACTCACTAAATCTTCCTAGAATGTCTGCAAATAGGCAGCACAAAGCGACGGTGGCAAATTAAGAAGCAGAGAGGGGCTAGTAGCCCCCCCGACAGTGGAATTCAGATCATCCCTCAGGACGCACTAGCCCACCGGAAGCCAGTGGACTCAGTGGGACCAGAGTGGCAGAAGGGGGCGGTCTCTCCTGCTGTCACCACCATCCCAAGTGTCCCACCGTGCCCACTGGGGCCACGAGTCCAGGTGCATCTTCATTACAAGAGGTTCACCTTGGACACCACTTGTTTGCAGCCAGTGACCGAGTACTCACGGCCAGAGACGCGATAGTAGCTGAGCTGGGCCGCCAGGCGTTCAGCCCGGGCCTGCTCAGGAAAGAAGCCCTCCCCGGCCATCTCTTCCCGGAAGCAGTTGACCACATCCCATTTGTCCAGCAGCAGGAAGGGCACGATGGCCGCTGACTTCCAGAGCGGGTGCTCGCGGGTCAGGACGCCCCGCAGGGTGGCGCGCAGCTCCTCCTCCGCCCGGCCTTCCTCCCGACCCTCGTGGCCACCCTCAGGCCTGGGCTGTTGGGGCAGCGCCCGGGAGGCATTCTGCAGCACGAAGCGCGTGATCTCCCCGCCGCCCGCGCCACTCAGGAGGACGTAGATGGCGCTGTGGAACTGGCGTGACCTCTGTGGCTGCAGGAAGCCGTGCACCTCGTCCAGCAGCGTGGGCGCCATGGCCTCCACCTCGTCCAGCACCAGCAGCGGCGTCTTCTCCTCCGCCTCTGCCCGCGCCACTACGTCGGCCACGCGCTGGGCCAGCTCCTCGCGGCAGGCCTGCGCTCCTCGCAACTCCGGACAGTGATGGCGCGCGTGGTACTGCAGCACCAGCGCGCCATCGTCGAGCACCGCGCGGAAGTGGCGTGCCAGCAGGCGTCCCACATGGCTCTTGCCCACCCCGCTGGGCCCATGCAGTGCCAGGAGCAGTGGGCGGCTATGGACGTGCGTGGCCAGGTAGTCCCGCAGCAGCGCCACAATGCGCCTTATGGCGGCCGGCTGCCCAAACACGGCGCGCTGCAGCGCCTTCTCCAGCCCATCGAGGTCATAGCGCTGAGCATTGTCATCCAGGTTCTCGATGGCGTTGAGCACCTGGAAGCCCACGATGGCCACCAGCAGCAGCAGGCAGTGCTGCGCACGGCTGCGGCGTTCGGCGCGTGGCAGGTACTTGCGCGAACTCTCGGGGTACAGCACCGCGCGGCTGCGCCTGCGCTTCTTGCGCGACGCCCTCGAGGGAAGCTCCGCGGCGCCATCGAAGGTGAAGAAGCGCGGCTGCTCGCCCCCCGCGCGCGGAGCCCCGGCCTCGGGTGCGCCAGGCAGCGGCGGGCGACGCTTGCGCAGCAGACACACGCGGCGGCGCAGGCGCAGCACAGCCCGGACGGGCGCGATCACGCACGGGCCCCGGGTGCGGGGCGCTGCGGGCTCCAGGCTGGGCGGGCCGCGGTCCATGGCTCCAGCTCGGCATGCAGTCCCTGCAACGGGAATCGGGGTTCCGCACTGGCGCAGCACCGGGAGCCTCCTGGGACCCCCCCCTCCCAGGGCTCTTCCTGTGCAGCCGCGGCGCAGCCCGGGGTAACCCACAGTCAGGACCTGGGCCTTGCCGCACTGCCCAGGAAACAGCTTCCAGGGGCCCCATGCAAAACCCTCCGGGGTAAACAGCGGTCACGGCTGCCGCAGGGAGGAAGTGGCTGACGGGGTGGGGGATGGCCGCAGCTTATCGGCCTCCTGGCCGGCTTCCTGGAGAAGTTGCTGCTGACTCGAGGTGACAAGGGGTCTTGGGAGACCCACGCCCATCCCGGCCCCTCTACGTCTCAATGGAGGGCCGCAGGGAGCAAGAGCCAAAGTTGTTCTCCCATTCAAGGACACTTGGCAGGGGCTCTGACCGGAACTTCTGTTTTGTAAATATGGGCCCCAATCCTGGCCGGGGTCAGCCAGACCTAAAGGAACCTGCGCCCAAACTAGGGATCACCCTAATCCCGCAAGGGACACCTCGCAGAGCTGCTGCAGTGGCAGAAGGGGGTGAGGAACAAAGCTGGCTTGCTACATGAGAAGAGGGGACCAGAGGGGTCTCGTGAACCCCAGACACTAGACAACTCAAGGGGGTAGATGTGAGCCTCACACTGGGAGCCCCTGGCACAAGCCTGGATGCAGCATCCCCAACACCCCCATACCTGCAGCTGTATCCGGCCTTGCCCAGCAGCTGCTCCGCGAGACTGGGACAGAGACCTCCTGGAGCGAGAGTGGGCCGAGAGGGCAACAGTGGATCCCTGGGCAACACTGGCGCCACAAGCGCTGGAAGGTTTCCGCTTCTCTGAAGGAAGTGAGTCAGGGGTGCGGCGGGCGGGACTTGGCTGGATGAGGCGTGGAGGGAGGACTTGGGCTTTAGCCAGGGTCATCTTGCCTCCTCCCCTGCGGGTTTCCAAGACCACTGGTAGGTCCAGGCCCAGGGACACCTGCTATGCGCCTCACCCAGATCCCTGCTGCTCACCCTGCCCTGTCAAGACTCTCGCCTCCCCACTGGCCATAGAGTCTGTAGACAGCTCTGCTAACCAGAAGTGGTACCTCTGGCCCTTCAGGTCCACCAGTGGCTCTGCAAGAGAGCTAGGCAATGTCCCACACGACTTTCAGGTTAGAAACTCACTGGCTGGTCAGGTGAAGCTGGTTCCCCTCCAGCAACAGGTGAGGTGGCCCCAGGAACCTAGGTCCCAGTCAGCCCTAGACTCAAGTGGAAGCTGCTGGAAGCCCAGATCTTCAGGTGCCCAGGTTGCCTACAACCATCCACCCCACCACCCATCCCTGGGCTCTGGGAAGTTGGTCTGTCCTACCCAGGACCCTCAGGCTCCACTGTCCCAAGTACAGAAGCAGCCGCGTCAGGACTACTGATGCTTTCTGCCACCTTCCCATGAGCATCCTTGTCTTCGGGGGCAGGGGGGAAGCCCACCTCTCTCCTCCTCTAGAAATGCCTTGTGCATGGTCTCTGCCCCCAGAAGCTTCTGGAACTCTTGCTGTCTGCTGAGGTCACCTCCTCTCTGACCATGCCCTCCACACCCTCAAGTCATCTTAGTGGTAGGCTTGGCCCTGGGTCTCCAGAGGCCCCCAGCAGTTTCCCTCCTCAGTGGCAGAAGCCTAGGCACTTGGTGGGCACTCACAAAGAGGATGCCTATACCAGCAGGGGACACCTGACCCAGCAGCCAGGTACCTCCAAGAATCTAGGGCTACACCAGGTAAGAGCTTTGGAGTGGTCTTCCCTGAGCCCCCTGATGCCCAGTGGATGCTGACAGAGTCCAGCAGACCTGCAGGGCTACGACCCAGCACGCAGAGCCTAGCTGGCCCTGTTAGGACAGGGTAGTGTTACCACTGGGATCCCCCCTGCCTGTGCTGTGTGGCAGGTAGAGCTGAAGGCCCCCAGTCCTGTGTCCGGCCCCACACAGGGAGTCACATGCTTACCAAACAGCCTTTTATTTACAAAGCACCACCGTCACGTGGCCAGCTGGTGCTGCTGAGGGGGAAGGGGTAGGTATCCCCACAAACAAGGGACATAGAGTGCTGGCTCTCCTGGGCTAACCCCAGCACAGTATCTTGTACACAGGCCAGGCTTCCTGGTATGTTGGGGGCACAGATTACCCCCAAGTTCAACTCCACAGCTGCCAAAACGTGCCCTCATCCCATCCTGGGTCATTCTCAGCACCTGGAGGTCCCACAGCACCAAGGTGGGCTGAAAGGTCCTCCATGCCCCCATGTGCAAAGACCTTCACCCAACTGAAGTCCTGTCCACCCTCTCCAGGGGTCACAAAGCCAATACACAAGTCCAAAAGCACACTCCTCCAAAGCAGTGTCAGGCGGCCTGGCAGCCACGGAGTGACCACTATGGACCCTGCAGGCTGGGTGTGGAGAGGGGAGTGGTGGGCAAGTGGCCGCAGACACAGCTCTCAGATGAACCACATGTCTCCACAAGGCTGTGTCCCCAGTGCCTGTGCCCGTCAGAGTTGTGGGTCATTTGGGCGGTCACTGTACAGCTGGGGCAGACACGGGGGGCAAGGGAAGCTCCAGCGCAGGGGTCTCAGCCGCTGGGGCCGGGCTGGACTTTCGGTGGTCTAGCTGCTCCAGCTTCTGGCCGAGCTGCACATACAGCTCCTTTACAGCCTCCCCACTCTGCGGAAAGACACACGGGTCACCCAGGGTCAGCTCCCCCTCACATGTGGGTTCCCTGGGTTCCTACACACAAGTCGGCTAGGATCACAGGACTGCTGTGTCTGCAAGCTAAGGTCAGGAAGGTCACAGGAGCACTGAGCCTCCCCAGATGATGGTTCACGGAGGGTGTGGGCAGCCCTCACCTGGCCAGTGGGCTCCAGGGCTCGCTGCAGGGCTTCCAGCCTGGCGGGCGCCACCCGGTGGTGCAGGTGGAGCAGCAGTCGCAGCACGTGTCTGTGAACGTTTTCCTTCCTGGGGTGGGGGCAATCTGGGCTGAAGTGCAGGCTCTGCCCCCGAGCACCCACCCACTCCCTCAGCCTCACAGAAGAAGGGCAAGTGACACAGGCAGAGCAGCCCAGGCCTCAAGGGCCCAGCACCTTGAAGATGCCATCAGGAGGAAACCATCAAACAGGCTGGTGCAGAAGTCCTCCAATGCGAACTCATCAGCCAGCAGCGCCAGGTTCCCCGTGAGAAGGTGCAGGAAGATGTCCCCAAACGCCAGGTCCCCAAATGTCTCCACTGTAAGAAAGGACTTGTCAGTGTCCATCCAGACCTGCACTGGAAGGGTGGCCATGTCAGCGCCTCCCACTCCTGGGCACATGGTGTGTGAGGGGCTGTGGTTCCCATGCACACCAGAGTAGGGATCCAACAAGGTGAAAGTGAAAAGGGGCGCAATGGTGGGGACCACAAGGTGGGAGTGTCAATTGTACACTGTGAAGTCACAACCCAGGAGCAAAGGAGGAAGCCACAAGTGGGCTAGGAACCAGGCTTAGTCACACTTAGCCTTGTCCAGAAACCCCTAACTTGACTCTGGAAGAAAAATGAAACCTCATCAGACCAGAGATCACCCCGCCAGAAGATGAGGACAAAGAAGAGGCCCCACCCTGGCTGAAGCCACCAGGACAGAAGCCTAGCCCGAGCCCATGTCTGACTCAGAGAGGGTCAGTTCCTGGCTGGAACAGAAAGGCCTTCCCACCCCAGAATGGTGTCCAGATAAGCAAAGGTAGACAGAAGGTCCCAAGGACAGGCCCAGAGGGTACACACGACCCGTGAGCTCACACAGGCTGCAAGGACACCGCCCACCCTGCTCATGAGCTCCAGGTCAGGCATGAAGTCCCACTGGGTACCTGGGACCTCAGGGCCAGCCTGGTACTCTGGGGATCCTGCACCCAGCAGACCTATGTCCTCAACATAGGACAACGTGGCCACTCTGGAAAGTCGCTGTTAGGAACACTGGTCACTGCACAGGGCATGATGACACCCAAATTCCCTGCAACTAACAAACTATGGGTCCAGGACTGCTCTGGAAGTGCTACACATCTTGATGGATACTTCAGAGGGCCCTGGGGCTTTGCTGGACACAGTAAAACGTCATAAATGGAAAGGGACTGCAGCCCGATTGGAGACATCCTTCCTATGCAAGTTCTCTCTAAACCTCAAACTGCAGAAAAGGAACATCCGTGGGGTCATGGGTCATCTGAGGCAAGAATACAAGGTACGAGCTGCAATACTCAACAGAGATGGGGTTCACCAGCCCACACACAGCAAGGTCACCAACCAAGAACACCGTGGGCAGGACACCTTGTCTGCTTCCTGGCTGGGCTTTTATGCTCCACGTGCGAGTAAGGCTGGGAAAGCATCACCCTGCACCAACCACTGTGTACTAGCAAGACGATCACAACCCAGAATAGAGGCCTCCAGAAAGGGCCCAGGAGCGACAGTCCAAGGCCCTGCTGACACTCTTGTCCCAGCCCAGGGCAGTGGGGGCCGTAGTCTCAGAAGTGCTAGAGGAGCAGCTGTGCCAGCAGCCTCCGGTGGGCCTCTGCACAGCGGTCCCTCTCCCTCCCCCACAACTAAGACTACAGACAAGAGCTGAGAGATGTTAGGCTGTCCTAGGAAAGGGGACCCTTGACACAGCAACTATGACACAGTTTTGGCTGTGGGTGCACCATGGCACTGCAGCAGGTTTGAGAAGGGTTCTTGGGGCTGTGGGGGGCCCCTGGCGGTAGGCAAGGCCTGGGCAGTGGATGGGGTATGTGCAGGGGGTTCACTCAGGCCAGGGTCTTGGGGCTGGTGGGGTCCCTGATTGTGGGCAAGGCCTCGGTGGTGGTGGGCAAGGTCTGGGCAGTGGACAGGATGTGCAGTGGGTTCACCCTTGGGGCTGTGGGTAGGCGCCCAGTGGTGGTGGACAGATGTGTGCAGGGGCTCTCCCAGGCCAGCACCCAGTGGTGGTGGACAGGCGTGTGCAGGGGCTCTCCCAGGCCAGCACCCAGTGGTGGTGGACAGGCGTGTGCAGGGGCTCTCCCAGGCCAGCACCCAGTGGTGGTGGACAGGCGTGTGCAGGGGCTCACCCAGGCCAGGCAGCAGACGGAGCAGCGCACTCCTATTCCTCTGCTTCGCTGTGTGCAGCACATAGTAGAGCCCCACCTCGCAGGCCATGCGCTGCTCCTGCAAGAACCTGCATGGGAAAAGGAGCTGTCTGCTCACTCAGGTGACTCTAAGGGACTCCCCCACCCCAGGGATGTTTCCTCAGAACATTCCCCCACTGTCCCAACTAGAGGGGGACAACTGTAAACAGCCCTGCCCTCAGCAGTACTGATCAGACACAGCACATGTACCGTGATCCCAAAGGAGTGTGGCCCCCACCCCCAGGCCCCCATACTTGGTAAAGCTTTCAGGGAGGGTGTTGGGGTAGGTGACTGGGGCCTTCTCTTCGGCAGGAAGCTTCTGGTCCACGTTGAAGGTGTGGTCATCCACCACGAAGGACATGAGTGTGGGCAGAAACCTGGTGACCAGCTCCACCTCCTGGGGGTGTGGGGGACTGAGTCACCAGCACCCCACCACGCTCCTGCCCCTCCAGTGTCAGCCACCCAGAGTGGGAAACCAGGTCCAACTGGGTTGCGTATCGACACACCCACTGCCCTTGGCCTTCAATGTGGAGCTCTGAGCCGGGGAATACCCAGCACCTGGACTCCACACTGCCTGGTAGTAAGGGGACCCAGCTGAGGAAATTTACCATCTTGGGCTCCTTGAAGACTTGGCTGTCGATCATGTCCCAAGCGCCCTGTCCCAGTGACAGGAGCCGAAGCAGCAACAGCAAGTCAGGGCTGTCCTGTGTGGAAAAGGCCAGCTCAATTGAGCTCACGTTCTTTCCTAGGGCTTCCTGGCACCTCAGTCTCAACGGCAGGCTCTACACGGACCCGCCAATGACACAGGACCAGAGCACCTTCTTCTAGCAACAAAGCTTCCTTCACTTGACTTCCATCTCCCAAAAGGAAGGGCACCATCTCACTTGGGTCCCACCAGCAGCCCACTTACCTCACCTGACACACCCTCAGCCGGCGCCCACACTGCATGCACACACCACACAGCAAGCACATGCCCCCCATACACCGTACACAAGTCCACACCACCCAACCACTTACAAACACCCACACACATGCTCCCACAATGTCCCTCCCTAGCACCGACGTATCAATTACACTCACCCCCAAAGCCCCACACCCACCCTGGGCAGCGTCTCCTGCCCCACCAGCTCCTGCAGGTGCCTGATGGTGCTCAGTGAAAGCGTGTTGATGGCGAAAGGGTCGCACAGGATCATGGACAAGTCCCTGGGAGGACAAAGAGCAGTATGACCATGAAAAGCCCAGGTCCCCTGAGGGTGGCCTCCCTCCAGATGGGGGCAAGCTCTCACCCCAGCACTTGCTCCTGCCCCTTCTTCACTCCATCAAGAAAGCCCTGCAGCTCCCTTGCCCGCTTGCTGTCCACGAACCGTTCCCGGATGCAAGCGTCGAGGCACCAGGTGAACTGTGGGGAGATACCGTCAGCACGCAGCCCCTCAGCCAGATGCCAGAGAGTTTGCATCTCTGGCACCATCACAGCCTTCCGACCTCACTCAGGCAGGGTCCACTCCAGGCGGGCAGGGGCCCTGGGCAGGGCAGGGCAGGGCAGGGCAGGGCAGGAACTCTCATCCCTGGAGCCTCACCAGTAAGCAGCCTGAGGGCTCCGAGGGAGGGCAGAGGCAGCTAGAAGTTCTGGGACCCATGCAGGCCGGGAGGAGACATGGGCAACTGAGAAGCCTGTACGCCTCTGGAGCAGAGGGAAAGGCACAGGACCATACTGAGGGACAGCTGGCTTCCCACTCGGGTGCTGGGGTGACCTCCTGCACTAGACCGGGCTCACAGAGAACAAGCCCATGGGGTGGAGCAGCTGGACACGCAACAGCTCAGTGTCCACGAGTGCGTCACAGAGGCAGGTGCTACCTTGTGGCAAGGGTCCACAGTGCAGATGTCACTGACGTCCAGGTCGTGCAGCGACATGAGCAGCTCGGCACGCAGCGTGCAGTAGTGCACGTTCCGTGTGCGCAGGAAGAGTGTGCGCAGAAACTGCAGCACCATGTCGTACAGCTTCACGTTCTTCCCCACCATGCGCGTCAGCTGCTGCACCACCTGCCAGCACAGGCTCGTCAAGCCCTCCCCGCCTGAGGACCCCTCCTCCCCGCCTGAGGACCCCTCCTCCCCGCCTGAGGACCCCTCCTCCCCACCTGAGGACCCCTCCTCCCCACCTGAGGACCCCCTCCGCCCGCCTGAGAGGATGCCCTTCCCCTCTTATGAAACAAATGAGTGGGAGTTTGTGCAAGGGAGACCAGGACCTCTCCCCACAGCTAGGGCTGGTGGGACCACACAGGGATTCCAAGACTTAAGCCAGCCATAAATGAACACGCTTGGAAGGGACGGTTTCTCCTCCAGCACATGCTGCCCACCAGAAACAAGTCCCATGTGAGTCAAACATGGAGATGTGGTGACGACTGTGAGTGTGAGACACTGACATGCAGGACGGAAGATAGACACGGTGTAGCTCATCATGTGTGGAAGTCATGCACCTTCCGGATCAAGGACATGGAGCTCTGGTGGCAGCACCCAGCAGCTCTGAGGGAAACAGTCTCCTTCCCTTGGACTTTCAGCCTCAGAAACCCTGAACCAACTCAACAAAGTGAGATTCATGAAAACAGATCGCACCTAATACTTCTTAACACAACTACCAGAAAATCGAGGGAGCAGTGGAGGCTGAAGGGTGAGGCGTCAACTACCAATGCAGACATGTGTGATCTGAACCCAGCACATGCTCCACGGGGTAAACCACTCCTCCCGTGGGATTTACTGCCTCTGAAAACCCACTGGAGGCTCAGCTGAGAGTCAGTTCCAACTCAATGGTACACAACCACAGAAACGGAAAGCTGTGTGTTGTTTATGCAGTCGGCTTTACCATCCCACCAAACAGAATCAGCCGGTAAAAAGTCTCAAAAAGAAGGGAACTCTGGTGGCCTTGTGGCAATCCCAAAGGCACGGTTCGAATCCACCAGTTGTTCTACTGGAGGAGGAGAAATCTCCTCTTGTGCCAGTGGGACCTGACTGGATGGACACAACAAAAAGAAAACACAACAACCTCAAAAATAAACATTACTTCAAATTTGAATTTCAAGTAACAGCAACCTAAACAGTAGGCGTAGTCCCGCGGTGACTGGCTTCTAAAGATTCTAAACCACCAAGTGCCAAACTGGTCAGTGAACTTGCTAGTTATGAAAACAAACAATGAAGACGAGGTGCCACGAAAGGCCAGGTGGGATCTGTCCCACACAGAAAAAGGGACAGCACCAAGACAGAGAGCAGGCAAGCCTCTTCCCACCAGCCTAACCAAGGAGCAGCCCCCACCCCCAGGTACAGCACTCACGGGGAATGGGGACCTAGGGGCCTTACCTCCCCCTGGCGCCTCGTCTTGGGTGAGGGGCTGAAAAAGTTGTGCAGGACGGAAAGCTGGGAGCTGAAGAGCGCGGCCTCCTTCTCCAGGATGTACTGCTTCAGCAGCGGGGAGACCTCGTCCCCAAAGAGGGCCTGGTTGTCCTGCCAGATCTGCCGTTTGACCTCCACAGCACAGGCTCGGTACAGCTCCTTGTCAGCCATCACCAGCTTCAGCTTCTTTTCAGGTACCTGAGAGAGAGGTTCATTTGTCAGCCACGTCTGTGCCCAGGACCTCTGTCCAGACAGGCTAAGTGGCCACAGGCCCCCAAGGCAGAAACCTTCACCAGCCCAGTTCCCACCAGGGAAAGTCAGCATCTATGACTGGCTTCCGGGCAGCAGGCAGGAGGGCAAAGCCAAATCCCTTCCTGTCAAGTAGACTCTAAACCATGAGGGCAGAAACACAAGTGCTCCACAAGATTTTACTGAATGTAAAGTTTACGGGAGCTCTAATGGCCGAGTGGGCAAGGATTTGTGCTGTCAACCCAAAGGCCAACTGTTCAAATCCTTCAGCAGCAGCTCAGGAGAAAGATGAACAACGTTCTCTGTCCAAGTTACAGCTTGAAAGCCTGCTGGTCAACTACGAACGGGGTCCAATTTAACGGCAACGAGACAGAGATGCAGGGCCTTGCTCGTGCAGTGTCACAGGGCGATGCAAAGCCCCCTGCAGAGGAAGTTCAGCACTGTGAGGGGAAAGGGGCACTGCTTCTCAGCTGAGACCTGAGGCTCTCCACGCGGAGAGCACACAGCTGAAACCCTGCACCACGTGCACGCTGAACCGGATCCCCCACACTGGGCAGCAGTCCACTCGCCTTCGGCAGGTGCTTCATGACACACATCACCACCGGCTGCAGGGACGGCATCTTCACCAGAGAAAAGCTCTTCTCCAGCAAGTCTTCCAACTTCTTGTACCTGGAAAAACACGCACAGGCTGGACTCAGGCCACCTGCCTCGCTCCAGGTCCTCGGCCACGCCACCAGGTAAGGGATAAGCAATGCTGCTAAGCCCTTTCCCAGGCTGAGAAGTCACAAGTCACCTGCCCACAACACAGCTGGACGGAGACCTACCTTTCCTCAGCCTTGCCCTCCAAGGCGATGGCCGACACTCTATCCAGCAACTTGTCCCGAAGCTCATCGAACACCGACTGGTGGAACTCCAGCCGGGGCGTCCCGTGCAGGTCGAGGAAGGGAAGGGCGGACTGCAAGGACGGCAGGAGCACGCCATTCTCGGTCTGAGGGGACAGAGGGGCGGCGTGGGGTCAATCTCGGCGGCAGGGAAGTCTAGGCGCTCCAGCAGTGCTGGCCACAACAGCTGAAAGCCCAAATGTCCATCAGGGAGCCTCTGCGGGGCCACTAGGTGCATCGTGATACAGCTAACGGGACAAAGGGACGAGAATCTCAACTTTCCGAGCACCGGTCATCAGCGGAGGGTCGCCGGACGCCCGGCTTGCCACCGCGCCCCCTTCCCGCTGCCGGCGTCCCGCCCACCTGGAACTGCTCGATGGCTTTGAGCGGCTCGGTGCAGTTGGTCAGCGTCTCCTTCAGGTCCTCGCCGTTAGCCACGCCCAGGTCCTGCAGTCCCGCGAACAGGGCCGAGGGCCCGGCCCCCGCCCGGCTCGGCGCCCCATCCCCGGCCCGCTCCCCCGGCGCGGTCGCGGCCGCCGCAGGCCCCGCAGATGCCCGCTCTCCAGGGCCTCGGGGACCGCCCGTGCTCCGCTCCCCGGCACCCTCCAGCTCGGCAAGCTCCTGCCGCCCGGCGGCTCCGCTCGGGACCCCGCAGCAGCCCACTTCCGCCCACCAGGGTGTCGGCCGCCCGCCGGCCGGGCCCGCGACAAAAGTGGCCGCCGCCGCGCAACGGCTCCTGGGAGATGCGCCCTCGCTGAGCGCGACACTGAGCGCGACGCAGAGACCTCAAGAGCCGCGGGCGCCCGAATGACGCGCGCACGCCGTCGACGTGACCACGCCCCGCCCCGGCGACTTCCGCCCCCAGCAGGCTAGGTCACGCCCACTACCACCTCCACCCCGTCGTCCCCCGCTCCCACTAAACGCCAAGCACATCCCTCTTCCCCGGCAGACCACGCCCCAATGGGTCACTCCCCTTATTCTAGGCCACGCCCCAGTGAGACCCCATCCTTTCCGGGTCCCGCCCCATTGTCGAGGTCACGCCCCCTCCCTCGTGCGATCCCGCCCCTACGTCTCCGGGACCACGCCCCGCGCCCCTGAGCACCTGTTGCCGGAAGTGTCTCCGCCCCGCGCGCTCGTGGCCGCCGCCGCCTCTCGCGCCGAACGTTCCGGAGCCGCTTACTTCCGGCTACTGCTCAGGGTTTCAAAATGGACTGTAGAGTTTTTGTTAAATTTCCTTTTAATTTTTCTTTTATAGTGGCTTACTTACGACGTTTATAAAGGTCGTATACATTGTTTTCCACACCAGGGGACTGCTTTTTAACTAAGTGCACGTTTTGGAGCACTTCAGATGAAGTTGCAAAGGGTAAACTGCACTTAACCACTCCACTGCTCTCGTGTTTATGTGGGTTAAGTGGAAACTTGCGAAGGAAACTGGTTTTCTGTTCACACCGTACACGTTTTGTCCGTAACGTCGATCCCAGTAGCCCTTGCTGTGACTGCCCTCCGTCCTCCCTGCTCAGGGACACTCTGGCCGGGCATTCTCCGGACTGCGTCCCTCCTGGAGTTGCTGGTCACTGTGGTGCCATCACGGCGAGCACAGACCTGAGTGCTGTCCTGTGGCATCGTCGTCACCTCTGACATACGCGAGCCCCTGGCTGCAGTCACTGCCAATCCTCCTGGTTGAGGGTCTTCCTCTCTTTTAACCTCCATCTTTCCAAGGACACTGTCCTTCTCCAAGGAATAACCTAGCAACATACCCGAAATACGTGAGGCAAAGCTTCGCCATTTTTGCCTCTGAGCAGCACTCTGGGTGCACTTTCCCCAAGAACTGTTTGTCCGTGGGATATACATTATTCTTACTGTTCGGCTGAAAGTTAAGCCTGGGGATGAGTTTATTCCAAGCTCAAAGGGTAATATTAGAGTCTGTCTCTGTGGCCACAGCATCAGGGTCCCACCAGCCTGTTGGACCAAGTTTTTGAGTTTTGTTCCACATCTTCATCCTCTCTGCCCAGGACCTTCTGCTGTGATCCCTGTCAGAGTGGTCAGTGGCAGTAGCCAGTCCTTGCCTAGGTTTTGTGGTTTCAGGGTTCTGAAAGTTAAGGTTCTTGTGGTCAGTTCTGTGAACTAATCATTTCTATGCATTTGGGAGCTTTTTCCTTTTTTGTCTCAGACAAGGAGAGACCTGCAGTTAACACAGGCTTTTGCCAAGTCCAGGAGACAGAAGTCAGAACAGAGCAAGGAAACACTGCCTGGTTCAAAATCAGGAAAAGACTATGTCAGGGATACATCCTGTCTCCATACCTTTTCAATTTATATGCAGAACAGATCATTCAGGAGGCTGGATTTTATGAAGAATGTGGCATCAGGATTGGAGGAAGATTTGTCAACAACCTGCAGTATGCTTGCTAAAACTGAGGAGGACCTGAAACATTTGCTGCAGAAGTAAAAAACTATAGTTTTCAATATGAACTGAAGATTAACATGAAGAATACAAAGATTCTCACCACTGGGCCAATTGGCAGCACTATGACAGATGGAGAAGAGATTGAGGTTAACAATTTCAGCTTGCTCAGCTCTACAGTCAACACTCCTGGTACCAGCAGTCAGGAAATCAGAAAACAGATTGCACTGGGGAAGTCTGCTGTCAGACATCTCCTGAGTGCTAAAGAGGAATGATGTCAGAGTAGGGTCTAAAGTGCACCTGATCCAGGCCATGATCTTTGCAGTTACTTGCTATGCATCAGAGAGTTGGGCAATGACTAAGGATGACAGAAGAATAATCAATGCCTTTGAGTTGTAGTACTGGAGAAGAGTATTGAACACACCATGGACTGGTATAAGAACAAACAGGCCTGTCTTGGAGAGGATGAAACCAAGTTTCTCCTTGGAGGCTACGATTTTGAAGCTCTGTCTGACATACTTTGGTCATGTGCCCAGGAGCGATCAGTCCTTGGAGAAGGACATCATGCTTTGAAGGATGGAGGGAAAGCGCAGGAGAGGAAGACCCTGGATGAGATGGATTGACACAGTAACTGTTGTGATGGGGGTGAGTGTGTCAGTCAGTGAGACTGGCTCAGGACAGGGCAGGCTTCAGAGGTGTTGTACATAGGGTCGCTATAATTCACAGGCAACTTAACAGCACAGAACAGCACTAAACTGCTGAATGATGTGGAAGTGAGAGCTCTGCCACCTGAGGGCTCTCACCTTGAGGTGGAGGTGCATAGATAATGGTGACGTGTTCCTGGGTGGGCTAAAGACAGCAGGCTCTAGGGCACAGCCCATGGTGTGACTTCTTGCTAGCTGAGGTGGTGCCCCATGGTGCACAGAGCTACAGGGGCCAAGCTGCTCTGATCCCCCTCCCCCAGGATGTGGCGCCTATGCCAGCTTCCTGAAGCCCTCTCTCCTTTCCCCAGGGGCCTTTTAGTCTAAGGACCTCTGCCAGAAATCTCTTTTCTGCCACCATTTTAAAGGGCTCATCCCACTTCTACATTACTTTCTCAGCCCATCTCCACCTTTACTGCTTGTCCCAGACTTGGTCCACAGCACCAAGGGACCTCTGGGGGTCACCTGTAAGCAAGGTTCCTATCTCCCAGTCATTCATCAAACTACTTCTCTGCCTCCTTCAGCCATGGGCAAACAAGTCTCATGCAGGACTGAACACAGATGCAGTGACCCAGTTCCTCCATGGGCTGATGGTGGCACCATGGCATGGCTGTAATAACAGATGGGGCAGCTGTGACAGACAGTCCTTTGTAAAGGTCAAGTTCCAGCAGAAGAGAAGACTAGATCTGGGCCTGGGGCAGGCTGAGGAAGGATATCTGGAAGGATCTATATCTTAGGAGCCCACTCAACTTCAGGTGAGCTCTCAGGGTGGTGGTCTCAGATGACCCCAGGAAGGACAAGTAAGGCTGAGAATAGGGGCACTTAACAAGGTGTGCACACCTGCCTACCAGCTAGCCAGCTTGAATTTACCAGCTTTGGTTTGGCCTTTGAGGCATGGCCCCACTCAGGAGGGATGTGGCCGTGCTGGGTTAGCCAGTGTGCAGGTGATCTTTCAACATGCCTTTCCCTAGCCATTTAGAAGAGGTCGTGGTATTAGGAATATTATAGCTAATGTTAGATGGATCTTGGCAGAAAGCAAAGAATACCAGAAGAATGTCTATCTGTGCTTCATTGACTATGCAAAGGCTTTTGACTGTGTGGATCACAACGAGCTGTGGCTGACTCTGAGAAGAATGGGAATCCCAGAACATTTGATTGTGCTAATGGGAAACCTATACTTGGACCAAGAGGCAGTCGTCAGAACAGAGCAAGGAGACACTACTTGGTTCAAAATCAAGAAGGGGGTTCGTCAGGGATGTATTCTGTCTCCATACCTTTTCAATCTGTATGCAGAACAGATCATCCGAGACGATGGGCTGTACGAAGAGGAAAGTGACATCAGGATTGGTGGAAGAATCATCAACAACCTGTGTTATGCAGATGACACAACCCTGCTTGCTGAAACTGAGGAGGACCTGAAGCGCTTGCTGCAAAAGGTCAAGGACTGCAGCCTCCTATATGAACTGAAGCTCAACATCAAGAAAACAAAGATTCTCACCACTGGGCCAACTGGCAGCATCAGTATGGATATTGAAGAGACTGAGATAGTTAACAGTTTTAGTTTACGTGGCTCCACAATCAACACTCTTGGTAACAGCAGGCAGGAAATCAGGAGAAGATGCACATTGGGAAAGTCAGCTGTGAGGGACCTCTCAAGAGTACTGAAGAGAAACGATGTCAGACAGGAGACTAAGGTGCGCACCTGATCCAGGCTATCATCTTCGCAATTATGTGCTGTGCATCAGAGTTGAACAGTGAATAGGGTTGATAGAAAGAGAATTGATGCCTTTGAGCTGTGGTGCTGGAGAAGAGTGTTGAATATACCATGGGCTGCTAGGAAAACAAACAGGTTTATCCTGGAGAAGGTGAAGCTGGAATGCTCCTTGGAGTCAAGGATTCTGAAGCTTCATCTGACATATTTTGGGCATGTTGCAAAGAGGGACTGGTCCTTGGAGAGGGACATCATGTTTGGCAGAGTGGAGGGGCGGCGAAAGAGAGGAAGACCTTCGGTGAGATGGATCGATTCTGTGACTGGAGCAGTGGGAATAAGTGCGTTTGAGATGGCGAGGTTGGCACAGGATAGAACAGCGTTTAGAGCTCTTGTACATAGGGTCGCTATGAGTTGCAAGTGACTCAGTGGCACATAACAACAACAACATGTAGATGGTCAGGGATACGTGAATGAGGCATGTTAGCCTATCCCACAAGGGGATTGACTGCCCAGTCTCAACAACCTACAATGGCTAGTTCTCACCATTACATTGAGCAAGCCAGAAGCGAAAGGCAGACTGATCTTCTGGCACAAGAGAATGTAGGAAGCCCTTCCTGCTCCCGCTACCCCTATGGCAGCAACAGTATGGGCCAATCTGGAGACCTGATGTGAGCTGGGACCTTCGGAGTGGCGAGGAGCAGAGAGCCAATAATGGCAGGACCGAGAACTTTGTTGGATTATCTAGGGGTGGGAAGCCAAAACTGAAAAGTCTTGGGACCACTGGCCAAAAGGTGTGAGGCTCAAGCCGGAGGTGCCTGTGTGCACATTTCAGGAACGTCCTGACTGTATTCTGCTATTAATCTGGATTATAACCTTTTGACTTCCCCAATATGGTTCCATGTGGTCTGTGAGCATCAGATTTTAGACCCAGCAAAGCAGTAGGATTGGTGTTGAGATGAGTAAAAAGAGGTATGGGAGCATGGGGGCGGGGGCATGCCTGACCTCATAGGAATTGATTTTAAGCTATTGATATATTGACGGAGACAGTTCCCCTTTGTGAAGTTGATAAAAGTCAGCTATGTCTATCTCCATGTGGCCCTTGCTCTTTGTAAAGCTGGGTATCTGGATATCCCAGCTCAGACTGTAAGAGGTGCCAGCCCTGTGTCAGCCTTGCTTTGCATGCAGCCTGGCCAGATGCTATATGGAATGGGGAGGGGGACACGCAGCCTGTGAGGACCCCCACACCTCTCATCCTGTCAAAGGACAGATCTAGTCCATGGGACCACAGCAGTGACAGGAGTAGTGGGGCAGTGTGTGGGAGAGGTGAGCTCTGGCTGGACAGCAGCAGTGAGCGTGTGAGTGAGGACCAAGCACACACAGGCCAGAGGAAGGTCAGCATCTCTGTATAGCCTGGGGTGGGCCCAGGGGTCTGGGCTGCAGCCTTAGAAGGGCCATCTGGATGAGCAAGAAGGGGAGTCAGGGAACCTAGAGAACAAAAGGGGCACTGAGTCCTGAGGGAGGCCAGAGAAGGCCAGGATCCCAAATAATGGGTATGCCTCCTGTGCTCACAGCACTAGAGAGTGCTGAAGGGCCCTGTGTCGTGGCGTTTGGGTCTTCTTGTGCCCTGGATGACCACTCCCGGTGCTGAAGGGAAGCGAGAGTTGTAACCGTCCTTCACATGGTACACACCTGGGCCTGGGCTGTGTGCTGCAAAGAGGTGAGAACTAGCGCCCTAGCTTTTGCCCTCTAGCACCTGTTTCTACTTCCCTCCCCCAGCACTGGGCTTGTGCGCACTCCCTGCCCCCAGCCCACCCACTCCAGTCCACTCCAGCCCTGGCTCCTGTCCCCAAGCCATGCTCCCTAACCCCCAGGCCTGGCCTTTGCTTCCCACCTCCCTGGTTCACATTCCCCAGTTCTGGTTGTTGCTTCATAAGCCCTAGATTTGGCCCCTGGGTCACACCCAAGCCCTAGCCTCCTTACAGGTGCTGATCCAGGAAGTAAAGGCAGGTGAGCGGCTCATGAAGGCGGCTGAGCGTGGACTTTGCAGGATGTCCCCAACGGGGACACCCCAGGTCTGGAGACTAGGCCTCCTCTCACTGGTGGTGTGTGGGAAAGCCGGGAGCGGGGCCTGGCTCCAGAGGCTTGGTAGCCAGCGTGTGCACGCAGGGCCTCCTGGGGTGTGGAAGGTTGGCCGTTGACTGCTGATGCAGAAGGACTGGTGGTCAGTGCCTGACAGCCACTGTAGAAGGGCCCTATTGCTGAGCCCTTTCCAGGACTACTCCCTGCCCAACCACCTGCCCTCCCTCCCCAGAACCGCCCCTCACTGCCTTCTTTCCCTGGCACTCACTCACCTCCCTCCCTCCCTTCCCACCCAGCCTCCACAGTTTCCTTCTGGGGGCTCCCCTGGACCTCTCTTGCCTATCCTTCTACAAAGACCCCCTCCTCCCTGGCACACACAGGACCCTTGCCCAGCAGGCACCTTTGTCTTTGTGAAGTTGGCTTTTGGCATGCAGGGTCTTTCTCTCTGAGCCAAGGAGCCTTCCAGGACCTGCAGGCAGCACTCTCTGTGGGGTAAGGCAAGCTGGATGAGGGCCAGGGGAGGTGGGCAGTGTATGGGTCCCATTCCCAACAAGGTGATCTAGGCACAGAGGGGGCAGGCAGAGTGCAGGGTGCCAGGGCATGTACCATGGGAAGGGGCCTTCCGACCGATGGTGTAGTGGGGGTGAGGGGATGACTCCCGCATCTGCATGGATGCCTCCGGCACCAGGTACTTCGTGGGGCCTGGGACTTCCAGGTCGGTCAGGATCGGGGGTCGCCACTCCACTGCCACACAAAACAAGGTCTGGCCCGGGGTCCTCCCAGCAGAGCCCCCCACTGTACTCCAGGGCGATACCTCTACTCCCCAGGCCCAGCCCCACTCCCGAGGTACTGTCTAGGCATGGCTGGGAGGGGTCATCAGGTCCTAACTTACACAGCTCCTTCAGGGAGTAGATGCAGGTGGGCAGCAGCACCTGGGAGTTGACTGCGCATACCCTGAGGCCGCCTGGGAGCTCCTGGCACTCCTGACCTGCCATTTGTATCATTCGCTTGGGTCTGTGAGGAAGACAGGCAGCAGCTGGGCCTCTGGATACCCTGCCCTCCTCCTCTGTGCCTCCCGGGCTGCCCGCCTGCTGTCTGCTCACTGGCAGGGGGAGGCTGATTTCTGCCCCAGTGGCCCGTGAGTCCAGTGTTTGTTTCCATTGATGTAAAAGTTTGCCAGGAATTTTATGGCCTTCTGGTCAAAATCCATGGCTGCGCCTCCTGCCTCAGCCCTCTAAGGGGCCACAGGCTTTGTGACTTCATCACCCCAGGTCACAGTCCCTCTGTTTTCAGGGACCCCTAGGAAGGAGCCTTCTAGAGTCCTGAAGGAGCTACAGGGTCTCAGCTGAGCTTTGGGGGAGAGGGCAGTGTTGGGAGTCTCCACCCTACTCTGACCCCAGCTGGGCCTGCCCCACCTGCAACTGGGCTCATCATTGTGACAGCTAGCCCAGCTGCTTTGTGCCCCCTCTTTCCTGTGTTAGCCCCTCCACCTCTCCTCAACTCTGGGGTCCTCTGCGTGCTGCAGGCTGCAGCCAGTGTCACTGGCCAAAGGTGGAGAAGGGTGTGGGACCCAGAAAGATGAGCAGAGGGCCTAGGAGATGTTGACCTGGGTACACCCTGCAGAGAGGAGCGTGGGAGTGCACCCAAAAAGCTTCCTGGAGAAGGGGCAGCCCGCCAGTAGCTCAGACATGGGGACAGCAGAGCAGCAGTGGCTAGGCCTGACAGTGTGCCCAGGACTGGCCCAGGAGGCCCACGGGGTGAGGGCCTGTCTTTGGCCTGGGGTATAGGGGCCAAAGGGGCCTACAGACGAGGGACGTGACTGGTGGCTCAGGCCAGGCCGCATGGGCAAAGTCATAAGGGGGTCAGACAAGGCTCCCAGAGCTGTGGTGATGGAACCCCCCGACATGTCCAGTAACCAGCTCCAGCCTTGACATCAGCTCAGGTCCACCCAATTTTGCCCAGCTGGGGCCTCTCATCCCTGATGACCGAAGGACTGAGATGTGCTTAAGGAAACATGAGTTTAACAGGCGCAGTGGGTCCACAGGCTACTTGGGCCTCTCTGTGGGGCAGGGCTGCTTCTGACAAGGTGCCAGTGGCAGCGATGACGTCTTCTGTCAATAAGCTCCTGTCAGAGCCTAGGCCAGCTGTGATGCCTCATCTGATAAACCCTACTGTGGTCAGTGGTGTTGCTGTCCACTCTGCAGTAAGGTGGGGTTGGGCCTCCCATGATGTTGTCCTATATGAGCCTTGCTGTTCCCGCCTCTGCCCAATCTTGGGGCTGTGTAGGTGATGTGCAGGTCTTCCCTGTTGGTCTCTCCAGAAGCCCTTTCTATGCTGTGTACTGCAGTCCCACCATGTTACAAGCGGTAAACACTTGGCCACCGACTCAAAGGATGTAGGGTATGTCCACCCAGACCACCTCAGAAAATGGCCCTAAATGGAGTCCTGGTGGCCTAGTAGCAAGAAGCTGCACTGCAATCCCGGAGGTGCACAGTTCGAATCCACCAGATGCTCTGCTGGAGGGGCAATCATCTCCTGTACCAGTCAGACTTGATTTAATGGTACACACACACACACACACACACACACTCTTTTTTTCATTTTATTTCATTATTTTTTGTGTGTACCGTCAAATCAGATCTGACTGGTATAGGAGGAGATTGTTCCTCCTTCTCCAACAGAGCATCTGGTGTATTCGAACCATGAACCTCTGAAACAATAAAAGTTTTTAAAAAATTAAATGGCCCTAGGGCTCTCTGCCTTCCAATGACATGGCGGCCACCTGACCTGTACCAAACAAGGCAAGCCCACCTTGGCTGCTGGGTTACAAAGAACCCAGTTGAGCCAGAACAGAGGGCAGCTGAAACCCCAGACGCCTGAAGCTCTGGGACAACAGTCAACTCCAATGCAGAGGTGGGGGAGGGGTCACTCCAGGGCACCTGGTGGGGCACCTGGGGCTTCTGACCTCCTGGCATCTTGTGGGGGCCCCCTGGGCCTCCATGTCCATAGGCAGGAGGAAGCATTTACAGTGGCCTCCCCTGGCCTAGGTGGTGCTCAAACAGAGCTGGGTCTCTTCACAATGGTCACCTAGCAACAGGGACTCCTCCCAGGGGAGGCGACCAGACACCTGAGAAAGGGTTGGAGCTGCAATTGCAGCTTGGAGGCAAAATGACAGCAACACAGAAGCACACCCTCTTCACCCCGGAGCCTCACTATGTCCCTGGGTATGAGCAGGCTGTGTGGGGAGGGTGGGTCCAGGAGGCGGAAGCTCAGGGTGGGGATCTTGAGGCCTTGCTTCCCCGACCTAGGTCACAGTCTTCATACAAGGAGCCAGTATTTCCCAAAAGCAGGAAACAGGCAGCTAGGCAATACCAAGATTGGCAAAATAAAGCTGGCCCCTGAAATGTCCATGGTTCCCAAGGATGAGGTAGGCAGCAGTGTAAATATCACCTGAGTAATGATGGGTGCCAGTGCCAGCCTCCAGTCTCTCCCGTGTGAGAGCTAAGAGTGTGACTGTGAGCACGTGGGAGTCCTCACGCATTTGCACACATGCACATGTGCATGCACAAGGGTGCACCCACACACAGACACATCACATGTGTGGAAGTTGGTAGTCTTCATTTCTTAAGCCCCTATTTCCTTTCTTGTTTTTGCAAGACCCCCAGGACATAAGCACACACACATCACGGTCAGCTGGTGCCCCTCTCCCAGCCCGCTGGCTGTGCACATGCTGTTGCTGCAGCCCCATGTTAGCCTTGTCACGGGATGCATTGGTGTGTAACCAACACTTACGTTCTTCTGTGTGCCTCAGTTGTGCAATCCCACTGCACCATCACAGTATCTGTAGACTTCTCCCTCCACCCTTACCGCAAACCAGGAACCCCGCCCCACTGGTCTGTATATTTGCCATTTGTAGGTATTTTGTGTAAGTGGAGTCATTCACAGTCAAGGTTCATCCACACTGTGGAATGTCATAACTTCATTCACTTCATGGCAGAGGGTCATTGAAAACAGACACAGAGACGGCTCCAACACACTCAGCCCTGTCAGAGAGGCAAGGACAGGACAGGACAGGGTTCAGAGTCAGGAGTTGTCGTTCTTGGCTCCATGAACCTAACAAAGCCTGTGCCTTTTGTGGTTATGCACCCATATATACACACAGTCCCGCAGCTTTAAAGCTGTACATCTTGGAGGCATTTGCATAGAGCAGGAATAGCTCATCATATGTGCATGCTATGTCTTGTTCAGCCCCTCAAGTGTGATGGGTGTGTGGGTTGGCTTGACTGGCTGCTGACATGGGAGGCCCTGCACCCAGCTCTCAATTGTTGAGTGCTGTGCTGTTTAACTTTTTGAAGAACCACTAACCTGTGTCATCCTGGCTACCCATTTTGTGTTCTTAGAACCACACTCGTATTGGTGGGCACTGTGGGGCAGAGGCATCAGGGTTGCTTGCCTTTGAAACAAACAATCCTGCCTAAAGGTCACATGAGAAAAGGACAAACCACCTAGGAGCTCACTCCTTGATAAGCCCTCCACCCCTAAACTGAGTCCCAGCTCACAACTTCCAGGTGAGACCAGCTTTCACAGAACAGGGCTCCCCCTGGCCCCACCACCCCACAGTGAGGCATACTGCCAAAGGGGGGGTCAGTAGGGACTGGAACCATAAGAGACCACGGCACCTAGGGGAGGTGAGGCACCCCCTTTACCCTTTTCAGGTGAGCTAATCTGGTTCAGGGCAAGTGGCTGGAGGTGGCAGGCATGCTAGGTCTTTGCCTACCCCGCATGCCCACAAGCCTTCTCCCTGACCTGTCTGCCTCTCCTCCTCTCCCCCCAGCTACGGTGGTTTCTTCCCACAGCTGCGATACCAAGTGGGGAACACTTACGGACGCACCACGGCCCAATTGCTCAGAGATCCCAGGGTGAAGAAGAGTCCCTGCTCTGTGCTGTCCCCCATCTCCAAGCCCAAGTCGCCCTCCGTCCCCGGCCGGGACCTGACTGAGCCCTACATCCCCCACCACACCGGTGAGCCCTAACCCCTCAGCTGTCTGGCCCAGCCCTCTATCCTGTGCTCACCAGCTGCCTCTGTACAGGTCTCAAGCCCTACAAGAACTTCCAGATCGTGGGCAAGTGCTCACCTCCAGAGGAAGCTACCCAGAGGCTGCTGGGGACAGAGGGCACGTCCCAGCAAGTACAGCTGCCCGCAAGCGTCATGCCTTACTCCCCCTACTCACCATGCCCCCCAGGCAGGAAGGGGGCCTCCAGAGACTTTGGATACCCAGGCCTGCAGCTGTCGTCCAGGGAGGAGGGTTGGAGGAGTCCTGAGCAGACCCCTGAGGCCCCAGGGGAGTACCAGGTAACTGCACATCCCCGGAGGGCCCCTGCCTTGCACCCACGCAGCCGTAGGTAGATTCTGGCGTGACCTGTCCTCCCCTCCTCTAGCTTTACCACTGGCGAAAGGATGAGTGTCGGGCCCCACCCCTCCAGGTAGAGACGCTAGACGTGGGAAGATTTGAAAGGCTGCCCCAGCTAGACCACCCTAACTTGATCCAACGCAAGGCCATCTCAGGTGGGGTCAACCTGGGGTCTTGTGGGGGGCCAGGTGGAGTAGGAGGGTGGCAAAGGCCACCATCTTGGCCTGTCCACAACCCAGCCTCCCCATCCTGCTGGGGACACTTCACTGCCTACATCCCCACAGGATACGCAGGCTTTGTACCCCAGTTTGCCTGGGTGATGGGGGTGAATTACCGCACAGGAGTCATACAGGCCATGGACGAGTTTGACAAAAACCAGGTATGCTGCTGCCTCTAGGTCAAGCCAGTCACAGTTGCCCTGTTAGATGTGTGGGGAGCTTCTCTCAAGTGCACCCTGGCGGAGTGGTGGTGATGGGACAGAAGGGAGACAGGTGGGGAAGGCCAGCTCCTGACACCCAACATGCCTGTGTCCCTAGTTTCTGCTCAGGAACCCCATCTGTAGCCTGGGGGAGCGGCTGCCCAAGTCACACTGGCCCAACACCACCATCTACAACAGCCAAGGCCTGATCCCTTTCTACATGGGCTTCGTTCCAGGCAAGTCAGGGGCATGTCCACCACCCCCCACCACGGGCCCAGGGGGCCACGAGGGCAGTCTGGCCAGGTGGTCAGGGCTCAGCCGCACCTGTGTGCCCTACCCCCACAGCCATGCAAGACACCTGTGCCATGACCTTCGGCAACAGCACCAGGAAGGCCTATCGGAAAGAAATGGAGAGGCGGAGACACACTATGAAAACGCTTTAATGCAGTGTCTGTACAGCATGTGAGACAGGACAGTGAGACACGCATCAGGACAGGCTGAGACAAATAAAAGAGTTCACACGGCTCTTGCTGAGGCCCTAGGCCACCTCCTCCTCAGCCTCCTCCTCAAACTCGCCCTCCTCCTCGGCCGTGGCGTCCTGGTACTGCTGGTACTCGGACACCAGGTCGTTCATGTTGCTCTCGGCCTCGGTGAACTCCATCTCGTCCATGCCCTCGCCCGTGTACCAGTGCAGGAAGGCCTTGCGCCGGAACATGGCGGTGAACTGCTCCGAGATGCGCTTGAACAGCTCCTGGATGGCCGTGCTGTTGCCGATGAAGGTGGCAGACATCTTGAGCCCCCGGGGCGGGATGTCGCACACGGCCGTCTTCACGTTGTTGGGGATCCACTCGACGAAGTAGCTGCTGTTCTTGTTCTGCACGTTCAGCATCTGCTCGTCCACTTCCTTCATGGACATGCGGCCCCTGAAGACGGCAGCGACGGTCAGGTAGCGGCCGTGGCGCGGGTCGCAGGCGGCCATCATGTTCTTGGCATCAAACATCTGCTGGGTGAGCTCGGGCACCGTCAGGGCCCGGTACTGCTGGCTGCCGCGGCTGGTGAGAGGGGCAAAGCCGGGCATGAAGAAGTGCAGGCGTGGGAAGGGCACCATGTTGACGGCCAGCTTGCGCAGGTCGGCGTTGAGCTGGCCCGGGAAGCGCAGGCAGGTGGTCACCCCGCTCATAGTGGCCGACACCAGGTGGTTGAGGTCACCGTAGGTGGGTGTGGTCAGCTTGAGGGTGCGGAAGCAGATGTCGTACAGGGCCTCGTTGTCGATGCAGTAGGTCTCGTCCGTGTTCTCCACCAGCTGGTGGACCGAAAGGGTGGCGTTGTAGGGCTCCACCACCGTGTCCGACACCTTGGGCGAGGGCACCACGCTGAACGTGTTCATGATGCGGTCTGGGTACTCCTCTCGGATCTTGCTGATGAGGAGAGTGCCCATGCCAGACCCGGTCCCCCCCCCCAGGGAGTGGGTCAGCTGGAAGCCCTGCAGACAGTCACAGCTCTCTGCCTCCTTCCTCACGACATCCAGCACAGAGTCCACCAGCTCCGCACCCTCTGTGTAGTGACCCTTGGCCCAGTTGTTCCCAGCACCACTCTGACCTGCGAAAGAGCAGCCACTGGTCACTCTCAGCCAGGCTCAAGGCCACCAGTTCTCAGCACTCCTGTACTAAAGGGCTGGGTGAACTGGGGAGTGGACACACCGCAGAGCTGACCCTTCTGGCAGGCCGGCCGGCCGGCCGGCCCTGTCGCACTAAAAGCCAGGCCCACCACTCAAAAGTTCACTTAGGGCAGAAAAGAGACCAAGTGCCAGACCAGCCTCTCTCCAGGCAAGAGGCAGGCAGGGCAGCACAGCCTCCCTCCGGCCCGGCCTGCCTGCTGACAGCTGGCCCTTCCTCCAAAGCCGATTTAGGAGCCGGGATTGAGTGTCTAGAGGGAGGGTGTCAGGGCCCTGCTTTGGCCCTGGGGAGGGTGGACTCTGGTCATGGTGACCTTGGGCTTGTCCTCTGACGGCCTTCCTGGCTGACCAGGCACCCAAACAGTCTCCAACACCTCTTGCTCACCAAAAACGAAGTTGTCAGGCCGGAAGATCTGCCCAAAAGGCCCGGAGCGCACAGAGTCCATGGTGCCCGGCTCCAGGTCCACCAGGACGGCACGGGGCACGTACTTGCCACCTACGAGCACAGGGAGGGCGTGAGCAAGGGCAGAAGAGAGGGCGCGGGGCGAGCGCAGGTGGAGACTGGGCAGGGGGCTCACCGGTGGCCTCGTTGTAGTACACGTTGATCCGCTCCAGCTGCAGATCGCTGTCGCCGTGGTAGGTGCCGGTGGGGTCGATGCCATGCTCGTCGCTGATCACCTCCCAGAACTGGAAAGAGGCGGCGGCGGGCGGCCGGGCGCGGGGCTGAGTCACTCCAGGCCGGTGTGCAGGGAGCGGCCC
>NW_006400039.1:2112729-2138873 GCF_000299155.1 Elephantulus edwardii | reverse complement strand
GGACGCCGCCCGCCCGCCCACCCGCCGCCATCTTCCCAGCCGCCCGCCAGTCCAGCGCCCCTTGCGGGAACCGCCGCCCACCTTGGCGCCGATCTGGTTTCCGCACTGTCCGGCCTGCAGGTGCACGATCTCCCTCATGGCGGCGGCGGAGGTGGCGCAGATGTCAGCAAGAACACAAGAGCGGAAGAGCGGGCGCGCAGACTGCTACAACCGACGTTCGGGGTACCTTTATATGGGCACGGGGGAGCCCGCCCCGGCCGGCCTTGGATTGGGCTGCCAGAACGAGGCTCTCAAGTGTCTCTGTTGGATTGGTTGATACCCTGTCAATCAAGATTTCTAAGGCCCACCTCTCTAACTCTGAACGCTCGTTATGGGTCAGCTCTGGTCTCCGTACTCCCTATCAAAATCGCCTTCCCTTGCGCTGCAGTCTTCTGCCCATTGGGTGTTTCAAATGATTGATTTGTCCCCTTATTGGTTGGCGCCAGTGCCAAGTTCCATCCGACTGGTATTATTGGCCCAGCAGGGTTAGCGTCCTGGTAACCGCCGCACTGCAGCGAGAGCCGCCCGCCGAAGGGGGGACGCGGGCCCTAGGCGTGCGCGCGGGCGCGCGAGTTTTTGGCTGGACGGCGTGACCCACGAGGGGCCGTCCTTGCGGAGGCAGGTCCGCCGGAGGCTTGGCGGGTCCAGTCCCACGGTGCAGACGGGAAGGTGCTGCCCTGGGAAATGCAGGACGGCGAGCTGCGGCCAGGCCCGACTGTGCGCGCGCGTGCGTCGGAGCGCGTCCCCAAGCAACTCTGGTCGCCCCTGGTTGGCTGCCGCGGTCGGTGCCTGCACAGTGCGGGGGCCCTGGGTGCGTGGGCGTCGAGATCCGGCGAGGACGATACTGCGGGGCCGGGGCCACCCAAGGTCTCCGATAGGGAGAGCCACCAAGAAATAAACAAGGCATATGACCCCCTTCTCCCTGCACTCCCGGCAGCGGAGGCCGGTGGGTGTGGGGCGGCAGGTTTCCGGGCCGTCCCGCCCCCTGCGCAGTCGGGCCAAGCCCTGGCTCCCTCCCTCGCACAGCCTTTGGAGGCGCCGTGGGTGCGGGGTGCCCGGGCCTGGCGCCAGGGCCCCCGGCGCACTCGCTCCCGGGAGCAAGTTGGTCGCGCAGGTCTGGCCAAGGCCCGGGGTGGGGGCTGCTGCTGACAGGCTCGCGGGCTGTGTTTGTGGAGACGCTGGCCCTGCGCCCAGCGGTCGCCTTGGTGCCCGTGCCCCTGGAGCGCACGCACTGGCTGCCTGGAGACCAGGCCCGCGTCGTGGCGCAGAACCTCCCTCGGTGACCCGTGGGAGTCTTTGCTTTGGTCCCGACCACGTCTCAACTAGCCTGGCCTGAGAAATGCTTTCCTTTGAATTATAAAACAGGGGAGGGGGATGTTCTAAAAGAACAGCAGGTGAATTGCGTTTGAGTGTTCCTTTAATCAACTTACTTGTGGAACACTTCGTAGTTGCGTTAGAACAGTACACAGGACTACCATCCATCTCCTTGCTGAGGGTCTGGGTGCGGCCCTAGGCCCTCCTGAATCTGAACCCCCCAACTTCTGACTGCCCCCACACCTAGCCCCCAACCAGAACAATAGGTGTTGCTCCATTGTTTCTGAAGGGAGCCCTCCCTAGAAGAGGCCTGGCTTCTGTTGACCTCAGAGAGGCTGCATCTCTTAAGGGGTGTCCTCTGGGGGCTTCTACATTCTCTCCTGACATGGCTTTGGGGCGACTTTGCTGCCCAGCAGTAGCAGGACACTCAGTTGTAGCAAACTCAGGAAGAAGCAGCTCCTTCTCGACTCACTGGCGTGTCTGAATCCTCTCTGCCCGCCTCACCCCAGCTACAGAATAGCCCTAGCCAACTGCCTGGGTCCCCAGGGGCTGTGATGGCAGATCAGGCTCCTCTCCCCCACGCTGCCCACTGATGGACTGCCCAGGAACGGCTGTTTAGGAGAGCATCTGCAGGCCCTCACTCAGGACCCTGGGCACCCGAACTGGTCTGATAGGCAACCTCTGGCCCTGCACTCACTGGGAGCCTGTGGGACGGCAGGAGGGGCCACAGGCTGGCGAGCCCAGGCAGGAGGTGCCCTGAATCTGGTGTCTGGCAGTGCGAGCACTGTGGGCCCCTCCCACCACTCACAGCTGTTGGAGGCACCCTCAAGGACAGCTCTGTTTACCGGTGGCCATGATCCCAGTGGGAGGGTGTGTTACCTCCACCTCAGAAGACCCGGCAGGCTGTCTGTGGACGGCCTCACAGGCCCCGGAAGGAGGAGCGCCAGGCTCCTGTCCTCGCCCTTCAGTCACCAGGGCCTCACCTCCCCAGGGCACTGGCCTGTCCAGCCCCTCCCCAGGAGATAATGCAGGGTACCATGAGGCCAGTCGATAGGATCAAAACTGGGTGCAGAGCTGGCTACTGGGCCCTGGTTCCTGCTGGAGCTTCTCTGATCAGTTGGGCAAACCCAGCTCCAGAAACCTTTATGATGGGGTGTGGGTGGGAGTTGTAGAGAGATGCCAGGGCAACAGAGATCCTGGGGGTGGTTGGGGAAGGATGAGTCTTGGAACTACTGAAAGGCTGAGTGCCTGGAGTAGGGAGGACATAGGAGGGACGGGACAGGGGCTTATTGGGGGGACACTGGGGCATTGAGGTCCCAGGGGAAGACACTAGGGGCTAGAGGGACACAGGGGAGATGAGAGAATGGGAGTGGGGATATTGGGGAGCAGAGAGAAAGAAGAGGGACACTGAAGGGCTGGAGGGACACCAGGGGGCTTAGAGCCTGGGGTAAATGAGGTACTGGGGTCTGGAGGACATGGAGGGTGACAAAGGGACTTGGTGTACTTGAGGGGATCTAAGATGAAGTAGAGAGCACCACGAGGAGGTGCTGGCCCCCTTCACCACCAACCCTGCCCCCAGCTGGCACACTGTGTCCCCCAGAGGGGTTGGGGCAGGAGGAAAGGCGGTCTTCCTCAGGTCAGCGAGTGGTCCTGGACAAGGGAAGCTTCAGAACACAGCCATGGATCCTAGAAATGTGCCAACCAGATGGGCCATAGTGATGATTATAGTCTGTCGTGCATCTGTCCGTCTGTCCGAGTGCAGGCCTCCGCTGAAGGGTGGGCTCTAGGCTCACACCTGCCACTGGAGTCTTTGTTTGAGGAGCCAATGATGGTCACGCTGGGGCGTGGGCAGACCTGAGTAGGAGGTAGTGGCCTAAGCCTGCTCTTGGAGAACAAGCCTTCCTGTGGACGGACACCTGATCACAGAGGGTAAGGTGTCGGGGGTCCTGGGCGGACCCTTTCAGAGTGCCTCTGCTCTGGGGACACGTCCTGGGTAGGGGTTGGGTGTGGTGTCCTGGCTTACTGGGTAAGAGTCTGGGGACATGTTGAGTAGCACCCCCTGTGACTTGAACTCACACAGCAAATGTACCTGGGAAACTGGCTAAAGGCCTCCTACCCACTGTCCACCCTGGGCAGCCCCCACAGGCTGGGGCAGGTTTCTGGAACCCTCATCCAGAAGAAAAGGAGAGAAGCCAGAAGGGGGTGCCCTGGGAGTACCTACGCTGATGACCCCTTTAGTTCCCATCCCCTTCCCTCCCCCCAACCCCCGCATTTGGCAAGACTTAGAGCTTCACCTATGGCACCCTGAAGCTGACCACCATGAGCAGGAGTAGGGTGGGCAGAGGGACTTCTGTAGCCTGGCTATAGCCCTCCAGGAGTCCCAGGGTGGGGACCTGGGGGGTTAAGGGCTAAGAGTGGTCTCCCATCCCTGGGCAGAGAGGAAGCCTGCTCCCTCTCCGCCTGCCCTCCTGCCCTGCCCCCAGTCCTCCCCCACAATGGTGCCTGGCTTCCAAGTCTCACTCCCTGGACTATCCTCAGGGGCCATGGTGAGAAACAAAGTTGCAGCCTGGGACTCAGGAGGCCACTTCTGTCCTTACATCACCTAGGGCCTGCCCAGTTGCCATGTTAGCTGTTGGGATTCTTGATGTGTATGCTGGGGGCCGCACCTTCTGCCCAAAGCTGAGCTCTGGGGACCCTCCCCAGGCAGCTTCTGCCCCAGAGTGGACAAAGACCACCATGGCGAGGTTTATTAGGCTTGCTTTATTAGGCTCCGAACTGGGTTCTAGAATTCTAGGTCCCGGGCAGTGCCGTCACAGATGCTGGGAGACCAGGACCTCAGGGTTCTCATAGCAGTGGGCCTCCTTGCTGTCAGGGTGAGGGCTGCGGCAGGCCTGACACGGACAGCATCGGGTGACCAGGCGGTCCCAGGGCTCCAGTGAGCGTAGGCTGTAGGGCAGCCAGGCCCAGGACCGCAGCCTACGGGGCAGCCAGGCCGGCCTGTGTCTCTGCAGCATGTTAATCAGCAGGACCAAGAGCAGCAGCCCCACCAGGGGCCCTGCGACTGCAGCCAGCACCGTGCTGCCCGCCAGGGAGAGCCCGAAGGCTGCCAGGGGCAACAGAAGGAAGCTGAGCAACAAGTAGGCGATGGCCACCCAGCGGTAGCGGGCGGTCAGGTCTCCAAAGCGCTTGGACATCGGGATGGGCAGCCGGAGCGCCGGCACAACATACCACAGCAGGATGCCCGCCAGGTTGAAGAAGAGGTGGATGAGGGCCACCTGGGAGGCAGGGGACGGTCAGCCGTCCGGTGTGGTGAGGTGGGGCCACCCTGGACTGCCCGGACCCCCACGGCCCCTGAATATTACTCCAAGCCTGAAGCTGCTTTGCAGGTTTGCTCAGTGGCTCCACTGGGACCCCAGAGGGGCAGACTCTGCTCTGGTGAGCAGAGGCCCAACCCAGCACCCTAATGGGGCGGTTCTGGCCCTGCTCGTAACCCTGTCTTAGGCCGTCTCCCTCTTCCTGAGGGATCTCTCCACCCTGCCCTGCTCTGGCCTCTGGTGTGAGGAGTCAGAGCCTGAGGGCTTCCTAGAAGTGGAGAAACAGCCCAGAGTGCGGGTGCTGGGAGCAGGGCGGAGCCAGAGGGGTGCTTATCTCCCAGACCCTGTGGGAGCTGGGAGCATTGAGGCGGAGGAGAGTGCAAGAGGAGGCCAGAGCCCGGCTCCAAGGCGTGGCTTCAGGTTCCAGCTGTGGTCAGAAGTGGACACCTTGGGGAGTTTGGCTACAGCCATCCGGGGGCCCCAGAGGCCTCCTCCTACCTGTAGATGGGGCTGGCCTCGAGGGACTGACCCCAAGGGAAAGAAAGCCCAGGCAGGCACCTGGGGGACGGTGGTGTACCTGGAGGGCACTGAGCAGCATGTCTGATGGGCTGGCCAGTGCAGCCAGCAAGGCCGTGGTGGTAGTGCCGATGTTGGCGCCCAGGAACAAAGGGTAGGCCCGCTCCATGGTGATCACGCCAACTCCTGGGTGAGCTGGGGGTCACCTCAGAGCCCTGCCTGCATCCCCTCGCCCCCACTCTGCCATGGCCACCATGAGCCCAGCACCACACCTGCCCTGCACTCACCCATCAGGGGCACGATGGCAGCCGTAAAGACACTGCTGCTCTGAGCCACGAAGGTCAGGCCTGCCGCCACCAGAATAGCCAGGTAGCCACTGAGCCAGCCAAATGGGAAGGGGAAGTCTGCAAAGGCAGATTACTGCGGACCAGCACATCCCCTGCCCTGCTAGTGCTCAACTTCACCCACCTGACTGCCTGTCCCATTCTACTGGCACTGTCCACATTTCCCAGGTCCTTACCTCCTGTCCCCTCACCACCCATGCCCACGCTGCCCACCTGCACCTCATGTGCCCACACCCCCATGCCCATCCCCACATCCCCCCATGTCCTCCTGTCCCCACACTCCATGTCCTCCCGTGCCCACACCCCCCATGTCCTCCCGTCCCCACACCCCCATGTCCTCCTGTCCCCACACCTCCCATGTCCTCCCGTCCCCACACACTCCATGTCCTCCCGTCCCCACACTCCCCCATGTCCTCCCATGCTCACACCTCCTGGGCCCACATCTTTCATGCCCACACCTCCCATGTCCTCCTGTCCCCACACCTCCCGTGCCCACAAGGCCCATGCCTGCACAGCTGCACTGCCCTCAGCCAGAGATCACCTTGCACTACCTAGGCTGCACCTCCCAGGTCAACGTGCATAGCCCATGCCTGCACCCTATGCCCACACGCTGTGCCCACGCCTGCCACCCATCCCTGCGCACACAATCACACTCCCAACGTCCACCCCCACACCCAGGCCTCCATGCCTATACCCACACTGCCTGTGTCCACCTACGCACCCTGTGTTCATGCCCACACTGTGCCCATGCCTCAGATGCCCGCCCCATGCCCACGCCCACATTGCTTGTACCCCTGCCTGCACTCACGTACCAGCATTGATAATGGTCCGCACGGCCTGGGCAATGCGGCCCCGCAGCACCGAGTTGAGCAGCTTCACAATGAGGACCAGGCAGGTGCAGAGCACGAGCAGGGAGCCAGCCAGGAGGATGAAACCCACAGCTAGGTCCGTGAGTGTTGTGCCCACAAACAGGTGGTGGCCTGGGGGGCAGTGGGCAGTCAGAGGGCAGGGAAATGGGGCTGGGCGGGCCAGGGCAGGGCGGGCCAGGGCTCACAGAGCAGCCTGTCATCAGGGGCTGTGCTGTTCCTCTGGGGGCATCCAGCGGTGTCACAGGTATTGCTGTCCTCGGGCTGGAGGGCAGGAGGGCAGGAGGGCAGGGCCGAGGGGTTAGAGTAAGGAGGCCGAGTTGCTCAGCAGATGGTAGGACAGGGTCGTACGGGGCTGTTGTCAGGGCACCTCACCACATGTGACCTGGTGCCACACCACTGCTTAATGAGGCTGCTGTTGGTGACGTTCCCTGTGGCGCTGCTTGTAAGCAGGTCCTTGTCCAGCTGGGCGGCAGAGAGGTAGAGACCACATGCTGAGCCCCTGGGCTTCACGTGGGGCTCTGATGTCTTCAGCGTCCAGTCCAGCCCGTTCTGTTAACTCAACACAGGCCCAGGTCCCCCCTTCCCTCGTCAGAGCCTATAGCCTATCTTTCTCACCTTGGGCAGAACCAAGCCTGGTCCCTTGTTCCTCCTGCCCCAGGGCAGGGCCTGACTTCTCTTCCCTCTATGTCCCCTGTCCTCTCATCCTGGGCAGGGCTGTGTCCCCTGTCATCTCAACCTGGGCAGGGCTGTGTCCCCTGTCCTCACATCCTAGGCAGGATTATGTCCCTTGTCCTTCTTGCTCTGGGCAGGGCTGTGTCCCCTGTCGTCTCATCCTGGGCAGGGCTGTGTCCCCTGTCGTCTCATCCTGGGCAGGGCTGTGTCCCCTGTCCTCTCATCCTGGGCAGGGCTGTGTCCACTGTCCGTCTTGTTCTGGGGCAGAGCTGTGTCTTCTGTCCCCTCTGCCTAAAGCAGGGCCTGTGTTTTCTGTCCCTTTCATCATGGGCAGAGCTGTGTCTTATTCCTCTGTCCCCTTGTCCTGAGCCAGGGCATGCATACCCACCACCTGCCCTGTTCCCCAGCATGGGAAGGCACTGAGGGCCCCAACAGGAGCAGGATATCCTCACCTGAATGATGAGGTGTGTGAGAGGCTCTGTTAGCACCTTGAGGATGTCGGGGGCTTGTGCCCCTGGCTGCAGGATGGCAGCACTCAGAGCCAGTGCGCTGAGCCTCTCCAGAGGGGCCACTGCACTCTCCAGGGGCAGCAGGACCAGCACAGTGAGCCAGTTGAAAAGGCCATGCAAGGCTGAGCCACCAAAGGCCCTGTGGAAGCCAAGCAAAGGGGCTGGTCAGACCCTGCCCATGACCCACCACGGCCCTGCCCACGGCCCATCACGGCCCTACTCACCTGCGAAACTCATCTCGGTCCCCTGACTGTGCCATGGAGACCAAGGTGCTGGTCACAGATGTGCCTACGTTGACGCCCATGATGATGGGCACTGATGCATGGACGGTCAACACTGTGGGGGTGCCTAGTCAGCCTGAACTCCTTGCCCCAACCCACCCTGTGCCCAGCCCAGGACAGAGGCACTCACACTTGGAGGCTACCATGCTGACCACGATGGACGAGGACGTGCTGGAGCTCTGCACCAGGATCGTGACCAGCACGCCAATGACCAAGCCAGCCACAGGGTTGGCTAGCACCAAGTTGTCTTTGAAGATGTCTCCTGTCACTTTGCCTGTAGTCCAGAGTGAGGAGCATGGAGAATGCAGAAGATTGGCCCTCCTCCCCCACCCCTGCCCTGTATCCACTCACTGCCCAGCAGCTGGAAGGCAGAGCTGAGGATGTCCAGGGAGCAGATGAAGAAATACAGGTTGCCCAGGAGACCACAGGTCTTGAGGAAGCCCACAGCGACCCGGCGCACTCTGCCAGCCACAGTGAGCTCTGGGAGCATGGGATAGCTGTTCTCACAGGGAGCACTGCGCCTGCAGGCCTCCTCCTCCTCCACAGTTCCCCAACTGCGGCTGTCTCCCTCCGCTCTCCCCCATCTGGGACTATCCCCATCCCCTAACTGGAGCTGTCCCACTCCCACTATCTCCCAGATCAAGGCTTGGTCCCCTTGTAAGTCCCCCAGAACATGAAAGGTGTGCTGAGCACGGCGCCTGCTGTGCGGCCTCTGAGCACTACCCCCACGTACCCCACCTCTGTTCCCACCCCGCCCTTAGGGCCCTGGGGCTGTCATCACCCTATCCCAAGGACAACTGCAGACGCACCTCTCCAGGACTGGCTACTATCCTTCAGCTGTGGGAGGGCCCAGGGGTCCGTGCCCCCCTCCTCTGGGGCCAAGGCAGAACTGGAGACCTCTGCAGGGGTCGGAGTCAAGCAGTTTCTGGGACCCGCAGGTGGGGGCCAAGGGGATCAGGGAGAGTGGGGCTGAGGCTGGAAGGGTTTGGAGTGAGGGCTCCAGAGGGGTCCTCCAGAGGGCTGGGCCCTGCCTGGAGCTGTCGGGCCACATGGACTCTGGAGGGGGCCAAGGCCTGTCCAGCATGTGCTGTCAGGATAGAGGTGGGGCAGGCTGAGACTGGGCACCGAGGGCCCTGGTACCTGCTTGCCCCTCATGCCGGTCCACCAGATCAACTGTGTCCAGAGTAGGGTGGCAGACCTGGCCTCCAGTGAGGGGACTCGACATGGCTCTCAGCAGGGACAGACCCAGGCCTGAGCCCGATCTGTGGGAGAAAAACCCATCGGAGACCTCACCATCGGGCCCTACTCTGGCCAAACAGCTCCCTGCCACTGCCCCCACCCTTGCTGGCCTCAGTGGCCTCCCTGCCACCGTCCACAGGGCAATGGTTACAATGACCTCAGGCCGCTGTCAGATGAGCCCTGTCCAGTTTGGAAGGCAGAGTTGAAGGGGCCCAGGCTCCCGGCTCCCTCGCTGGTCCTTGCTGCGATGAGGCCAGGTGGGTGGCTGAGATCACAGGGTGCGGGGGTGCAGGCCGGAAGCAGCCGGGAACTGGGGAACCCAGGGACCTCTCCTATCAGGTGTCATCGAGGACACTGCAGATGGTCCCCGCTTAGACTTTGGCATTTGATCCGAAATGGTGACGTCTCTGCCAGATAAGGACCACACCCCCCAGGGGACTGGAAGCAGAGGTAAGGGGCTCGTGCACCCCAACCGCCTCAGGGCTCCTCCACCACTAGAGCTGGGCCCCCCGATCCCCCACCTGGACATGCCGGCACCAGGGTTTCCCTGGCACCCTCCTGCCTGCTTGCCCTGAGTCTGTCTGCCTGGCCCTGCCCTCCATGTCCCTGGTCCTAGAACCACCTACCTGTGTGGTGCTGAGGGGCACCTGTGGGAGGTGTGGATCTGCAGGTCAAAGATTTGCTGGGCACACACATGACCTGCTGTGTGCTGGGCCATTAATGTTTACCCAGCCCGGCCCCCGAAGGGACTCAGCCTGGCCCCCAGGCCAGTGTGGGAGCATTGGTCAGCTATGTGGCCAGCCAGGTGCCGACTTGCTGTCTGTGGTGGACAGTCCTTCTGTTTCCACCCCATCAAAGGTTCTGCCTCTCCCAAGCCCACAGCCCCTTCCTGCAAAACCAAAGTTTCTTTGCAAAGTTACAACTCCCAACAGGAACGGGGTGTCCTGACAGCCAGGTGAGCATGGTTCCCACGCGCTGCTACCTGAGCTGTGGAGGGCTGTCTCGTGTACCTCCACCATTCCTGCTGTCTACTCTCCCCAGCCACCCTAGACTCCATGGCCCCGGGGCGGGGGGCTCCTCTGCCTCTCAGAGCCAGCAGGGAGGTGTTCCAGGGCCAGGCAGCCAGTCCTCGATGACTGGACATCCCGGTTGACCCAGTTGGCCTCTCGTACTGCACCAGCACAGTGTGTGGCTGACTGCCCATGACAGGTGCTTGTGTGAAACTGGAGCCTCTGGACCCTGGATGCTCAGCCCAGCCTGCCATGGGGTAGTCCCCCTTTTTGGACAGAGGCTTGAGGGATATATTCCATGGGAGGGGACAGGGCAGGTGCCAGGTCCGAGGAGTGGGCAGCCTCAAGCCCCTGGCAGTGCCTGCCACTGTATGCACCAGGTAACACCCTGCTGAGCCCTGAATGGTCCTTTGGCCTCCTGGAGCGGCCCCTCCCCTGTAGACCTGGTCTCCCCGAAAGCCGCCTTCCCAGCACCCAGCCAAGGGACTTTGCCCGACAAAGGAGGAGGCTTTCAAGTGTCCACTCAGCAAATTCCCTCTCACCCTGCCTCCTGCCTTTCGCCCACTAGCCATAGTGGTCCTGGCGTTTCCCTGGGGCTCCTCAGTATCCGTCCTGGGTGGGAATGAGATGTCTGGACACCCCTTGTGGGGGTGGTGAGTGGAGGGACTGTGACCTTAAGCTAGAAGGGCCCAACTTGCCCTCTCTGAGCCACACTGGCTGCCTGTCGCCCCAGGAACACCCAGCCAGCACCCCCAGAAAGCACAGACTCTCGTGGGCACAGCAAACATTGTTGAGAGAAAAGCTGTCCGTAGAGTGAAGGAGGCCCAGCCCCCGCCCGAAAGGCCGGCCCCAGGTGTGGACGTGTCCGGAGCTGCCAGTGTCTCTGGATCGCTAACCGCAGTTGAGTGCAGGCTGACACGCCGCACGTGTCACAGCCCAGTTCAGCACACTCAGTGGATCCCAGCCTGGCCACCAGGGGACATTCAGCGCTGTGGCTACAGCCCCTTGGCTGCTGGCAGTGCTCAGGGTCCCCACAGCCAGAGGGTGCCATGCGAGGCCCCATGGTGCTGGACACAGACCCAAGCCCCAGACAGAGGTCCTGAGACTCCCCGAGGGCAGCTATGGCCTGCTCAGACGTCGGGGCCACCTGGGAGGTCCCAGCACACGCTGCAGCCCCAGCAGCAGGGTCTGGCCTGAGAGAAGTGGGATTGAGGGCCAAGGGTAGGGCAGAAGTTGGCAGGCTGCTGGGTGATGACAGTGCCCTCTTTGGGTAGCCTGGGTGGCCGGGACACCCCTGGAGCCAGCTCCTTCTCAGCCTTGACAGCCAGGAAGGCGCCCAGGTCGAGGTCCAGCATGGCCACCCCTCCCCGAGGCGTGGGTGTGCTCTGACGGCACTGTGGGCAGGGGATCCAGCGCTGCTCATGCACTGGTGCGTCCAGCCGCCGGACACACGCCTGACAGAAGGTGTGGCCACAGTAGAGGCGGCGGGGCAGGTGTCCAGCCAGGTCAAAGGCTGAGTAGCAGATGACACAGTCTGTCCTCTGGGTCCCGGCAGGGGTGGCTCCCTCCTCAGAGACCCCAGGGCCCTCAGACTGAGGCATCCTGGGGTGTGGAGACAGTGGACATTCAGCCTGCAGTCTGCATCACCATCTCCCCACCCCTCTGGGCAGACAGTGCTGTTTCCTGGCCACTGCCCCTTGCTGCGGCCAGATCTAGGGGGTGAGGTGAATGCCAGAGTCTGGGCTTGGCGAGGGTCTGGGAGGTCCAAAGTGGGCCAAGTCCTGCACAGGTATCCAGTCCCCCATGGTCCCTCCTGCCCACCCTGACACTCCTCAGCCCACCTCTTACCTGCACCTGGGTTGCTGGGCAGCCAGGGCTGACCAAAGAGTGGCCAGTGGCTGGTAGGGAGGGCCCCAGGGCACCCTGCGGCTCCCTCCTTGGGCTCGCATTACCAGCCTGAGAGTGGACCAAGCAGCAGGGAGGCAGGTGGCGGGCAGCAGACGCGGGTTCCCCTTTCAGCCACAAAGCATTGCAACTGGATCCCCCAGCACTGTGCTCTCCCAGAGGCCCCCCTTGCCCCTCTGTGTTCTCTGTGCACCCCACAACGTGAACACTCCCAGAGGCCCCACCCACATGCCCCTCTGCATCCTCTGTGCACCCTGCAGTGTGAACACTCCCCAACGGGCCCCACCTGCCCCTCTGTGTACCCCACAGCATGAACATTCCCCAAGGGGCCCTCAATGGCCACTCTGCATCCTCCGTGCACCTGAGTAATGAACACTTCCTGGAGATGGGGCCCAGAACCCCATCCACCCGAGCATTGTCCACACCCTAGGACCTGGATGCCTCTCTGTTCCCAGCCCCCTGTCCTGTCTTTACTTAACCCACCAAGTCCGCCCAGGCCGGAGACCCCCACACTGCGCCTACTTACCCTCTGCAGACTACCTCCTGCCCTCTAGCACTCTCCTGGGAAAGCTCTCTGCCTCAGGTGGTAATCTGTTCTCCACCTTGGAGCTGTCTCCTCCAGGAAGTCCGCCCGCATTCCCAGCCAGCATGTGTCGACCAAGTGTGTGAGCTCTCAGCACCTCCAACTGGTCTGGCTGGTGGCCTGTCCTCACCTTGCTCTAGCAGCAGGCCCCCGGGAAGTGCTCTGGCACCACCTGTCGAAACCCTGGAGGCTTTGCACCAGCCACGTTCACTAACCAGAAGACATGCTCCATGGTTCTCAACAGCCCTCTTGACTGACTCAACCCTGGACACCCACCAACACGTCCTGTCCCTCTAGCAATCCTTCCAGGCCAGCCAGGCCAGAGGGAAGTGGTCCAGATAGGGTTGGGAGGCTGCGCTCTCAGCCCAGAACCCTCAGCACCCTGGCTGAGTGGGAGCCACAGGCCAGAGGAACCTCCCAGAACTCGTGTTACCCACCCCCCCCCCCCCCGCTTTGCTATCCACCCTTCTGGGTCCATGGAGTGGCCCAGTGGGTTCTGGGTCAGTGGAGTATCCTACGGCTGAGTGAGGAAGGTACTGGGAGGCTGAAAGCCAGCCAAGGTGTAGGCAGGGACAGGTAGGAGAGGGGCAGAGACTGGTGGGGGTCTGATGGAGAGCTGGCTGAGATTTCAAGTCCCCTGGGCATAGGGTGATGGGGTCTCTGGGCAGGACAGGTAGAGCCTGGCTGAGAACTGGTTGAGATTTGGGGTTTCCCAGGCAGGGCAAGTGGGGACCTGGATGAAATCCGAGGCCACAGGTATCTAGACGTCCTTTGCACAGTCATGCCCATGATATGTGCTGAGGTACTTGTCCCACATCCTCTCCATCTATGCCACACATCCACCTCCCTGCACTGAGCAAGGACCAGCTCATCCGGCACGGCCAGCTTGGCCTCCACCTACTGCCCACTGCCTGCCTGGAAACGCCAAGGCTGCCTTCTCCCTGGCCTCCAGTCCACCGCTTCAAGTGTTTTTGCCTAGCTGTGTGCAAATTACCTAGAAAGCCACCTCAGGCTGTGAGGGTGGCCAGCCAGACACGCCAACCCCTCACAGACCCTACCACCTCCTCCAGGCCACCCAGGGCTGAAACCCCAGACAAAGGACAGTTACTAGCAGCACAGCTTAGTGGACGAGTGGGACATATGCGGGAGTTTGATGTTTAGTGGGAAACAGAAAACCACCCTGGCTGAGGATGGCGATGAGTCAGTGGGGAGGGCTGGGTCCTGGCAGCATGAGCCTCATCTTAAGCTCTTACTCCCCGAAACCTGCCAGTGTCAGCCCCACCCATACCCTTTTGCCAGCCAGTCTCAGCCTCTGCTCCAGGCTGGGCAGGGTGGTCAAGCCCTAAACCCATCCCTCCTGTCTGTCATCCGTGGGCCTGAGCCCCACAGTACAGAGAAGTGTGTCCTGAGCCATGTGTCTCCTGAGCTGCATGACTGTCCTGGGGACTGTGTGCGTGCGTGCACACGTATGTGCATGTGTGTGTGTCTACTGCTGGGCAGCACACAGGGCAGAGTCAGGGGATTGAGTATATTCCACTTTATTGTCTGGATCCTGCTTTGGAGACGCTGTTGGAAGCTGAGCCATGGCCAGCACAGGGAACAGATTCAAGTCCGGACACTTCCTGGCCAGAGGTATGGGACCTTTGTGGCTAGGAGATGACACAGCAGCAGCTGTGACAGCGGCAGAAACGCGGGCAGTGGCAGCAGGAGCAGCAGGGGATGCAGCAGCAGTGGTGGGCAATGTCGTCGCCACGCCCGATGGGGGGCAGGCCTGAGTAGGTCAGTCCTGCTGGCCGCTGGGCACTCCCATAGGGGTTGCCTTGCTGCCCCCATGTCTGCTGGTCCTGGAAGGGGGCAGCACCTTTGGCTCCCTTGGGGTCTGGGGCCTCAATGGGCTGTAGGAGACGAGTGGGCTCTGGGCCACAGGATCCCACAGACAGAGGCTGTGTCTCGGAAAAGGAAGAGGAGGGTGGGCAGGGGGCCACAGCCAGCTGCTTCACCAGGTCCGGCCGCAGGTGGGCTCGGGGGATGCTCACATGGGTGTAAGAGTTCTTGATGGCCATCTCATGGGGATCCATGGCTCAGCCGCAGAGAACAGGTCTGGAGTAGAGATACAGAGACTCAGGAAGGGCAGGGTGTCCGAGAGTACTCACCCCGAGCCTGAGTGCAGACATCACAGTGTGCACCCAGTGAGTGGGCTGCGTGTGGCACAGAGGTGAGTGGCTTCAGTTGACCCCTGCTTTCCCCCACTGGGCACTGGGGCAGGGAGCAGACAGCAGGTATCTGCCTCTGACCACCCCAGTGGGGACACTTGCCGGGAAGGACCCACCTGTAGTTGGCAGCGGCAGCAGCAGCAGCAGTCTGTCCTCTGAGTGCTTCGGGGTCCAGCTCCCAGTGCCTGTGGGCTGAGCTCCAAGGGCAGCCTTTTCCCTCTTCAGGAGGGGCAGGGCCATGGGGCGGGGCTCCAGTATGGCTAAGGAGAAGAGGAACCGGAGGCTCCGGAGGCCCCAGCTCACCTCATTCTCAGGTGGGTGGTGGCTGCTCCTGGACCCAGAGGGGCACTGCCCGATAAGTGACTCAGTTTCCATGCATCCTGGGCATGCTCTGGGCTCCCAGGCTCTCCCTGGGCAAGGAGGTAGGAGGGTGCTGGGGTCACAGACTCAAGAGGAAGTGAGGCTGGCTGGAAGCTCCAGAAGCAGTTCCTGGGGTCGGCCTGCAGACAGGTTCCCACAGCCATGGCTCACACCCTGCTGTCTCAGAAGCACAAGGCACAGAAGCGGGGCATTACGCTCACTGTTTTCAACGAGTGTTGGATTTTCACAAGCAAGCGGAATTTCTAGCCTTTTTTTCCTCTCTCCTTCCTTTTTAGCAAAACAAGTGAAAAAGGTTAATTAAGGCACTAAGACAAAAAGGTATAGCCAGCGAAAGGTTGGCCAAGTAAAAGAGTTAAAGTGGAAAAAGAAGGAAGGAAAGGGGTAAAACACTCCTGGTAAGACAGGAGTGAACCCGACCTTACAGCATGCTGTCAGCTGAAAAGGAGGGTAACCTGAATCTGCACGTTCCTCTTGAGCGGGACGCTGCGGGATGGAGGCCAAGTGCCCCCAGGAGCATCTCATCTTCGGCGTTCCCGCCCCTTCCATCATTCCCAATGTCAACGGGGGAGGCGGGGATGGGGGCCGTTGACAGGTTACCAGCCTCAACTCGGGGATCTCTCCAGGGGCCCACATCCCCGCCCCAGACACAGCCCCCCAGGAGAGGTGGAGTCAAGACTTATGAGGTTGGGGGACCAGGGTGACTGGGAGGCTTGGGTGGGGTCAGAGACACTGGTCAGGACACCGGATGTAGGGGAAACTAAGGCTGGGTCTAGGGCACAGGGGACCCCCCCTGGGAGGAGACCAATGGAGATGTACTGCGCAGGCACCAGGAGCTCGCCCCGGAGGCTCCGCCTCTTGCTGCGAGTGAGAACAGTGCGCATGCCTACAGGAGGCCTGGGGCGGGAGCTAGAGGAGAAAGCCCAGAAGCCTCCGCTCTCCAAAGTTTCCTTAAAGACCTGGTTTGGGGTCCGCCGGCCTCGGATGACCCACCATATTCGGCCATTAACGAGGGGGATTTGGGGGAGGGGAGTCCGGCCTGAGGTGGGGCGGGGCCTCACTGCAAGGGGTGAGCGAGGGGTGGGGCCTGTTGGTGGGCGGGCCCGCGGGGGCGGGGCTTGCGCTCCCGTGTGCGCCCTTGGAGAGCACGAGGCTGCGAAGGGAGGGCTTCCAGGCCGCTCCTGGCCAGGCTGCCTCAGGGTTCCATGCTGTCAGGGCCTCCTTGCGGCTCTCAAGGCCCCTCCCGCGCACCTGCTCACCTCTCACACCTGCTGGAGCCCAATAGCTGTGGAAACTAGCCGAAACTCTAGCCTGGGTCACCTAGAGCGCAAAGCCAGGCCCGCTGACCCCGGATGCTCCTCCACTTTGCCACAAGGGCTCCCTCAGCTTTCGTCCTTCTGACCTATTTAGAACTGTGAACAGAAGTTCACACTGCCCAGGGTCTGGCACCAGACTTTCAGGACGCCATGTGGCAGCTGGGCAGCCACGGCCCTCAGAGGACCCCATAGATCCCCTCCCCTGACTCTGGTTCCCCATAGGCAGAGGGCGGATGCTGTGGGCAGGGAGCTGGTCTGACAGGCAAGTGGAAAGGAATGGGGCATTGCCGGTAGGGTGACACTGACACAGGGGCATGCGCTGACCTGGGGTGGGTACCAGGAGGAGATCCACCCCACCCTGGGACGGAACGTGCCCTCCCTGTGCCTTTCCACTTCCTGCCTGACACTTGTACAAAAGCTTGACCTTCTGTCCACCTGGGCTGTCCTGGTGTCCCCTCTGGCCTCTGGCGCCTCCCTGTAGTCCACTCTTGATGAGGGCTTGCCACTTGCTGCTCATCACCTCCTGCCTGCCCTTCACCCGCTGGAGCCCCCCTTAAGTCTGCAGGCACAGGGTGCAGCTGGATTTCGGGGTGTTCCCTGTTGGGGTGGAGCGGCAGGGGGGTAGGCAGAGGCAGGGGAGGTAACCCACACATAGGCTGACCTGTGGAGCGGGACCTGGGGTGGGGGGATTCAGCTTTTCTAGGACCCACTTCCCTGCTCCTGCCCCTCCCTTACAGCATCTTGAGGCCTGGGGAGGAAGGTCGAACTTCCTTTCCAAAACTGGGGAGGGCGCCCAGGCCTCAGGTCAGTTACGAGGGTGGGGGGACAGGAAGGGGAGACGCGGGGGTCCTCCAAGAGCCGGAGCCAGGCTCCGGTGGACTAAGCGGCGGCCAAGAGGCTGGCTCCGCCCTGCGGACCCCGCACTGGTTCCCAGACGGGTGGTGGCGCTGCGGGCGCGGGCGGGCGCCGCGCGCACTGCGGTCCCCGCGCCTCCGCCGCAGAGCGCGCCACGCTCTGCACGCACCTGCCGCCGCCGCCGCCGCCCGGCCCGAGCGCGACCCAACCCAGTCCCGCGCCCACCAAGCCCCCCTCCCTCCTGTGGCCTCTCGGTCCACCGAGGTCGCTGAGGCACCGCCGGAGTCGCCCGAGCCGCTGCCGAGACGCGGGGGCCTCATCCAGGCCTGCCTTTCAGACAACCTTTGCGGCGGCGGCGCGCGGCCCGGGACGCCAGGCTGGGGCAGGTGAGCGCGGGGCGGGGCGGCGGCCTGGCCCCCGAAGCTGGGTTCCAGTCCACAAGCCGGGAAGGGCGGGTCCTCGGGAAGGTGAGCCCGGCCTCCGGGTGGACGCAGGGTAGGGGCTGGGTCCCGCGGCCGGCGGGGGTGGGGCTCCCGCTGCTAGGTCAGGGTCGGAGGTCAGGCGCTCGGGTTTTGAGCAAGGGTAAGGGAGAGGGCGGGCTGGAGGGGGGGGTCGATGGCAGTGGACGCCGCCCTCATGCTGTGTCTCACCTGCAGTCCGGGCCTGGCACAGGCCTCTCCGCTGCCGCCGACGCGCCTGCGGCCCAGGTCCTCGGGAGGCCAGGGCGCAGGCTAGCTGCCTTCCTTGGGCGCCCTGCCCTGGAGCCATGGGGCCCACCTAGCCCCGGCCTGCCCCGATGTCCCGGCACAGGGACTGCTGACCTCGGCTGCAGGGGGAGCCCCTCCCACGGCCCCTCAGCAGCCTCCGAAGCCCAAGATCCTGGGTGAGAGCCTGGGTGAGACTCCCAGCCCAGGGCAGCTCCCCACCCTCCCTTGTCCTCGCCTCCCACCCCCACCCCTGCCTCTTCCTCCTCCTCCCAGGACTGGACCAGAGAAACCATTGGGGGGGGCCCTGCCCCCCCAGCTATCACCGGCCGCCCCCACGAGTCCACGGGGCGGCCGGGGCCCCCCTCAGGCCTGGCAGGACCAGGATGCTGCCCCTTTGCCTCCCCCCCGGCCCCAGCCAACGCCCCCGCCCTCCCGACTGTCCAGTCTGACCCCAGGCAGCCGGATGCCGGCTGAGCTCGGGCCTGAGGCTGGCGGTGGCTGGCCGGGCCTCCTCATGTCCTGCCTGAAGGGCCCCCACGTCATCCTCAAGATGGAAGCCATGAAGATTGTGCACCCTGAGAAGTTCCCAGAGCTGCCGGTGGCCACACCCCGCTTCCCCCCAGTACCCCGGCCCACCCCCGCTCTGGCCCCCAAGCGTGCCTGGCCCTCAGACACAGAGATCATCGTCAACCAGGCCTGTGGGGGGGACATGCCTGCCTTGGAAGGGACGCCCCACACCCCACCCCTGCCCCGCCGGCCTCGCAAAGGCAGTGCAGAGCTGGGCTTCCCGCGCGTGGCACCGGCTGACGAGATCATTGTCAACCAGTATGTAATGCGGCCTGGGCCTGTGGCCCCGGCAGCCCCCTCAGCGGTGGGCGAAGCCCTTGAGTGCCCCACCTGCGGTCACACCTACAATGCCACGCAGCGACGGCCCCGCGTGCTGTCCTGCCTGCACTCCGTGTGTGAGGCGTGTCTGCAGATTCTCTACGAGTCCTGCCCCAAGTACAAGTTCATCTCCTGTCCCACCTGCCACCGCGAGACCGTGCTCTTCACTGACTACGGCCTGGCCGCCCTGGCTGTCAACACATCCATCCTGAGCCGCCTGCCCCCGGAGGCACTGACCGCCCCACCCAGTGGCCAGTGGGGTGGCGAGACCGAGGGCAGCTGCTACCAGACCTTCCGGCAGTATTGCGGGGCCGCGTGTACCTGCCACGTGCGGAACCCCCTCTCCGCCTGCTCCATCATGTAGTGCCTGCCGTATGTCGCCAGCCCTCACTCTGCTTCTCCAGGGACCCTGTCCACCTGCCCACTGACCCCTCTACGTCCTTCCATGTGGCATTGTCGCTGCAGCCAACTCTGCCATTAAAACTCTTTGCCAAACTTTGTACCTCGTTCCCTGGCCTGCAGCTGGCTTTTGTGACCTGAGGTGGGGCTCCGAGTAGGTGCATGGGCTGAGACAAGGCCTAGGGCACCAGGGACACCACCTGTTCAGCTGCTTACTTGCCAGGATCATCTGGTCTGGATGGTGTCCACTGGCCAGTGCTTAGGCATGGCAGGTGCATTTGCTGAACCAGCTGCAAGCTTGGGCTGGCCGTGGTGACTTCCACTCAGAGCTCCTCTCAGCCCCATTGCCCTGGCTGCCTGCCTGAATCTGAGCTCTGTCTGGGTCATCCCGATTATGTGGGGATTGCTTCAGACCGGGTCAGGGACAAAGGCTGGCTGAGGTTGTGGTGGGTGTAAGAACAGGAGGGCTTCTTGCCTTACACTTGGACCACTTACATTTGCAGAAGGAGCCTTTTGGATAAGAGACTGGCTTGGGTGTTGAAGACAGGTGAAGACAATAACCAGGGCAATGGAACATTAGCAACTGTTTATCAAGAGTTCCTGCTGTGGTCCATGCCCCTCAGCAGTCCATCTTCCCCCAACTGACTGGTCACACAGGGCCTTTGCCTTCCTCAGGTGGCCACTGGGACTCCGAGACATGATCTCCGTGAAGTCACACAGTCAGTTCACCGACAAGAGTCAGGGCCATTGTAGCACTGGTTTGTGGGCCACCGCTCCTGATTCATCCACTCCAGTCTTGACTGAGGTCGTGTGAGTAGACCCGAGCAGTGGACAGTGCTAAGTCTCTGCGGTGAGTGGAGTGAAGGTGCCACAGGCCCCTCCCCCAGCAGTCCTGACCTTTAAGAATACATACGGGTCTTTATCTGGAATATGGCCATGGCCATGGTCAGCAATCGCTGCCTGCTCACGGCACTGCTTCTCCAGTCTCCCACAGAGCCCCTCTGCAGACAGGGTGGCTGGAGAGTGGGTGTCCTGAGGGGACAGAGGCTTGCCACAGTGTGGTCTCTCACCTGGCCAGGCCTGAACCGGACTCCTGGGTGTAGTATCAGCAACTCTTACTTAAAGGCTTGGCTTCAGCTTGGGGCTTGGAGTCTAGGCCCCGCTGCACAGACTCCCCAGTGGCCACTTAGCGGCTGGCCTGGTCTAGGAGCACAAAGAGCAGCCCCAACAGCATGAGTGGCACGAAGATGACCAGCAAGCCCAGCAGCTCCAGGCCCAGCAGGCCCAGCAGAGCCATGCGCCGTGCACAGGGGCCCTGCTCACGCAGTGCCCAGAGCCTGGAGCCCAAGAAGGGTGGGCAGGGCAAGAAGGGGATGCAGCTGGGGTTTCCCGCAGGCCACTCGAGGAAGCGCAACTGGTAGCGGCGCTCCAGGGCTGCCCAGGGCCCTGAGCTCTGGGCAGGCTGGAGGTGCTCGGGGGGCGGCATGCGCTGGGGCCCATCGGCCTGCAGTAGCTCCTCCTGCAGCTGGCAGATGGCCCATTCAAGCATGGGTGTCTTCTGACGGCACAGGGGGCAGCGCACACGCCCCAGGTCTGCGCTGGAAACAGACAACAGCAGCTCCTGCAGACAGCGCTGGCATAGACCGTGGCGGCAATTGAGAAGCGCCAGGCAGTGGTCTCCTGGCCCATAGGGCTCTGTGCAGATGGGACACTCGTCCTCTTTGCTGTCCAGCCCCAGTGCTGCCTCCTGTGCTGGGGTCATGACCTCAGCCCCAGCCTCCAGCAGGGATTCTTGGTCCAATGAGCTGGCATCAGAGGTTGTCCCGCTCTCCTTTTGTTCACCAGATGGCACATGGCATGGCATGTCCAGCCACTTAGGGCTCAGGGGGCCCGGAGAACTTGGGGTGTCCAGTGCTGGGGAGCCCAGGGCAGGAATCAGAGTCGAGGACCGAGGCCTCAAAGCTGCAAGGTGACTGGGGCTATGAGGGCTGTGGTCGCCCTTGAGGCCCAAGCACGGTCTGGGCTCCACCCTCACGCCTGTACTCACTGAGCAGAAGGCGGGCTCTCTGGTGAAGTCAACTTTGCCTGGATCAGTGCCCAGTGCCAGTTCTGGGCAGACAGAAGGCCGTCCTCAGCTAGATCAGAGCCAGAGCACAGTCCGGGCCGCACCAGTACCTGCCCGATGCTTGCCGAGTCTGGCTTTGTGGGCAGCGAGGGAAAACAGTTTGGAGGGCACCTCCAGGAACCTCCTCCACCCGCCCTCCTACCAGGCGGAGCCACTAGACCCCGCCCCCAGGCCCGACCTCCAGCAAGGGGTAGAGGCCTGCCCACCTCCCTCCCTGCCTGGGCCTGTTTATAGGTGCAAAGTGGGCGGCAACAGGTGTGCCCTCATGAGAGAATTTCAGTACGTGGCAAAGGCTCGAGCGCGCGCGCACACACACACAGGCGTGTACACGCTCATCATGGGTGTGGCCACCCTGGCCCTAACTGAGCTGCCCAGTTAAACTGGACACACAAAAAGACAGGAAGGCACACAAGGAAGCCACCAGGAGGCAGCGGGAACTAGACACAGTTTATTGCTCTGCCTATCATCCTGGGAGCCTGTGTGACAGTGATGACTCAGAAGATGGAACTCCAGGGCAGGTCAGCTTTCACTGGGCCCTGCTGGGTACTGGGCACAGGAAAGCCTGCTGGCAGGCTGTGTGAGGGGTGCTGGAGTGCAGGCATGGTGGGAGGCTGTGAGGAGCAGTGAAGGGTAAGTGGCCCAGGCAGCAGCCCAGGGCTGTGCATCGTGTGGTCCCAAGGCCAGCAGCCACCCCAGGACCCTCTGCAGCTCTGAGATCTAGGCCCAAGTCTCTGTTTGGAAGCGCAAGGTGTGCTGGAGCTTGGCAAGGTAGCTGGCTGCCTCAGTGCTGGAGAGGCCACCGTGCTCCTGGAAGATGGACATCAAAGCCTCGGTGACATCAGCCGGCATGGACTTGGCATTCCTGAAGGGTGGGCAAAAGTACACCCTGGGTCCCTGGATGGAGGCCACCCTCCTCCCAGCACAGTTTACCCCCAGGTAGAAGCGGGCACCCTCCTCCCAGAATGGCTTACCCTCCAGGCAGAAGCGGGCACCCACTTCCCAGCACGGCTTACCCCGCCAGGTAGAAGTGGCCACCACGGCAGTCCAGGAGCTCCCACACCAGGGCCCCGAGCTCCTTCAGCCGATGCTGCACATACACCTTCTGCTCCTGGGGGTGGGGGGATGCCTGCACTCTGCCCACTGTGAACCACACTGAATCCTCCCTACATACCCACAACTGACTCCTACCCCTTCACAAAATACTCCTGGACCCCCACGTAGCCCTCCCTGGAGGCCCTTCTACACCCCAAATGAGCCCCACTGCCCCTCCATGGAACTGCCCCTCCAGCCTGCCCAACGGGGCTGAGCTAGCACCCACACATCATCTAAGGAGCTTGGGTCCACCCTCACACTTCCAGCCTCCTGGGCTAAACCTGCACCCTATGTGGCCATCTGGCACGCACCTGCTCCCTGGAGAATGCTGTGACCAGGACCAAGCAGCCCTGTCTCTCCAGCTCCCGCCACTCAGCCTCCCAGTAGAAGTCTTTGTCCTGCTGGCGGCAGCCGAAAAACAGGACATTTTCTGGGAAAAGGGCAGGGTGGTCTTGAGAGAGGACAAGGGTATGGGAACCAAGACATCTGTACAAGCTCAGACTTGGCAAGCCCTGCTCTTAGATGCTCTATGCTCACCAGTCCGACCCTGGGCCACGCGCTCCTGTATGGCGGCTCGGAAGGGGGCCACCCCCGTACCTGGCCCCACCATGACCACTGGACGGTCTGGTGCCTCTGGAAAGGTCAGGCCTCCAGGCCGCACCCAGAGCGGCACCCGGATGGGTCCTGTGCAGAAGGAGGCAGTATAAAGCGGCAGCAGGGCCCCCAGCTCAGCTCAGGATGTGAAGAGGAAAAGGAATCAGGGGTCTGAGCACACCCACCAACCCCCAAAGAGCAGACCTTGCCCAGGGTCCAGAGAGGCCAGCCAGCATGAGCACAGGCCTCGGCGGGGCTCCCTGAGACGCGTCTGGTACTGCACCACAGCCACGAGCACCTGCAGCCGCCCAGGGAGGGCCTGGGGCAAGGACAGTGAAAGTGGCCACTTGCAGCCGGGGTTTGGCTGCCCTGCCCCTGTTCTATGCACCCCTGCTCCTATCATCCCCCTAAAGTGAGACTGGCTTAGCCCACGGCCCTCACCAGCAGAGAAGAGGCAATGGAGAAAGCTCGGGGCCGGATCGGGGGGATGAGGTCCAGCAGGTAGTCCGGGGGCACAGCGCGGGAAGTGTGTGGGAAGTCACAGAGCACCTGGCGGAGGAGTAGCCCTCAGGCACAAACATCAAGCCCACCTATTCCTGAGCAGGCATGGAGTGCTCCTACCCTGTACCTGGGCAGTGGGGAATGTCCCCCATGCCCACACCTCCAGGAGCAGGGACTGTCCCCTAGCCCTGAAATGTGAAGGGCCCATCTACCTCCAGGATAGTCCTGCGTGGCCGGCTGCAGTAGTCATGGAGAGCCTCCTGGCCCTGGGCGGACGTGAACTCCAGCAGCTTCTCCCGCTCCACTGTGTGTGGGGAGAGGCTGGCCAGGAGCTCAAAGAACGAGCGGCGAGGGACACTGGCAATGTCCAGGTACCGGGACACGAGGTGCCACATGGAGCAGGGCTGTGGCAGCCGCTTGGGACAGGAGGTGTCTGTGGAGAGGATAGAGCTGGCAGCAGGGGAGGGAGTGGAGGCTCTTTGGCTTGTCTCCCCAGGGCCCCCTCCCACTCACCTGGCTCCTGGGGCTGCAGAGTAAAGCACTGATCAGGGTCCAGACCTAGCACCTGGCAGAACTGCTGGACATGGCTGGCCGTGTTCTCAGGCCAGATCAGCACCACGTCTCCAGCAGCAAAGCTGTGTGCGAGGCCAGGTCACAGAGCAGGCGGAGACATGTGTGAGGGGGAGTGGGGCATGGTGTGTGTGCAGCGTGTGAGACTCAGGAGGCGGGTGGAAGGGGCTGTGGGGGCAAGAGTGTGTGTAGAGGATGTATGCATGCATAGGGTGTGGGGTTCAGTGTGGGGCACTGGGGGAGCAGAGGCCCAGAAGACTCCCCCCACCACCCCCTCTCAGCCCTTTCCTGTGCAGAGGGGCTTTCTGACTCCAACTGGATTCCAGAGCCCCACTATCCTGGGCAGATCTAAGACTACTGGGCACCTATGGTATGCTAGTGCCAAGCCCACAGGGTCCCACCTGATCCCAGAGCCACTGATGTCGAACTCGATCAGCCGGACGTCCTGGAAGTGTGAGGGAGCAGTGACCCTCTGGTTGGAGAGCATGGGAGCCAGGAAGGGCAGGAGCTCTGAAGGGGTTCCCTGAGGATCCTTCATGGGCATACAGGGCTCAGCCGTGCAGGGGGAGCCCTGCAGGAACTTCAGGGTGAACTTGGGGGGCAGGCTGTGGAGGGGACAGGGATCAGCCTGTGCCCTGTGCCCACACCCCCACACCCTCAGAGAGCAGGAAGGCCCCTGGCCTGGTCCCACACTCACGGGACTCCAGGAGGGATGGCATCGAGGCTGGGGGGACCTGGGTGCAGCCTGAGCACCTCCTCCCACAGGTCTTGCAGCCAGGGGTCAATGGCAGCGTCAGGACTGCAGAGAGAAGTTCTGAGGGCACCACCTGCCTCCCTGGTACACCCACCCCAGCTCATTCCCAGTTCACACCCACCCCAGCTCATTCCCAGTTCACACCCACCCCAGCTCATGCTGGTCGTCACCCAGGCACACAGGCAAGAGGGCTCGGCCTCCAAGCTGCAGCAGGCGGCGATGAAGTTTCTTAGCAACGAAGTTGAATCTGGGGAGAGGGGTCAGAGGTAGTGAGCTCGGCAGTGCTGCATTGGGGCCCTGAGGGAAGCTGAATATCAAATTTAATAACAGTAGACCAAATGCTGTATCAGGAAATGAGGGAAGCTTAATACAAGCTGAAGATCACCTTGTGGCACTGGGGCTTTCCCTAGGAGTTAACATTGTTCTTAGTTTTGATCAAATGAATCCCTCCCTCTTGAAATTAGCATAAAGAGGAACTTGGCCTTATCTGTAAAAGACTTCACCATTATCCTTTGTTTTTGTTTTGCACTTCCTTGTGATTTTACTTTACCTTCCTTATGATTCTAAATAAATACTCAGAGAAGCATGGCTTGGGGCCTTCAGTCATGGGAACTGTTGGCCCCCTGTTTTTCACACTCTCTGTTCTATATCATTCCTGGTAGTCTGTCTCATTATTAGTAATTATAAAATTATTCTATTCTTTGGGACCCTCGGTCTGCAACATTCTGGCGCCTGAACTTGGGACAAGGTGGTGGTTTCTCTTTCTTTCTGTTTTTCGAGCAGACACGAGGAACCGAAAGGGAATTCGCTCAGGATAAGTGAAACTTTTAGGAAAATTAAAAACAGGGTCATGAGAGAATCTTCACTCCTTGGAAGTTAAGCATGTTGTTGCTGTTATGTGCCATTGAGTCGCTTGCAACTCAAAGCGACCCTATGTACAAGAGCTCTAAATGCTGTTCTATCCTGTGCCAACCTCGCCATCTCAAACACACTTATTCCCACCGCTCCAGTCACAGAATCGGTCCATCTCACCAAAGGTCTTCCTCTCCTTCGCTTCCCCTCCACTCGGCCAAACATGTCCCTTTCCAAGGACCAGTCCCTCCCTGCAACATGCCCAAAATATGTGAGACGAAGCTTCAGAATCCTTGACTCCAGGGAAC
>NW_006400039.1:2095384-2101827 GCF_000299155.1 Elephantulus edwardii | reverse complement strand
GGTCCTTGGAGAGGGACATCATGCTTGGGAGGGTGGAGAGACAGTGCAGGAGGGGAAGGCCCTCTATGAGGTGGATTGATTCAGTGACTGGGGTAATCAGGATGTGGGTGTATCAGAGACAGTGCAATTGGCACAGGTCAGAGCAGAGTTTAGGGCTGTTGTACATAGGGTCGCTATGAGTCGCAAGTGACTCGACGGCACATAACAACAACAATAGCTATTACACAGAAGAAAGATGGGCAATCTCCTCCTATGTGATTTACCACCTCTGAAAACCTGCTGGAGGGTCAGCTATGGGTCAGTTCCAACTTGACGGTATATGAAAATAAGCAACAAGTCACTTCCAAGGGCACGCTGGTGGCTTAGCAGTAAGTAGCTGGCTGACAACTCAAAGGTATAATGGTTCAAATCCATCAGCTGTTACATGGGAGAAAACAGGGAAACCTCCTCCCACGTGATTTACTGCATCTGAAAACCTGCTAGAGGGTCAGCAATGGGTAAGTTCCCACCTGATGCTACACGACACCACCATCCACTCCTTACTGGACATTGCTGTCTCCTTCATGTGTTTATTGGACTCTCTACTCTCCTCCCCTCCTGGACTTCTGACCACTGCAGAACAATTCCTTGAGGAGAGGCCTCACCCTTGCTTTTTGGAATCACGGTTTTATAGCACCACTGTCCTTGACTTGGTTGTACAGCGTTCTTTGCCCTGGCTGCACTGTGTGGGTGAGTTCTCACATACAGCCGTGCTGACACTCTGCTGTGTGACTGTCCAGTTTCTTGGGCCACTCGCCTGCTGTGGACAATGTGGCAGTGACCCAAGTGTGCACTGCCTGCCGTCAGCACCGTGTCAGCTCCTTCTCAGGAAGAGCGAAGCTGTACAGGGACTGGGGACCCAGCTGAGTTGAGGCACTGTAGCTGCAGCAAAGCCAGTGCCTTGAAGCGGATGTAGCCTCTGTTCCCTGGGAAAACCTGACACTTTCCACAGTCCCGAGGAAGCCTGTCCAGGCTGACTGCCTTCTAAGTAACCTGAAGATCTGACACTTCTTGTATGTGCTGGGCTGTGACTGGCCTCCTACATATGCATCTTAGAGTGACTGGCTGATATTTTATGCAAATGAGTTGCTCCAGCCACTATGCAAATGCACAGGAAGGGGAAGGTCTGTTTGCTGCAAGAGCTGAGAGCTGCCCTGCCTGTGGGAACCATCTGCAACACCTGTGTTTACCTCCTCACTACACCACTTCCGGTAAGCACCAGGGCAAGGGGTTACAGAACTGGAGGAACAGGCCATGGAGGGGCCATGCATGGGGCCAGGACTAGGAAGGGGGTGGAGGCCCCAGCACCTCCTTTTGGTCTCTCAGGTTCCACAGTGCTCACAACCTTGCAGGACCCAGGTCTGGGCGACTAGCACACAACTATCACCTGTGGCAGGGCTTCCAGCACGAACAATGACTCCAGACCCAGGATGTCCACAGGTGACCCCTCCCCTCTCCTCCACCATGGGATGGGCAGCCAGGCCTGGGTGTTTGCTCCCCTTGGGTCAGGGCGTCTGGGGATGAGACGCACCCTCGCAGGGCGGAGCGGCCCAGGGACCTCCACAGACTCACTTGGTGTAGGAGGAATCTCCAAGGCCCAGGACGGCAAAGTCCATCTGGCAGAGAGCGGTCAACGGCAGCTTCTTCCGGAATATGAACCTCCAGAAGCTCTACAACAAGAAAGCAAACTTGGTGAGTTGATGTGGCCACTGGACCTGCTCCCAGCACTGTGGGGACCTGGTCTTGAGCAGGTGATTGGGTGTGCCTGGTCCCCAGGTGCCACGCCTGGCCCTGAGAGCCTGTCTTCCAAGGACAACTGGAACGGTGGTGACAAAGAAAACAAGAAAGTGATGCCAGGCCACCGCCACTGAGAATGGCTGTAGGAAAGGATCTGGCACACCCCACCGGGGATGAGGAAGACACACATTGCAGGGCTTGGCCTTATCCTGACGCCCTTCAGTAAGGGACGTCCTTCCAGGTGTCTGAGGTTTGCTTCCTAATGCAAACCACTCCTGATCACAGACCCACCCACTCTGTCCTACCCAGTCAAACTGTAGACCCTAGCCCCCAAAGTCAGAGCCTTTGTCTGCACACCTGCCCTGTACCCATGGGGCACTGGGGCCCTGCCTCACCGGGAAGGCTCACCATCCATCTTCCCTGAGCCCATTCCTCAGCCCAGCCCTGCTGCTGGTGGACAATACCCCCTTACACAGACCTTGAGGTCTGAGCTGTTCCCTCTTCCCAAGCTTTCCATCCTGCTGCCAGCCGGGGCAAAGCTGGTGCTGACAATGCTCCCACCTTGGGTCTTATCTTAGGGCTGTCCTGCACTTACTTGTCCCTGTTCAGCTGGGTGAGGGTCACCTTTTTCATGCTGGTAGCCCCCGACATCCAGCCCAGCTCAGACTTGGCCCCCTTCCTCCCTCACGTGCAGCAGAGGACCCCACCTTTCACTCTCCACCCCTTTCTCACCTTACTTCTCTCCTGTGGAGGACACCCCTATGTGGCCTCATCCCTGGGACTGATCCAATTTGGGACAGTTTTTGTCTGTTAGGTTAAGAAAACAGTATTCATGCAGGATTTATCTTAGTCAACCTCTCAAGATGTGGAATAGATGAAGCAAAGAGAAGGTGGGAAGGTGCCATGCCGCACGCACACCAGACTCACGGAGAAGATAGCGGGACGAGCCCTTTCCTCACAACTGCCACCCTGAACCCCAACTTTCAGTCCCCTAAATAGTGAGAAAGCACATTTTCCTGATGAAGTGTCCACGTGTGATGCTTGTGTGACAATAGGGCTCATACCCTAAAGGCCCAGGGCCGCAGCTTCACGGTTCTCTCTCCATCTTTAATCCATCACTCACCTGCACCCAAGTCTCTCCCATCTCGTCAACGCTGTGCCTCCCTGACAGAGTTTAGACAAAATACCATGAAACAATCTGATCGTTCACCTCTCCTTCCTCTGAGCCCAGGGTACCTGTAGCTGCTCCTTGCAGGAAGATACTGAGGCTGCCCTGCTCAAGGCTGCCATGTCTCCTGACAGACAAAGCAGCTGGCCTCCTGGGCTCCGGGCACTGTGTACCAGCCTGCTGCCCCTGACCCTGCATGTTCCCTTCCTGCTGTCTGGCCCCTTTCAAGTCCCCATCACAGGCTTCCTCTGCCCTCCCACACCCTGACAGTTAAGGACGACTGTCCTGGGGATAATTTTATGTAGATGCTGTTGAGTCGAGCACCACTCATAGTCATTGTATAAACAACAGATATGAACTATGCCCTATGCTGTGCCAACCTCACAATCTCTGACACACTTGAGCCCACTGCTGCAGTCACTGTGTCAATCTACCTGGTTGAAGGTCTTCCTCTCCTTCGCCATACCCCCACCTTTCCAAGCATGATGTGCTTCTCCAAGGAATAGCCTTTCCCAGCAACATGGTCAAAGCATGCTAGACCAAACTTCACCATCTTTGCTTCCAAGGAGCACTCTATCTTCACTTTCTCCAGGACACATCTGCTTGTTTTTCTGGCAGCCCATGGAATACTCTGCACTCTCCTCCAACACAACTCAAAGCATCAAGTTGGCGAGCTCTGGTGGCCTAGTGGCAAGAAGCTGCATTGCAATCCCAGAGGTGCGCGGTTCAAATCCACCAGATGCTCTGCTGAAGAAGGAGGAACAATCTCCTCCTGTACCAGTCAGATCTTATTTGACAGTACACACGTTAAAAAAAAAAACACAAAAAAGCATCAAGTTTTCTCCTGTCAACCTTAGCCACTGTCCAACTCTAAGATGCCCAGCAGATGATTGAAACAATTCAGACCGTGCTGAATCAGGTGCACCTTAGCTCTCAAACTAACATCACTGCTCCTTCATAATTTGGAAAGGACCCTGACTGCAGACTTTCCCAGTGCAGTACGTCTTCTGATTGTTGGGCCAAGTGTGTTTATTGTGGATATAAAATAAAGTCATCAGCAGTTTCAATCTTTTTTGCATCTATCATGTCACCTATTGGCCCAGTGGTGAGAATTTGTCTTTTCCTGACTTTGAGATATGATCCATATTGAAGGCTGCAATATTTAATTTCTGCAGCAAATGTTTTACGTCCTCCCGCCTTTTTCACACCTCACCTTCCTGAGACCTTCTCAGCCACTCAGACTTTTCCTCCCATCTGTCTATTATGTAACCCCAACAATGGACCCCTGCCCAGAATTCTCATCATATCAGGACCTCTACTGTGAGTGTCCTCCAGACTTGGCCCACCTGACCTTTGTTTTCTGTGCATGGAGCAGCTTTCCATCCTAGTCTCAAGACTCTCTTTCATCACCTCCCATATCCACACATGCTGTGACGCTGCTTTCTTCTCATCTCTTCAGTGTGCCCACCATCCTCTGACCCAGCACTATTTTGGGCTGCAAGTGTTGTCCACTCTTGCCTGGCTTTGTTCTCCCTGACACCGTCCTCCCCAGGAGACAGGCTTGGCCATATCACTTCCCTGGTCCTGGCTCTGGGGACTTGGCCAGCTCCCTGCCTCTCTTCTCCACTCACTGCTGGACGTGTTGTGACTCAGGCACAGGGACATTTTCTCATAGACTGTAGTTTCTCCCCTGCTCAACCTATGTCTCTTCCTTGGTACCGGGCTAGACACACCGCCCTGCATGACATCTTTCTTCCAGAAATCTCTCCCTGAGCCCAAGACTGGGTAGGATACTCCAAACCAGTGATCCCATAACATTTGGAACTCTTCTGCGGCGTGGACCTCGAACCGCCAAACTTGGCGCTTCTGCTTTGTTGTCAGCTGAACAAAAAACACAGAAGCTATAACCTGCTGTCACTGCATCGACTGCAGTTCACAGCCTCCTACAGCACAGAGCAGACTCGCCTTACCGCAGCCTCAATGCTGCCATCTTTCTTAAAACACTGTCACTTCTTTCTCCCAGGGAGTGGGTGGTGGGTGCGAACTGCTGACCCTCTGGTTAACAGACACTTAGCCCCTCAGCCACCAGGGCCCTTTGGGAATTCCAGGTGGGGAGAAATGTGCTGCTGTGTTCACAGCTGGAGGAGGGTTATGTGCGCAACAGATGTTCAAAGCACTATAGAGGCCTCTGGAAGGTCAGTCTAGAAACACACATAACACAGGCTAAACTGTGTAAATGAAAACCAACCCACCCACTGCCCTCAAGTCAATCCTGATCCTGAGCGACCTGACAGGGTGGAACAAATCTATACTGTAGGCTTTCTGAGGCTGCGTCTTTATGGTGGCCTTGTGGGTTAAGGAGCTGCACAGCCAACCCAAAGGCAGGTGGTTCAAAACCACCAGCTGCTCCTCGGGAGAAAGATGGGCAATCTCCTCCTGTTTGATTTGCAGCCTCTGAAAATCTGCTGGAGAGTGGGCTTATGAGTTGGTTCTGACTAGATCGCACCTAACAGGAACAAAACGATAATAATAATAATTCACTATCATCATCTTCTTTATGGAAGAATGCTGCCACATCTTTCCCCTGCAGGTGTCTGACAAGCAGCTGTGCTTATATCACCAGCGCTCCTTGGGCTCACACACCCTAAAACACCCGTGATTTGTGTCGGAGAGCAAGGCGATATGGAAGCCCGAGAGACAATCATCAAGGGAGACAGAGTCCCCAGCTCCACTGAAAAAGGAACCTCAAGAAAAACAGATGCGTGTGAGCTTGTAGAAGATCACAGACTCTCAGGACAATGGCCAGCGCGGGAGGGCGGCGGTGGGCAACTGCCCTTCTGGGAAGTAGCCTCATCAGCTCAGCCTTACCTTCATGTTGTCAGGGGGGTCTCCTTGGCCTGCAGTTGCACAAACAAATATCACCAAGGGCTCGTTAATCAGATTCACCTCAACAAAAAGACAGACACATAAGACCTCAGGCTAGAAGTCCAGGTCGCCACCCACCCCTGACTCCAGAGTCGGAGAGACCCAACGGAGCACTCCGAATCGTCCAAGAAAAAATAGCACCGTCTCCTCGCCTTCAGGCGGCACCCAGCCACCTTGACGCGCCCCCCAAGTGCTAAGCTGAAGCCCTCCTCCCTCGTCGCCCCTTCCCCTAAAACTGCTAGACTCCAAGGGCCTGCTTTCAGACGCACACGACGCCTTGGAGTCTGGGGCCTGGAGGGGGCTCGCCCAGGCTTCCAATGGCCTCACCACCGGGTAGGCGTCCAGGGCCAGGACTCGGCAGCCCAGCCGCCGGCGCCGGGCCTCGCGGCCCAGTCGCTCAGCCACATCTTCAGCTGTGCCCGTCTGGCTGCCGAAGAGCACCAGAAGCCGCAGGCTCGACATCGCGAGCGGCCGGCGGCCTCCAGGTGAAGACCCACGGCCCACGAGCCAGCGCCACGCCGCCAGCTGTCAGCGACCGGCCCGACTTCCGCCTTCCGCCGGAAGTGACGCCATC
>NW_006400039.1:2081520-2095175 GCF_000299155.1 Elephantulus edwardii | reverse complement strand
GCCCTCGCCACCGGCGCGATGCTCTTCTCGCTGCGGGAGCTGGTGCAGTGGCTGGGCTTCGCCACCTTCGAGATCTTCGTGCACCTTCTCGCCCTGTTGGTGTTCTCTGTGCTGCTGGCCCTGCGCGTGGACGGCCTGGCCCCCAGCCTCTCCTGGTGGAACGTGTTCGTGCCCTTCTTTGCCGCCGACGGGCTCAGCACTTACTTCACCACGATCGTGTCGGTGCGTCTCTTCCAGGATGGAGAGAAGCGGCTGGCCGTGCTCCGCCTCTTCTGGGTGCTCACGGTCCTGAGCCTTAAGTTTGTTTTTGAGATGCTGCTGTGCCAGAAGCTGGTGGAACAGACGCGGGAGCTGTGGTTTGGCTTGATCACGTCCCCGGTCTTCATTCTCTTGCAGCTACTCATGATCCGCGCCTGCCGAGTCAACTAGCCTGCGGAGGGAGCCCTGGACAGCTGGAATGCTTGCTGGATCTCTCGCTGGCCCTCCTTCCACTGTTCGCTGGAAGACAAGTTCAAGTTTGCTTTACACTGGCCACGTCTCAGATTGTTCCCACAGCAGAGCCGCACCGCAGTCCAGATCCTTAAGATGCACTTGCTGGGGCTGCGAGCTTTGAGCTGCAGATCCTTCCTGCGCAGGGTCCTAGGGCAGTTGGCCATTCGTCTGGGACAGCGGGACTTTGTCAGTAAATGAAATGTACTGATGGAGTCTGGGCATTCCCTACAGACCCACAGAAAGCCACTCTAGCGCCCAGGCAGCAAAGCTGGACCCGCCCCCCGCCCGCCCCCGACCGCAGCACTGACGGACCTAGGAGCTCACCAGTCGGTCCTTCGAGCAGACTTCACCACACGAATTCTGGGCGACTCATCGGCCCGGTGCCGCCTCCATCATGTCATGATAGAGGGGCGGTTTCTTCTGGGGACTGGAGACTAAGGCACCCCGCTTCCCCCAGCTGCCAGGAGGAGAGCTCATCGCCTCCACCCCTTGGGGTTGGCGCCATTTAACAGACGTGGGCAGGTTGAAGCCGCCCCAGTTAGGTGGGGGATGGGGGGTAGGCGCTGTGATTTTGGGAATGGTGGAGTTTGTGAGTGGGCCTCTAGCCTCCAGGAACTGATCCTGACCCACATTCTCCGCTGAGGGCTTTAGTTTGATTGCAGTCAGGTGCCAAATGAGAACGTCCACCAATACAAAAAATAAAATCTGAATGTTCTGCTGAGTGAACGGTGGCTGCCTCTCAGTGTTCAGTAGGGTCAAGTTGAGTGTCCACAGTGCTGTGACGGGGACTGAGTTTAAAGAACAGCGCCAGGCCCCAGTTCTTGGAGTGGGGCTCTCTTCGCTTGGAGAGTGTTTTTTTTCCTGCCTGGAGGCCAGTAGGCTGGGTGAGAACACAGCTGAGCCTGTATCAACTTGTGGGACACTAGAGCCTTACTTAGTTCCGGCCTTGCATATAAGTGGTTCATTGTGTCCAGTTGTAAAAACAGAATATGTGACAGGGACCGTGGCCCCCAGACTGACAGTGTTAGCACTTGCCCAGGCCATGTTCTGGTGTGTGCGCGCATGTATATATGTGAAATGCCCTGTCCTGTGTGTTTTCACCTCTGAGAAGTACCCCTGGCCTCCCCACCAGAGTCCAGTAGCTCCCCACTTAGGGCAACTGAAACCATCCATAATCACTGCCAAATGTCTCTGAGGGGTAAAGGTGACCCCACTGAGGCCCACTGCGTTGAAACAGCTGCTCTTTGACCCTCAAGGATTTCTCAGCCTCTGCTCTAGTCTGTGAATTTGGCACACGATATGGACATTGTGACCCTGGACCTGCATGGATGCTGAGTGGCCAGACTAGAGATGTTGGGACTTGGCTGGCTGAGGAGGCAGCTACGTGAACACCGCCTCCTGGAGTAGGCCTAACTCGTGTCAAAGCAGAATTCAAGCCGGACATCAGGACTGGGTTTCCTATAAAGCTAGTTTGTCTCCACATCCTATGTTCCTCTGTTCTATTTTGGGGTTTTGGAAGCTTCCCTGTTACATTAGTTTCCTCTAGGAGCACAGCTTAGAGGGAGATCTAAAGGGAGGAGGCACTGGCCATCTTGAAAACTGGAAAGTGGAGGTCGTGGTGGGTCAGTGGTAGGATCTCACCTAGCATGCAAGAAGAGTTCACAAGATGGAGTGATCTGGTGGCTGGAGCAGTGGGCTCAAGTGTGGGCAGTAAACCCAGGAGCTAAGCATGCTTCACATTTGTCAAGCTGTAAAAACCTGTGTGACAGTATGGCCCCAGAGTATGACAGTATTGGCACCCTAGCCCAGGTCATTTGCTGTTCTGCATGAGATGTCCAGTGCATTGTCAGATGCTAGGCAGTATCCCTGGCCTCTTCCTGCCAAAGGCCAGTATCATCTCTCCAGTGAGAACTGAAAACAACTGTCTTTGGCAGATGCCCCCAGGAATACCCCCAGAGTGATGATGGCATGGGGCAGGGCAGGGTTCGGATCTCTGCACTGAGTCACAGGCAACTCGGTGGCACCTAACAACATGCAAAAGTCCGGGACTCAATTCGGGCTGGTGCACCTTCCTCGCAGCCCCCCCCTGGCAGGTGAGGCTCATTTTTCTGTTAGGCTGAACCCTTTCAGCCCAGTTTCCTAAGACTTCCTGTTTCCCCTCAAGGTGGCCAGTGAGGTTCACCCTGTGCCGTTACTTTGATTGTAACTAACATACTCCTCAATAGCACCATAGCAAATGCTTACAGAAGCATTAGGCAGGGGCAGCTGTCCTAGGACCCAGAAGCTGAGAAAGGCACCCCGAAAGACGTCCACCCAAATCTGCCCCGTCGCTGTTGACAGAGGTGCCCTTGGAGTCCCACCCCAGTTGGTCACTGCAGGGCAGGGGATGAGCGGGTGATCCTCCTTGTCCCCGCAGCTCCCAGGAATCGCCCTTAAAAAGAGAATGGGCACTGCAGCCTGGCGCTAGACTGGAGGAGGTTGTGCCCTCAGGGCCAGCGATACCCGCCCCAACCTCCCGAGGAGAGGAAGTTGGTCGCATGAAGCTGGACGCATGTAGAGCGAGCTGGGGGAGGGGGCTCCTTTGCGTTCGGAGCCTAGAGGCCACCATCTTCGGCTGCCTCATCCTGATGCTAGCGCTGGTACGAAAGGAAGTGCCTCTCGCTTTGTGGTGGATGGCAAGAAGTGGGGTGCAGAGTCCCACATTTCCTAAGTTAGTTGTAAAAACAAATAGGTGCTTTTCCAGAAACCTGATTCCATAGGGCTGGAGCCACTTAATTTGCATTTTGCCAGGACAAGCTGAGCAACCACACCTGGGAAACCAGGTGGGGCGTGGGACCTCGATCCGCCAGCGGAAGGCCAGTAGGCCACCTGTGCACGACCTCCGAGGGCGCGGCGGGGTTAGAGAAGGTACCTGCGCGGGGTGCCGCCGGATGAGCAAGCCACCACCAGAGCCGACCCCGCTTGGACCTGCCCCTGGCGCAAGGTGGCTGGAGCCCAGGGCGCAGGGGCGGAAGTCAGGAAACCAATGAATGGCGCGCGGCCCTGGGGGCGTATCCGGCTCCACCGGTGGATGTTGGCCAGTGACCCTAGGGAGGAGGGGTCAGGGGCGCGTCCTCCAATGCCGAGAACACTTTTCATGCTCGGCCGGGGGGCAAACTCCGCCATAGGTGAGGCTGCCCGCTGGGGGCGGGTCAGAACAGGTCTTCCCCAATGGGCGGATGTCTGGGAGTGGGCGTGTCCGCACCAGCGCCGGCGAAGGGCGGCGGCGTGCGGGTCCCGGGCCGGCGCAGTGCGCGCAGTCGGCGCCGCCGGTCGCATCGCAGCTATGGCGGGTCTAGGGCGGCCCGGTCCGGGACCCCGCGCCGCTCTGCCTGCCTGGAAACGAGAGATCCTGGAGCGAAAGCGCGCCAAACTGGCTGCTCTGGCCGGGGGCGCGGCACCCGGACCTGAGATGAGGGCAGCGGAGACCGCGGCGCCGGCGGCCGAGCGGCTGGTGCTGGCCGAGAGCCTGGGCCCGCTGTGCGAGAACCCGTTCATGCGGCTGGAGTCGGAGCGGCGGCGCGGGCGCGGGCGGCGGGCGGGAGCCACGGGGGCGCGGCCAGCGCCTCCCCTGCTGGAGCTGTGTGTGCCGGGACTGCGCACCATCCGCGCCGACAACATCCTCATCATCGAGTCGGCGCCCGGCTTTGCTCCCGCGCCGCCTGGCCGTGGCGCCGCTGCAGAGATTCGCGCCACCGAAGTGGTGGTGTACGAGGCGGCGCCGGTGCCGGGCCGCGTTAGCCGGCTGCTGGAGAAGTTCGACCCGCCGGCCGGCGCCGCGTCGCGCCCGCCCTCTCCGCCGCGCCGCCGCGGGAGCCCTGAGCGCGCTCGCACACCTGCGCCACTTTCGCCGGGGATACCAAAGCCTCCACCCGCGGTCCGGGGTCCGCCTGCCGCCCCGCGCGTGGGCGAGCGCGCTGCCCGCTTCGAGCAGGAGCATCTTGGCGGCGGGGCCTTCTCTGGAGCCCGGCGAAGCGACTTCCTGCAGAAGACTGGCAGCAACTCGTTCACCGTGCACCCTCGTGGCCTGCACCGCGGCGTGGACGCGTGCCCACTCCCCAGTGGGCGTGCGGCCCCTGAGCCCCAGGCCAGCCCTGCCAATGGCCTCGCGGGCCCCCTACCTGGGCCAGTGTCCCCTAAGGCGACCCAGGGCTCGAGTGAATGGAAGCCAAAGGTGGTGACGGGGGACATCCCCCTCCACCCGGTCCCCAGCCCAGGACCCTCCAGTGCCACTCCAGCTGTGCCTCCGGCCTTCTCCACGCCCAGTCCTGCCAGTGCCACTCCCAGCCAGCGCCAGTGGGTTTCAGCAGCCACCAGCCCCAACAACTCCTTTGAGATAAGGCCAGCTTCCAAGCCAGACATGGAGACCATTCCCCACGGAGACCTCCAAGCGCGAGCGCTGGCCAGTCTGCGTATGAACTCCCGGAACTCCTTCGTGTTCATCCCCAAGCACAAGGTCCCGGGGGCTGCTGTGACTGTGGGGAGGCAACCCGTGGAGCCGCCAAAAGGAGGGCAGGGCCGGGCCTCAAGGCCTGTGGAGCCCAGAGCGCAGCTGATGCCTGGAGCAGAGTACACACCTGCCTGCCAGAGACACCCCTTGGGGGCCGAGCAGCCATGGGTGGTAGAGGAGGGGGCCTGCCCCCGGCCAGCTACCTCTCTCACTGAGCGGACAGTGAGGCCACGCAGGTCCCCATCGCCACCCCTTTCACCCCGGGCTGCCGATGAAGCTGAGCCTACCCAGGGCTTCCAGGCTTCCACCTTGCCCAGGAATGGCCAGGAACCTGGCCAGCTCCCAGTCACCTTCATTGATGAGGTGGACGCTGATGAGACTTCCCCAGAAGCCAGACTCCCTCCCCAGTACCACCACCCCACTGTGCCTGAGCACTCAGGACCTCAGCCCCACCATGGAATCACCTTCACAGTGGTGCCCAAGAGGAAGCCGGGGGCCCTGGAAGAGCAGCTGTCTGGCCAGGCTGGTGGGGATACCCGGCAGCTGGAGGCTGAAGAAGGGGAGGCACGTGTCCCCGAGGGGCCCCACAATGCCCTGGAGACCAGGTTCGACAAGCGCTATCCCACTGTGCATGAGATCGAGGTGATTGGAGGCTACTTGGCCCTCCAGAAGTCGTGCCTCTCGAAGGCTGGGTCCTCGAGGAAGAAGGTCAGTGGTGGGCAGGGCCACTCATGGGAGCAGGCAGGTGCCTTCTCAGAGGTCAGCAGGGAGCCTGGCTGGGTGTTTCTGATGACTGTGGACATGGGGCAGCTGGCCCTGGTGGTCTGCCTGCTGTGGGCTGGGAGGAGCATGTGCAGCCAGGGGAGAGTGTGGGGCCTGGGATGTGATGCGGCCATTCCCACTGCAGAGTGGACTGTGCAGGCTGTGTTCCTGCTGTTGCCAGCCTAGTTGCCTCCATGCTTGGCGATTTACGGGTCTTGGCCCTGGATTTGAGTTGGCACTCCTGTGGCACGTGCCAGGCCTGTCCAGGCACCAGGTTGTGCTTTGGAGGGGGTTTCACATTCAGAGAGAGGGGTGCCTTGGGCCCCTCTCTGATCAGGGCTTTGTTCTCTGACCAGCTATGTCTGGTGGCCTGGAACCCTCCGGGAACAGGAAAGTGTTCCTTGCATTCTTCCTGGTTATTCCTGCCCCTGAATTGTTTCCTGGTGCAAATTCCAAGCCCAGCCTGCATGACTCTTGCCCCAGCTAGAAGCAAGCAGGCTTCCCCTGAGATGGTACCAGTGCCACCTGCTCCTGTCCCAACCCCAGAGCCAGTCTCAGCCTTGGTTTCTCTAGGATGAGGGGGTTAGCAGAGCCGCCTCGACCTGCTGGCCATGCGTCTGTCCGCCACTTCCTGCCTGGACTCCTTCTACCGCAGCTCTGACCCTGCTCTGACCCTGCTCTCCCTCCCACCCCAGGGCGTCCACCTGAGGCCCATCTGCCCTCATCCCACCAAGCCTGCGAGCGTTGACCTTTGTCCTGAGCCCAGGGGAGAATGCTGTGCGCCTGCCCTGTGCAGTGCCTTGCCCTGCAGCCCCACCTGCACTACACACACCCTCTCGTCTTCCTTCTCAGGACAGTGGAGGCGCTCAGGCCCCCATGGCTTTACAGGGGTGGGAAACAGCTCGGGGAAAGCTGAGAGGGAGGACTCATACCCAGGCCTCTGATGCCATAATCCCTACCCTGACCCCTGGCCGCATGTCGGCTTCGGACGGACGAAGCTTCTTTCTGGGACTCAGAGGCCATTGTCCTAGGCCACAGACAAAACTGGGGGGGGGACATTCAGGACCTGGTTGGAGTACAAAGGGTAGAGGGGCCAGAAGCCCAGCAGGGCAGGAAGCAGTGATGGGAGTGAAAAGCAAGGCTGGTTGAGGGGAGAGGCCAGCTTGGCGCTGCGTCCATGACAGCCTGGTGTCCAGATGGATGCTCGGCTGTGGCCTTTGGCAGCCTGGTGTCCAGATGGATGCTTGCTGGGCCTGTCAAGCAGCTTGGCCTGTTGGCTTTGACTTCCTACCTGGCAGAGGGTAAGCAGACCTTGGTCAGATGGGCCTTTGGAGAGGAAGGCTTGCTCAGCATTATTCCTGAACATCCCTCCTGCCCGCAGGCCCTGCGGACTACGTGAACACTGGGCAGGAGCAGGGGCCACAGTGGACATTTCCCCGACCACCCTCACCATTACTTCAAGGTTGTATTGCCCCAGAACCGAGGTTGGCCTCTACTGGCCACTCTCCTCTGCTTCTGCCCTCCCAGGAGGTCTGGAGCTTGGGCACAGGGAACCTCTGGGGTCCTTGGAACTCGCTGACCAGAGGCACCAGTTGCTTTTCTAGAGTGGGTGAGTGCCACTCCGCCCAGACAGCAAGGTGGACCTGCAGGCATCTGTGCTTGTGTCTGCTGAGCCCCCTGTGCTGTGTGGAGCAGTGCCCAGGGGAGCCCTGCCCTTCTAGAGACTGGCCTGTGGCCCGCCTGCATCCCACCTCTGTCCAACTGCTTCTGTCTGTGTCCCGTGAGCTCCGAGGCCTGCCTGGCTCACACACTTCCTCACTTAGCTATCTGTTGGCAGAATCCACCGATGGCCTATCTCCTCTCCCTCTTAGCCAAGCTTCCGGCTGATGGCTGTGGGCACTGCACACCCAGGCTGCCCATTGCAGCTGCTGTCTGGACAGTGGTGGTAGGGGAGGCCGCTGACATGGGTACAACACTTATCCCTCAGTTGCTCCTTCTTCCCTGTTGTCATTTTCTTAGTCATGGTCCTCATGTCCTGACTAGGGCCACTCTTGGTGGCCTGGCCATGGCTTTTAAAAGTCTTGTCTCTGACCTTTAAGATCCTCCCAGACAAAGATTCTGACCAGGCCATATGCTCTCCCTAGAACTTGCATCCTGCCATGTCCAGTGTCCCCCAGCTCTGTCCAGGTCTCCAGATCAGTAACTCTGCCCCTTGCATCACCTGAGCTCTGGCCAAGGCCCCTCTCTTATCTTCTCTCTGTCTGCCTGTTGCTGCAGGACCCTCTCGGGGTCTTTCTGGAACCCAGGGATACCTGATCAAGCCTGGACCCTGCACCATGCTAGCTCATGGGGGCCCAGGGGCCTGGGGTGAACCCTTAGGCATGCATGGAGAAGCAAGTGTGCTGTGCCCCTGAGCACCCTGGTCTGACCACACTCAGCGCAGTGGGTGTGGAGGGGCAGGGAACAGGGCCACTGGCTCTGGGCGTAGGCTGGCTGGTCCTGTGGCCTGGAGTGCTAGGTGGACACCCTTGGGTGATCTAAGTTGGGTGTCCCTAGCAGGGCGTGCCAGGAAGAACAAGAGTATCCTGTGCAGGCTGCCTGGCTCGGACACCCCCACTACCCTCCCGCCCGGGTGGCCCTTCCGCCCAGGCAGTGGGGGACAAAGTCCTCTCCGGCTGGCAGGTGCAGGAAGGGCCTGTCCTGGCTACATCCTTCTGCTGTCCCTCCCAGCCTGAGTCAGGAGGCATCTTGTGACCCACTGACTGCCTGAACAGAGGAAAGGGGCCTGGGGCAGGAGGCCTAGAGGCTGAGGGGATGAGCAGGTGGCTGGTCGCTCAGCCAGGCAGTGTCGAGCTCCCTGCCTGCTGTGTGCCCAGCCCCCTCTGCCTGCCTGCTGAGACTGGTCATGTGGACTGACAGCGTGCTAATCCGCTCGGGGCCTGGCACCAGGCCTTCTCAAGGCCTGAGCGTGGGGGATGGGCGTGGAGCCCATCTGGGTCTTGTGGGTTCTTGGGCACAGGGCCAGGAGTGGCAGCGAAGCTCTCGGCCCCCTAGCCACATCAAGCCTAGGGACAGTCCTTGTCGCCCAGGGGATCAGTCTTGGGGACCTGGGTGACCTTGTCCTGATTGGGGTTCAGCGTCCAGGTAGGGGGCCAGAGGGACTTGGCTATGTGGGGCTGGGCACACATGAGTGAGCACATGTGACCAGGAGAGGGGACAGTGGCTGGAAGGGTGAGGGACGCTGACCTCAGTGGGGCTGTGGCTCTGCTCCTGGGCAGGTCACTCGCCTGACCAGCTCTTCAGGAAGGTCCCAGCCACCTGGTTCCTGTGGCGGGGCGGCTCCCGCCTCCGGCTCCTTCCGAAGAGGGGAATTTGAGCTGCTGGTGGTGTCCTGTGCCCGGGAGGAGTTTAATATTTCGAGCTCCAGCGGGGCTGCTCCCATCTGCTGCGGGCAGGCAGGCAATGTATTCATTACTGACCCCACAGCCGCTCTGGTAGTAGGTCTGCTGAAAACACTGGTGGCTCCTGGGGATTTGAGGCCCCAAGTCCTGAGACCCTGGCTGTCCGTGGCCTCACTGATGCAGTCTCATGACCCCCAGAGACTCCCAGGTGCTGGGAGTGAGGGCCAGACATCCTGATGCTTATGTGCTGGGACCATCTGCCTGTGCTTGTGCTGAGGACACAGTTCCCACAGCCCTGTTCCGACTGCTCCCGTTCCCACAGCCCTTGGTCACTGGGCCTGGGAGAGTTGCTCCCTCATGGACCTTGACTCTGAGGTGAGGGTCCTGGGACCTGAGTCTGTGTAAGTAGCAGAACTTGCATTTTGGGGGCGGGGGGCGTCTCTCTGCTGAACTCCCATGCCTCTGCACTGCCCCGGCCCCAGGGGCTGTTCCACTGGGCTGAGCCCAGCCTCTTGATGGGCCTCTCTCTCTCCAGATGAAGATCTCTTTCAACGACAAGAGCCTTCAGACCACCTTCGAGTACCCCTCCGAGAGCTCCCTGATTCAAGAGGAAGAGCAAGAGGCGGAAGATGAAGAGGGGGAGTCTGAGGGGTCTGGCTCAGAGGGGGTAGCAGAGGAGACTCACTTCTCCCTCTTCCTGCCCCGGGCCACCTTCGTGAACAGCGTGGGAGTAGACAGCCCTCGGCTGCCTGGTGGCAGCTCAGGTGAGCATTCTCTGGAAGGGACTGCGGGTGCAGTGCTGGTACCCCAGGCTCTCATGGGACTCCCTTGACTTGCAGGCCTGTCCAGCTACACTCCAAAACACTCGGTGGGCCTCAGCAAGTGGCAGGGACAGACGGTGGAGCCCCCTCCTCCCGAGGTGGAGCCCCTTTCCAAGGAGGTCATGGTGAGTAGCCTCAGAGCATCAAGGGGTGGGGAAGGGATGAGGAGCCTCAGAGCAGAGGGAAGGGGCAGGGCTTGTCCGATCCTCGTTTGCACCCAAGTTCACAGCCTTACCCGTCTCTCAGCTCACGCCTGCAGGCCAGAACGACCTCTCGGACTTCCGCAGTGAGCCGGCGCTCTATTTTTGATCCTGCCAGGATGGTGGGCAGAGCCCTAGTGTGGAGCCCACCTTGACTACTCACACCCTTACCCAGCCCTCCTTACAGTGCCCACCTGCCCCAGTCTCTCAGGTCTGTGGGTCCTACAAGGGTAGCAGGTGCTTACAGCCAGTGCCAGGGCACCAACTCTTCCCTCAGGCCTGTCTTGAACTCCCTCTGTTTAGGTGGGCTCTAGGATTGAGTAATGGGGTACAGGGGTCCTGCTGGACAGCGGCCCAGTCTGACCTGGTAGGGGCCTGAACAGACTGGCCCAGGTTAACCTCTCTCCTGCCAAGCACTGGCCCCACCCTCCCAGCAGCACATGTAAAACTTTTCCCTGCCAGGGGTGCTCCAGTCCTCTCCCAGCTCAGCCTGCAGTGGCCCACGTGGCCAATGAGCCCTGCGCCTTGAGTAATGGGGGAGTAGACAGCACTGGGCTAATAAACAGCACTGGACGATGACTTCTCAACTTCTTCGTGCTTCTCCCCTTGGGCACTGGGGCTGCAGGGGCCAGGGTCACACAGAACATGGTGCTGGGGCCTGGCACAGCATGGTGGATGGGAAGTGCTGGCCTGAGGCTCTGGGTTCATGCCCACTCACTCCCTTCTACACTCTAGCCCAGCTGTCCTGCCTCTCCTCACCCGCCCTGTCTTCCCTGGTGGAGTTCAGGAACCCCCTGGTGCAGCGCCTGAACAGGCAGAATTCAGAGGCAGGACACTGAGCTGGCTGTTGGCCAGTGCCTAGATGGTTCCTTGCAGAGGTGAGGGCCAGGAAGGACCGTAGGAAGAGTTGAAGATCAAGGGCTGAGTGGGGATGGTGCAGAGCCTGGGAGCACTGGTCTCTGGTTGAAATCTTCACCCAGGAGGTGCTGCAGTGGGGCAGGGAAGTAAATGTGGGCACCTGGGGTGGGCATCAGCCCTGGCAGAAATGCCTGTCTGGGGAGACAGAGCGGAGGTCTTCCCCCCCTCGTTCAGCTGTTCACACACAACCAAAGACATCGTCTTGGAAGCGAGGGCGACTGCTGTTGACATGCTCTGGAACTGTCACTGTGTGCTGCTAAGCAGCCAGGAACACCTGGGACCCAAGGTGGAGGAGTGCCTATGGAGGCCGACTTAGATGGTCTGGGGATGACCGTGTGTGGGAAGCAGGTTAAGCTGTGTGGCCTGTGTTGCAGGAGGGACTGGTACTTCAGGGCAGAGCATGGGACCAGCATGTGGAGGCTGTGTCCTGACTGCATGCCGACTCCAAGACACGCAGCTGGGCAGATCTTGGCAGGTGGCTGAAGGGGAGGCACAGGGAATGCGTGGGGGCAAACATCCGTAAGCCGGCTCCAGGCCCTTTTCCCTGCCCTCCCCCCATGTCCCTGGAGGCCACCCTAGCCAGGCAGAGCCATGTGGGTGGGCAGACAGTCAGCCCATGTACCCAACAGAGGCACAGGCTAGCATGAGTCTAACAAGAAAGTCTTTATTCAGTCACAGGGTACTCGGACAAGCTGAGCTCCCAAGCTGAGGTGGAGGAGAGCCCAGCCACTCCCACATGATGGGGCCCCTACTGGCCAAGGAGGGGAAAGGAAGAACTGCGTGTAGAGACCAGAACTAGGAGCTCCCAGCAGTCCAGAGAGGCCACAGCCTTGCAGCGCCCCTGCCCCTGCCCCTGCCCTACCGTTTGGTGGGAGCATATGGAGCGAGCCTGTCTGGAGGCTAGCTCTTATGCAGAAGGCAGACACAACCACTCAGCCCCGAGACGGCTGCCATCAAGTGAACAAAGATACTTTATTATTAGCAGGTTTCCTGGGGGCCAAGTTGCTGGGCACGGATGGCTGGGGGCCAGGTCCCAGACCCACCCATGGCCTTGTCAGCTGTCCTTGTCCCCACTGCCCTTCTGCTCTGAGGCTATGGCTTTGGTCAGATTACCAGCTTCGTTCTTCAGGACGCTAAGCAGAGTCTGGGAGCTCTCCAGGATCTGGGGTCAAAGAAACGTGCTAAGCCTTGGTGCTCCCTGTCTGAGAGGCCACACACTCCCTTCCTTCCTCCCTCCAGCCAGGCCTGTTCTCTGCTGGTCCCTCCATCCTCACACACAACTGGAGTGGTGCACACAGGCTTCCAGGGTCCAGCTACGCTGCGGCCCTCATTCCCATTGTCAGACGTCCCTGCACCAGGCCAGGGGCCCTCACCACCCTGTCCCCCAGGCCGATGCACACAGCCTGCACCTCACTCAGGGCTGCCCACCTTCAGGTAGGCGGCCTTGGTCTCTGCAATGGTCCGGTCGAACTCGTTCCGAGAGGCAGTCTTTCGAGCCAGGTTCTCATTGACCTGGGCCAACTTCTCCGTCAGCTGCTGGACTTCACTCTGCAGCCGCTGCTTCTCGTCCTCCTCTTGCTGGATCTGCTGGCACAGCTCCTCCCGCTGCTGACAGAGCTCTTCCATACCTGGGGGGGCGGCAAGGTCCTGCTGGCGCTCGCCATCCAAGTCCAGCTGGGAGCCTCGCTGCTTGGGTCTATCCGTGGAGTGAGGGCAAGTGCCCTCATCAGGGAGAAGTCACTTGGCTCACTGAACCCAGTGCTTGCATGCACTCACCATCTGATGTCACGGCGTCCCCAACACGTACCCATTCCAGCTCAAAGGAACCCTACCGGGCGCGAGAGAACCGCTCCGCTGGGTTCCCAGGCTGTAAATCTAAACCGGTAGGCGGCTCGTCTCCGAGGGGCAGCTGCTGGTCGGCTGGAGCCGCCCCTACCGGTCAGCAGCCCAAGGCTGAAGCCACTGCACCACCGGGCGGTGCACCCACTCGGCAGCTGCCGCTTGTCCCTCCCCCACCACCCGCCCTCCCCGCGCCCAGCCCTCCGCGCGAGCGCCCGGCCACACGGCGCGGGAGGTGCTCACACTTGACCAGCTCGTTGTTGTAGTTCTGCAGCACCGCGCCCTGCTGGCTCATCGTGGCCGCCGCCCGGCTCCGGCCACGGCAACCGCCGCTCCCGCATCACCCGGCGCCTGCGCACTGCGTCGAGGCGGCGCGCCGGCCCGTGCGTCACCCCCGCGCGCCGCCGACGCGCCGTGCGCGTCATCACCGCGTCGACCCGAGCCGGCGCGTCATCGAGCTGTGCCGGGCTGATGGCGGCGGAGGCGCGGATGGCAGAGGCGAAGGGGGACGGCGACCCCGCGGCCGGACAGGAGCTGCTGGTGGCCTGGAACACCGTGAGCACCGCGCTGGTGCCGCCGGCTGCGCTGGGGCTGGTGAGGCCGGCATTCCCGGACGCTCTGGGGCGTCCACCTCCGCCCTCTCGCCTTGGTCCACGGCCCCGCGGCGACGGCTCCCCCGCAGCCCTTGTCCCCGCAGCCCTTGGTCCCGCAGCCCTTGGTCCCGCAGCCCTTG
>NW_006400039.1:2073805-2081225 GCF_000299155.1 Elephantulus edwardii | reverse complement strand
GGCCCCGCAGCCCTTCCCTGGCCCCTACCGTGCGCTGCGGAGCAGTGGCCTTTCCGCTGCTGCGGTGCACTCCCCGTTTCGGTCGCTGTTCCGCCCGTCCCACGGTTGTCCTCACTACAGGCGTCGTCACGGGCCAGCGGGGCCGTCCCACCGAAGGAAGAGGAGCTCCGGGCAGCGGTGGAGGTTCTGCGGGGCCACGGGCTTCACTCGGTCCTGGAGGAGTGGTTCGTGGAGGTGCTGCAGAACGACCTGCAGAACAACATCTCCCCGGAGTTCTGGAATGCCGTCGCCCAGCACGAGAACGCCGCGGACGAGCCTCAGTGCCTGCTGCTGCTCCTCGGCGCCTTCGGCCTGCTGGAGAGCCGCCTGGATCCCTACCTGCACGGCTTGGAGCTCCTGGAGAAGTGGTCTCGCCTGGGCCTGCTCGTGGGCGCGCGTGCGCAGGGGCTGCGGGAAAAGGTCCACACCATGTTGCGGGGCATCCTGTTCTTTTCCACGCCCAGGACCTTCCAGGAGATGATCCAGCGCCTCTACGGACGCTTCTTGAGAGTCTACATGCAGAGCAAGAGGAAGGGCGAGGGGGGCACCGACCCAGAGCTGGAGGGGGAGCTGGACAGCCGCTACGCTCGTCGCCGGTACTACCGGCTCCTGCAGAGCACGCTGTGTGCCGGCTGCGGCAGTGACAGGCAGCAGTGCTGGTGTCGCCAGGCCCTGGAGCAGTTTCAGCAGCTCAGCCAGGTCTTGTGAGTACCTCTGAGGCCACAGCCCCAGCCTCCTGAGCCCCTGCTCCTCCTAGATCTGGTTATAGTGGGCTGACCAGGCCGTACTCCCCCTGTCCACAAAGCCAGCGACATCTAGAAGGAGGCTCCCTGGCTAGTGGCAGCATCTGTCATCGCTAGGTGTGCCTTTCTCCACCTAGAAGCAGGTTGGACGGGACCAAGTAGGGCTGTGACTACAGATATCTGTGCCAATTCCAAATTTCCAGGTGTCCTAGAATTCTGTGTGCTGGCTTTCACCTATGGAGAAGAAATGACCTTTCCTCTCCCAGGAGTCTGCCTGAGGTGTTGATTGCTGTGATCAAAGGCAGGAAACGGGAGCTGGTCATTTCCTCCAGCTGAGAGCCCCCAGGAGGTGTGGCAGGACTGTGAGCAGGAGGTTTCCTTCTTCCGAGTGGCTTGTACTTGCTGCAGACCTGCGTGTGTTCTCTCCATGGGGCCGTGGTCCCTGAGACTGCTGGAGCGACAGCAGTGATTCTGTTTTTTTTTTTTGTTTTTTTTTAATTTTGTGTACGTGTACCGTCAAATCAGATCTGACTGGTACAGGAGGATATTGCGCCTCCTTCTCCGGCAGAGCGTCTGGTGGATTCGAACCGTGTTCCTCTGGGATTGCAGTGCAGCTTCTTGCCACTAGGCCACCAGAGCTCCCCTAGTGATTCTGTTTTTGAGGAGTCTTTTAGCTGGATTTGGAGCAAGGGAGCAGTCGCACGGCCAGGGACTGCCGCGGGCTCAGCCCAGTTTGCCTTTGCTTGAAATGCTTATCTTGTCCCTTCGTGAGTTAACGTAGTTCTCTAGATCAGGGATTTTGTGAAAAGGAATAACGAGGTTACTGTTGTTTACAAGAGCCTGGTGTGCAGTGACCTTGGTACTGTGTTTGATTCAGGCTGGGGAGATAGGGCTTAGGCCTCTGGTAGCCACTCTGCGACACTGCCAATGGGTCAGCCGCTACCCAACTTAGATGTACTAGCTGGGCAGCCAGAGTTGTGCCGTGCTGTTGCTGTGTCCTCCCGACAGCTTCTCTGAGACAACGCTGGCATCACTGTCTGTTGAGATGAGCTGAGGGTAGGGACATCGTCCATCACACACTTGCCCCTCTTCAGACACAGGCTAAACCTGCTGGAACGGGTCAGTGCCGAGGCTGTGACCACCACACTGCACCAGGTGACCCGAGAGAGGATGGAGGACCGCTGCCGGGGCGAGTATGAGCGCTCTTTCCTGCGGGAGTTCCACAAGGTGAGGCCCCGCCCCCTCTGGAAATGGGCCAGGATACAGCCTGGGCTCTGACTTCTTCAGTACCTTTACCTGCACGGTTCTGCGGAGTCCCTGAGCTGGATGTGGTGCTGGGTCGGGGTGATGTGGCTAGACTCCCCTTCTCTCTCTGCTACCCTCCTTGCAGCGCCTGTACCCCAATGTGGGGTACACACCCCCATGTGGCAGGAGAAAAGCAGGGGGGAGCAAAAAAGCTGATGGGGAGATGGTGGGATGACATAGCATGATGGGTTTATATTCCGTCTGAGCCTCCGTGTTTTGGTGCTGCTCTCAGGCAGGTCCGACACCCTAGAACTGGTGGGTCCAAGCCTCCTGGCATCTCTCCCCAGCTCCCCATATCCTGTTCATTCTCCTTTCGCCACCTGTAAGGAGTATACTCTGAAAATAAACGGTTCATCCTGCTCCTCTCCCTCTAAGGGGTGTACCCTGCAGGTAAATGTTAACGTGCTGTGTATTCTTGTGCACCATTGAGTTGGAGCCGAGCTATAGCTGACTCTCCAGCAGGTTTCAGAGGCTGTGAGTCACACTGCAGGAGATTGCTTGTCGAGCTCCCAAGAAGCAGCTGGTGGAATTGAACTGCATGCCTTAGGGTTGGCAGCACAACTTCTAGTCTAGAGGGAGGTAAAAGTGAGGGTTCCCCTAATGCACAGCAGAGGGACCTGGGTCCTGGCAGGTCCGTTGGGGAAAGTACCACTGTCCGGGTGCTGGAGCAGTATGACGCCTGGGGTGGCAGTGTCAGTGATCTCTGCTCTCAGGCAGTGCCTCCTACAGCACAGTGGTCCACAGAGCACACACGTGTGTGCAGGGTTACGCATGGTTTTGTTCTGAAAGGACGGGACAGTGGTTGCAGTTACCCTCAAGGCACGCGCCCCAGGTCATGGACATGCATAAGGGGCACGCGGGCGTTCTGCGCTAGATGCCAAGGTGTGTCATAGGTTCACCTAGCAAAATGGGATTCCTGAAAGAAGTTGACCCTTTTGCGGATGATTTCTATGATTGTAGAGGCTGACAGGTCTCAGATCGGTGGGTCAGTTAGGGCTTCTCTTGACTCAGCTGTAGAGGCTGAGGTGTCCAGGTCAGCAGGGATGGCAAGCCGCTGCTTCAAGTTCAGTAACCAGAGGTGCACCATCTAGACTGACTGAACGTCAGAGCTTTGTCAGCCACCCAGCTGGATGAGGTGTGGTCGCCTCCCGAGGAAACACTGTGGAGGGGACTCCGTTACGTACCATCTTGTCCGTGAGTGACTGCAGAGTCCTGGCAGGCTGGCACACTGCCCTAACCGCAGCCCTCTCCTCACAGTGGATCGAGAGGGTGGTTGGCTGGCTCAGCAGAGTGTTCCTCCAGGATGGACAGGCCAGGCCTGCGTCTCCGGAGGCCAGCACCATGTTGCGTCGCTGGCGCTGCCACGTTCAGCGCTTCTTCTACCGCATCTACGCGGGCTTGCGTATCGAGGAGTTCTTCAGCATCATCCGAGGTCTGCCCTGCCCCCAGGCCCCTGTCTGTCTGACCACAGCTGGTCAGGGTCATGTTGTGAGCTCATGGTCTGAGCCACGTCCTCGGGGAGAGGGGGTGCTGCCCAGCCATGCTGCTCGGCTGCTGGTCCCAGCGTGAGCACGTGCCCCCTGCAGACTTCCCTGACTCGCGGCCGGCCGTGGAGGACCTCAGGTACTGCCTGGGGAGGACCAACCAGAGACAGCAGCTGCTCAAGTCCCTGAAGGCAGCCCTGGAGACCCGACTCCTGCACCCAGGTGCGTGTACCCCTCACAGATCCACTGCAGGGCCTTCAGGGAGCCGTGACAGCCAAGGCCTCCTGTGGGATGAGCTGGGTTCTGGGGCAGAGATGGTCTGTGGCACTGGCAAAGACCCTGGCATGGGGTGGCTGCTCTTCAGAGTACTTGGGAAGGTGCCTGTGAGGGGAGGACTCCCTGGCCAGGCCACAGGTCTGGGGCTCGAGGTCCTGGCAGTATGTTGGAGGCCCTCTGCTAGGGTTACCTCCTCTAGCGGCTCAAGGACTGCTGCGTGGGGTGTGGCCCCGCCATCGGTGCGTCGTGACCTCTTGGCCCCTCTGGCTCAGGCGTGAACACGTGTGACATCATCACACTCTACATCTCGGCCATCAAGGCACTGCGTGTATTGGACTCTTCCATGGTCATCCTGGAGGTGGCCTGTGAGCCCGTCCGCCGCTACCTGAGGTGAGGTTTCCTTCAGCCTCGCCTCCCTGCATGACTTCTGCCCAGTCCCCATGCCCTCAGGGACACACCAGGGACACGCTGTGGCCCCACAGGACACGGGAGGACACAGTACGGCAGATTGTGGCGGGGCTGACCGGGGACTCCGATGGGACCGGGGACCTGGCTGTTGAACTGTCCAAGACCCACCCCTCAAGCTTGGAGACTGGTCAAGACAGTGAGGACGACTCGGGCGAGCCTGAGGACTGGGTCCCAGACCCCGTGGACGCTGACCCAGGTCTGCCTCTCCCCCTGATCTCTGAGGTTCAGGGCTGCAGGGTCGTCACCTGCCCCTTTACCTCCTCTGCCACAGATTGCGGGCTGACTTGGGCTCACTGGTGTGGGACCCTTGTGGGCCCAGATGAACTTCTCAGTCTTTGAGAGGAAACTCGGGGCCATTCTGTTTCTTCCCCAAGCCTGAGGAGGGGCGTCTGGGCAGCACTGTGGGACCTGGTGGGCAAGTAGATTTGGAGCCCCTTGTGCTGCCTGGCTGGGCACCCCTGTCTCACAGAGGTGCTAGCAGTGTCCCCTCCCCTGCTCCGTGCAGGGAAGTCCAGCTCCAAGCGGCGCTCCTCTGACATCATCAGCCTGCTGGTCAGCATCTACGGCAGCAAAGACCTCTTCATCAACGAGTACCGCTCACTGCTCGCTGACCGCCTCCTGCACCAGTTCAGTTTCAGCCCGGAGCGGTGAGTGCTCTGGTGGTCACCGTCCCCCACCTGAGCTCCACCCCTTCTGGTCAGCCCCATGTGCACAGGCCCCAGCAAGCTCCGTTCTCCAGGTATTGCCCACCCCGGAGCAGTGGGCTGGAGGAGGGGCCAGCCAGGCCATGCTTCCTGTTCCTGGGACACAGAATTGGATGGGGGACAGCTCTCACTAGGGACTTGTGGGGCTGCAACCCTAGAAGACATTGCAACCTCAGATGAGGACACAACTCTGGATGCGGACGCAGCCCCGATCTAGAGGGCACAGTATGTGCAGGGACACAGCCTGACCGCCTCGCCTTGCAGGGAGATCCGCAACGTGGAGCTGCTGAAGCTGCGCTTTGGAGAGGCCCCCATGCTCTTCTGCGAGGTCATGCTGAAGGTGAGCATTGCCTGGCCCGGCCTCCCACCCGCAGGCTCCCGTTGGCTTGGCCTCTGGTGACACAGCCCCTCCTCAGGATATGGCAGACTCCAGGCGCATCAATGCCAACATCCGGGAGGAGGACGAGAAGCGTCCTGCCGACGAGCAGCCGCCGTTTGGGGTCTACGCAGTCATCCTGTCCAGTGAGTTCTGGCCGCCTTTTAAGGATGAGAAGCTGGAGGTTCCCGAGGACATCAAAGAGGCCTTGGACGTCTACTGCAAGAAATACGAAAAGCTGAAGGTACTGCGTGTGGTCCTCCTGGCCCTATGGTGGCAAAGGGCCTTGAGGTCAGCTCTCCCTTAGAGCCATTTCAGGTCACAAGGGCCCTGGGATAGCCCCGACCCAATATGGCTCCAGCCCCATGGTCACCGGTCAGCATTTTCTTAGAGCCACTGGGGTCCCAGAGAACTGAGAGCAGCCCCAGCCCAGCATGGCCCTGGTCCCCCAGTCCAAGGCGTCAGGACCCAGATCCACATGCTGACCTGGGCCCTGTGCAGGCCATGCGGACCCTCAGCTGGAAGCACACGCTGGGCCTGGTGACCATGGACGTGGAGCTGACTGACCGCACACTGTCTGTGGCCGTGACGCCCGTCCAGGCTGTGATTCTGCTGTACTTCCAGGAGCAAGGTGAGTCTGAGCCTGACCTTGGGCCCGCTTACCCGATGGCAGGATTCAGGCCACCCTCCCAACCCTGGTCATGTCTGCGGCCTGTCCACATCCCCAGTCCCCGTGATCCTGAGAGTAGGAAGGGAGGAGGCCTCATTGCCCGCCTTAGGGCCCTCAGTGTCCTCACTCCCTGCCCACAGCCAGCTGGACGCTGGAGGAGCTGAGCAAGGCGGTGAAGATGCCGGTGGCCCTGCTGCGGCGCCGGCTGTCAGTGTGGTTGCAGCAGGGTGTGCTGCGGGAAGAGCCCCCTGGCACTTTCTCAGTCATTGAGGAGGAGCGGCCCCAGGACCGGGACAGCATGGTGCTGATGGACAGTGATGAGGAGAGTGACTCCGGAATGGCCTCCCAGGCTGACCAGAAGGAGGAGGAGCTACTGGTGAGGGGGCAGCAGGGAGGGGGGTGGGGGCAGGAAGGTGTCTCTGGAGCCCATGAGGGGCCTACAACCGTGACTGGGGGGAAAGAGGGCAGGACAGGCTGGTGGGTGAGTGGAAGGAAAAGGGAGGTTGGAGGTGGGGCTTTAGAGCGGTTAGGGCATGTCCAGTGGCATGGACCCTCATGTAGGACAGGGGAGTTCGGAGCCCCTAGCCCACAGCAGGGTCATGGCCAGCAAAGTGCCAGGGGTGCCGGCCGCTCCCGTGGCACCTAGTCCCAGCGTCTCCTGCCGCCCGCCCAGCTCTTCTGGACCTACATCCAGGCCATGCTCACCAACCTCGAGAGCCTGTCCCTGGAGCGAATCTACAGCATGCTGCGCATGTTCGTCATGACGGGGCCCGCGCTGGCTGAGATTGACCTGCAGGAGCTCCAGGGCTACCTGCAAAAGAAAGTACGTGACCACCAGCTTGTCTACTCTGCCGGCGTCTACCGCCTGCCCAAAACCTGCAGCTGAAGTGGCCAGTCACTGCCTGCCCTCCCTGTGAGCCTAGAGAACACAGCATGTTGATGGGATAGACCACGGCAGGCCGCGCTTGACCTGTGTGCACACGCACTTATTAGACGTGTGCGCGTATACACAGCCTCTGCACGTCCAGCGCGTGCACACGTATTCACCTATGGAATGTGCACGCACCGTGTATACAGATTAAACTCAGCTGGCTCTATACTCTTCTTTGTTTTGGTGACTTTGTGCTGTGGGCTCTGGTGGAGAGGGACTAGCCGGGGGTCGGGGTGGGGGTGTGGAGGAGAAGTAATGGAGAGGAGGGAGGGTGTGGTGGAGAGAGGGGGCATGCGAAGAGGTAAAGGGTGGTTGGCAGGCCGTTCAGGAAGGGGAGATGGAGGGCAGGAGACGGAGAAGGGGAGAGGGGTAGTAGAGAGCAGGGGGGAAGTGGGAAGGTGGGGAATAGAGGCAGGGGCGGAGA
>NW_006400039.1:2069037-2073400 GCF_000299155.1 Elephantulus edwardii | reverse complement strand
TCTGGGTTTCACGCCCTACTCCCACCGGGTGACCCAGGGGCCTGCAGCTCAGGCAGGAGAGCACCAGGGGGCGCTACCTGGAAGCATCTCCCCATTGCCCAGCCTGCCAGCAAGGCCTCTGTCCTCACTTCTCTGAAGGTCCGGAGATTGATCTCATGCGCCCACCAGGAGCACTTGGCATTGCTAGGGTCTGGGCCTATCCAACATCCAAGGCCCATGTAGGGAGCAGGGACAGCCACAGCAGGTTGTTTAAATGGAGTTGTGTCGTCCAGAGAGCTGAGTGGACACCGGAGGACAGCACACCTCCTGATGGCCTGAGTTTCACAGGCCTGGATCTCTTGGGCCATCGGGGCCTCACTGCCCATGGAGTGCTGTTCTCAGGACTGGGTATTTCTGCACCTTGGTGGGGGTGGGGGTGGGGGGCTTCATTTGCCTTCCTGCATCCCAGGCTCTGAAGACAGGCCCAGGTCTAGGGACCCCCCCCCAACCCTTCTCAGTCTCTAGAGAGCCTTGTGAACTAAAAGGCCCAGAAGAGTTCATTTCAAAGCTTCTTCCACTTCCCCAGACATCTTCCACCCTCCATTCAGTCCTCAGCAAGACCACTCCGTCACAGCAGTTTTTCAGCAAACCTGAGGTCACCTCAGCCTTCAAGTGGCCAGTGCCCAGCCTCTGGGCACCTGCAGTTCTCACCAGGATGCAAACCTGCCCAACTTGTCTGGCAAGGTGGCAGTGCCAGCCACCTACCTGGACACACCTGCCCCAAGTTCCTTTAGCTTTGCTTTTTCCAACACGCATCCCAGTCCAGAGCTATCTATCTGGGATCAAGTTCAAAGGCTGTGTGGTCCTCAGGGTCTCACACATGTGTGGGGTATGCAGGTCCTCTTTAGTCCATTTTTGGGTACCCCGGGCAGCTGTGAGGACAAGGGGCCAGGCTGGGGTACGTCATCCTGCCGCCTCTGGAGTACTTGGCAGGAACAGGGCCCCAGGGAGTGGGGGTGAGGGCTTGGCATCCAGGCTGTGACAACAGGCTCCAGGCGGCCACGGCTGAGTTCCTGAAAGTCACTTGTCCTGCAAGAGTGGTGAGGTGGCCCCTCAGGGTGGGTTTTGGGGCAGACACAGAAGTCTGAAGGCCTCTTCATAACTTTTAATGACGAGTTTGTTAAGTGGGTGGGGGCCTCAGTTGCCACTGGAGCCACCTGCTGTGGGCTAGGTCTGCCAGAGGCTTCCACCTGGGATTCAGCTCCTCCCAACAGCCATTCGGGTTGACTTCCTCTCTTGCTCCAGTGAGGTAACAGGCCCTGCTATCACAGCTGAGGTTTGGGGCCTGGCCTCTGGCCCTTCCTCCTGGACCCCATGTGGCCCTCTGTAGAGAGGCTGGAGGCTTCTAGGGTAGCTGGGCCACTGCGCTCCAGGAACCAGGGTGCCCTTTCCCAGAGGGCTCTAGCTGCGGTCAACTCACTAGCCTATCCACTCTACCCACCCCATCCCAGGGTGCCTTCAGGCCCTCTGTGGCACCCCCAGGCCCTGCCCCCACCCTCTGCCTCATAGCGCCCACTGTGAGGTCAGCGCCTTCCAACAAGTTCTGTGCAGAGGTGGCTGGTGGGCCGGGGGCTGGACATGGCCCTTCCTCTGAAGCCCAACTTGGGTCTGGCTGGCAGCCCCCTCAGCCTGATATGTCTGTCCCTCCTGTTCATCCCTGTCAAAGGTGCCCCCTCCTGCCTTGTCCCCGGGCAGGCCTCTCCCTCGTTTAGGTGGGGTTGGGCTGCACTCCTATCCTTCAAGTGACCCACAGGGAAGTAAGTGGCAGACTCTGGGCTCCCCAGCTGCTAGTGACCAGCCTGCTGTGCCCCTGCCTTGTCTCTGCAGGCGGAACGTACTGTGAGTGCAGCTTGGGCCTCAGCCGGGAGTCACTCACAGCCCTGCTCGTGGTGCTGGCTGGTATCAGCACCAGCTGCTTCTGCGCCCTGGTCGTTGTGGTGGTGGGCGTCATGCGGGCTAAGTGGTGTGTGGTCCCCCTCTGCCCTGCCCTGGCACCCAGCAGCCCTCCAGGCAGGGCTGGGCCACCCTCACTACACTGCCTGAGCCTGTGGAGGGGATCTCTATCCTCTGGGTGAGGTGTCTCCAGGACCTGGGAGTGGCACCTCTAGGGGTGTGTCCTGGGGTCTGGACTCATATCTCACTTTGCCCTCCCCCCCCCCCCCAGTGACTCAAGCTACCCTGGAGAAGTAGACAGCAGGTGAGTAACCCTAGGCCTCCAAAGCCCCCAGGGTTCAGTGAGGTACGTCCACAGGGCCCCTGGCTGCCTAACAACCCATGTCCTGCAGGTTGGTGGGGCAGTACAGGGTCCAGGAGGACCGCGTGGACGTGCACACGGTGCATGTGGAGTCCCACCTCGTAGACCAGAACCCAGAAGCCTCTCTGATGGAGGACAAGGGCCTCAGGACCACCCCCATGCAGGGCCGGGAGAAACCAATTCCCCCCCCTCCTCCACCACCCCCTCCACCCCCTCCCATCCCCAGAGCAGAGGGAGGGCTGTGAGACTCAAAGGGAATTAAAGAGTATTTTGTGGTTCTGCGCTGTCCTTGTTGTGTCCTGGGTGGGTAGAGAGCTGTGGTCTTCAACTGGGCATGGGGGCTTCACTTAGGTTTCCTCTCTTTAGGCTGCAGCTCACTGTTGTGTCCCTTGAAGGTCTCAGGGACCCCAGGCCCAGCTTATCTCACCCCATCCTAGGAAAGCCAGCCCAGGATAGGGCCAGGTGGCAGGCCCTCCAGGAGGGGGCTGAAACCCCTGCCTCCATTGACACTGTCTTATGACACTGGGAAGCTTCAGGAAGGTCCCTGTGCATGGATGGGCCCCAGGCGCTGATCTGCCTCAGTGGACACCCCGTCCCTACACTGTGGTCAGTCCTGGGCATGGAATATCCCTCCCAGTTCTCAGCCTACCTGCCTCTTTGGGTAGACACTGAATGGAGAATGGGGCCTGGGCCAGGCATGGACATTCTTTAAGGGCGTGGCCACTTTGTTCAGGGCAGTAGAGCAAGCCTGGGGTGAGGAGGTGGGGAGCAGGGCACCCTGGGGACATCTGAGTATTGGGTGAGCATGGATAAGTTAGGGTCTAGTTCTCAGCATTCACTGAGGACCAGCGGTGGTCTCCTTCAGCGCTGTAGCCCACGGCCACGAAATTGCCGAGCTCTGATCAGGTAGTTGGCAGGAGCAGTGCTGGCTCTGTGCCCCGCCCCCGCCCCAGGCAGGAGCCAGTCCTGGGACAGGAACTACTGCACTCCAGCTGGAAGGTTCATATTTGTGCAAGCGCTCGGAGACAGCACTGGGCACACCAAAGTTTAGGGAGCGCCGGGGTCGGAGGAAGTACAGCGCCCACTATGAGGAAACCCTCCTTTCTCTTGCGGCCGTGGCTTTTATGGCTGCTTTTGCTGCTGCCACCGCTGCCCTCCACCAGCTCCCAGATACTCCCTACGACCGCCCCCTCGGGGCCCAGCGGTGCCCCGGCCTGCCCCGAAGCGTGTACGTGCGCCCAGGGTGGCCTGGCCAACTGCTCGGCTCGTTCACTGCCCGCCGTTCCGGCGGGCCTGAGTCGACGCGTGCGCGCGCTTCTGCTGGACCACAACCGCGTGTGCACACTGCCACCGGGCGCCTTCGCCGGTGCCGACGCGCTGCTGCGCCTGGATCTCCGAGAGAACGGGCTGCGCACAGTGCACGCGCGCGCCTTCTGGGGCCTGTGCGCGCTCCACTGGCTCGACCTCGGCTCCAACCACCTGGAGGTGCTGGCGCCCGGTACTCTGGCACCTCTGAGGGCGCTGCGCGTCCTGTCGCTGGCCGGTAACCGCCTGGCGCGCTTGGAGCCGGCGGCGTTGGGCACACTTCCGCTGCTGCGTGCGCTAAGCCTGCAGGACAACGCGCTGGTGGCGCTCGGGCCCGGCGTGCTGGCCGCCCTGCCAGCCCTCGACTCTCTCCATCTGCGCGGCAACCCCTGGGCCTGTGGCTGCTCTCTGCGTCCCCTCTGTGGCTGGCTGCGCCGGCACCCGCACCCCACGGGTGAGTCACAGAAGTGAAGTGGGAGAGTCAGGTGGGGGGCGCAGGCTGAGTTGTAGGGGACGCGCGCCAGCCTAAACCGCTGGACGCCGCCTGACGTCTGCTCCTCTGTCCACAGATGCCGAGACGGTGCTCTGCTCTTTCCCGGGGCGCCTGGCGCTCAGCCCCCTGACCGCCTTCACAGACGCCGCCTTCAGCCACTGCGCGCAGCCACTAACCCTGAGGGACCTGGCTGTGGTCTACGTGCTAGGGCCCTTCTCCTTCCTCGCCAGCCTAGCTGCCTGCCTGGTGTTGGGCTCCGTGGTCACTGCCTG
>NW_006400039.1:2063133-2068937 GCF_000299155.1 Elephantulus edwardii | reverse complement strand
CAGGAGACCGCAGGACGCGGAGCCCGCCACCAGGGACGTGGACGCGGGAGCCCCTCCGCCCAAGCCTGAGCGGGTCACCGGGAGCCAGGGCACTCCCACCCTGCACGACCATCCATTGGCGGAGCTCTAGAACACCCTCATCCCTCCCCACATACTCCCTGCAGGCGTCAACAAGGGGCACAGACAGAAATCTGGTGACATTCCTTTAGGCAACACCACTGCGCACGCGGGTCACGGCCCAGGGGGCAGACAGGGTCAGCGGCTGCGCTCGGGGGAAGCCGCGGCCAAGACGCGGGAGGGCTGGGCCCGCACAGGGAGGTGGGCGGGTCACACACCCGAGCGAGGGGCCTGTGGCCGGGCAGGGCCGAGGGGCGGGGCCAGGAGAGCTGGCTGTCCTGGGCTGTGGCGGGGGCTAGGCCTTCTGGAGTCCGAAGATGAGAACCGGCGCCGAGAGGAGCCTGAGAGTGCCCTCCGGCTGCGGCTGGCCAGGAATCCAGACAGAGAGGACAAAGACGGGGAGGGACAGGGCGAGCCGGCGGGGGCACGGGGCGAAGGGGTGGGAGTCGGGTGCAGCAAGAAGGGAGGGGCGCAGGCGCTGGAGGACCGGGTGGCCCAGCCAGCGGGGTGGTGGGTCCGGCTGTGGCTCCACTCCAGCCTCTGTACCCAGTGTCAGCGGGGCCCCTCTCCCGCGCTTGAGCCCCGGGCCTTGCCTCTGCGGAGCGCCCTGCGGCCCTGCCCAGCCGGCTCAGCCACAGGCCCTTGCTCGCCGCTCGGGTCCGCTCGGTCCAGCAGGGGCCAGCCTGCCAGGGGCCAGGCGGACAGATGGACGGGAGGCCGGGGCGGCAGTCTCTGGGGGCGGGTGGGCTTCCCTCAGGCCTTCCCGAGCAGCAGGGCCACCAGTGTCCTTGGCGGGCTAACTGGGTGGGCTGGCGGGCGGGCGGGCGGCTCCGGGGCCTCACACCACGGTGCTGACCGAGGGATCTGAGAGGTTGAGCGGCCCCGTGATACCAGTGGGATGGTACTGCTGTAAAATAGAAATACACAGACAAGGCGGCCGGTTAGCCCAAGGCTCGAGGGCACTCGTGGGGCCAGGACGGGGACTGACCAGCCGGCTGACCGGCAGGTGGGTGGGTGGGCGCGGCCTGGGGGAGGCTGGGGGTGCTCCTCCCCCTGACCCCATCGTGCTCCGGGGACTGTGCGTGGGCCGGGCCGCTGTCCCGTCCGTCTGTCTGTCTGTCTGCGGGGGAGGGGGCAGAGGAGGGCAGGCAGGGCGTCTCAGCTCTCCCTATGCCGGGCACACATCTGCAGCTGGCCCTCCTCCCTCTCAATAGCGCGTCGCGGCAGCACTGTGTCTTTTTGGTTTTGCAAAGCGACGCGTCCACCCCCGGTGCTCTATAAATAAGAACCAACAATCAATACTGCTGGCCCCGCCGGCCGCCAGGGACCCCAGCCAGCCCTGAGTGCCCAGTGCCACCCAGGCCCAGACCAGCCTCAGGACGGGGCCCGAGGGTCTCAGCAGCCGGACCGAGCCCCCGCCCACCCAGTCCCCCACCCAGCCGCCCTTGAGCAGCCGCCCAGCCCCAGAGGCAGGGTGGGGGCTGGGCTGCTTGCCCCGCCCAGCCCCCCAGCTGGCAGTGCCCCCAGTCACCCTGCAGGCACCGCCCAGATGTCACATGGTGCCAGGCTGGCCCTGGAGGACGGGTCCCTGGTGCCCAGGGGGGCTCGGGTGGGAGTCCTGGAAGTGAGGCCCAGAGGGGCACAGTGAGGGTCCCTGAGCTGTCTGTGGGCTTTTGAGGAGGCTCTGTCTGCTCTGGCAGGCCCCGGGCCTCAAGCAATGTCACCTGAGAGCTGCCCATTGCTTACAAGTCACTCTGTGCCCCCTTTAGCCACTGCCCCAAAGCTCTGCTGCTCTGATGTGCTGGGGATCCATCGGCCTCATTCCTCAGCTCTTCCCACGCTTGGCCTTTGTCATTCCCAGAAGCAGAGGCCTGCCCACTCTCTTCTATGCCCAGCTATGGCTGTCTCAGCCTGTGCTGACCCCACTTGCTCCTGGAGGCTCCTGCTTCCAGGCCCATGGGCCCTCACACTGTGCCCATCCCCTCCCCATGCTACCCTCAGGCGTTACAAGTTCCTCTTGGGACAGCCTAGTGGATTTCTGCAAGGGACCCTCTCTGGTGCACTGGGTGGCCCCAGAGTCCAGCTCTGGGTCAGGGGAGGTGGGGGTGACAGTAGCCCAGACCATAGACTGCTACTGGACTTGGCTCTACACTGGCTTCCTGGGGGGTTCCTTCCCACATGCCAGTGGTGGTGGTGGGGCCTGGGAAGGCTGCTTCCCCTTGGGGGTTGCCTGATCTGAGTGTGGGTGAGGGGCAGTGAGAAATTGCTCTGAGTCAAGGGGCGGAGCTCAGGCTCCAAGGTCATAGGCTGGGCTCTGGTGGGGACCGGTGGGCATGGCTGGTTAGAAGATGAGCACTGGTTTCCTCCTGAAGGCCCCCCCCCGCCTCCTGGGCCACTCTCTGGATCTCCCTGTGCCCCTGGGCGCTCAGACCCTCTGGGATTGCTGCTATTCTTGTGGGGCCCTGCTCAGCCTGTTCCCACCCTGTCCCTCCCTGATAGCCCTCTTTGGCTGGGGCTGGTCTCAACTCCAGGCCCCAGCCATCCACCCAGAGGGACCCAGGCCCGGCCCCCAGCCCCCGGCCCACACAGAGACCACATGGAAGATGCAACACGCATGGCTCTGGTGAGACAGGTGACACAGTTGTCGGGGGCAGGGCCAGTGGCCAGACAGACGGACGGGATGGACGTCACAGCCACCCCCTCCTGGACGTCGCAGGGAGGGTGGCAGCTCCCCTAGGAGAAGCTGGAGATCAGGGCCGGGACGGCGCACCTCCCGGCAGGCGAGGAACCAAGAGCAGCCCTGGCCTCTGGGGCTGGTGTGGCCGCGAGGCAGCGGACTGGCTGACTGACTGACAACATGACACAGCTCCAGATGGCGTGTGGTGGTCATGGCACGGTGCGGGGCGGGCAGACCAGGGCAGAGAGACACATGGGGGAGACAGGACCAAGGGCTCAGAGCGGAAGTAGCCAGAGAATGGCCAGAGTACGGGGAGAGAGGGGGCAAAGGGAGATAGAGGGAGAGCCGCCCTGTGGTGGGCGAGGGGCCGGCTCGAGAGAGATGGGCAGCAGCGGGTGGGGTGACGAGGGGGAGCAGGCCTGACGCAGGGGGGACGGAGACACGGGGGCGTGGGCGAGAAGAGTCGGAGACGTGTGACCAGGGTGCCCCCTTACCGTGTCTTTGGAGGACCTACGTCTCTTGAAGCTGGAAGCCAGCGTGGAGGTGATAGCCCTAAATGTGGCTTTCTTTTTAGGGTCGGGCTCTGCTCTACCACTCTTTCTATCCTAAAATGAATATGTATAAGTGATTAGATGGCTAGGGGGGCGGCCACCCCTGCCCTCGCCTGCTCCGGGGGCTGCTGCCCAGCCTGGCCGGCCGCTCGGGCCCTCACTCCTGCCTGCCTCCCTGTGTGTGCTGGGCTGCTGGGCTGCTGGCCAGGCCCATGTGGGCGGCCTTGTCTCCTCCTGGTCTCTGCCTGGCCTTCCTCATGGTGGGGCTGGGCTTGAAGTCCTGGCTGTCTCTCTTCTTGGGAGGTCTACCTCATGGCCTGGCTCCTGGGCAGCCCTGGCTCTCAGGTGTCCCCAGTAGAGAGTGGTGCTGGGCTGGCACCCTCCAAGGACTGGAGGCGGCTCCCTGCCATTCTGCACAGAGGTTGCTGACCCCAGAGGGGGTGCACACCAAGAGACAGGAGGGGGTGAAGGCAGTTGGTGAGACAGAATTGGAAGTGGACAGAGGCAGCTCCTGGGACTCTGGCTGTGGCTCCGGTGGCCCTCATGCCCACCTGTGAGTAGCAGGGACCAGGTCCCTAAGGACCTGTGGGCCAAGAGCAAGAATGGGCAGAAGAGAGGCATGGGGGGCTCCAGCACCCAACCCCCCTGGCCCTCACTGTGGCCACAGCAATGTCACAGGTTGGGGACACCAAGGGTCCAGTCCAGGACCCAGCTCCGGGAAGGTTCCGGAGAAAGAGAAGCAGTGGACTGAGCCAGATGTGACTGTGGGGACACTGTTGACCCTGGCCAAGTGGCCAGCTCCGGCCAACTCCACAGGGGGCCAATTCCCATGGACATGGGCAGGGACACTGGACTCAGTGGCCCATATTGGCTGGTGTCACAGAGCACAATGACAGCAAAGGGAAGGGGCCCCAGAGGGTGTCGAAGGGCGAGGGCATTGGAGGGAACCATCAAGTGCTCGCTGAACACACGTGGGCCCCTGTCTGACTCGGCCTCAGTTAACCTCCCTACAGAATGGGCGCCAGGGGGCGACTTTGAAGACCAAGGGTCCGGTGGCAGCGTGCACAAGGCTTGCAGCCTCCCAAGTCCTGTGTTGGAGAGGGCAGCCACGTCCAGGCAGCCCTCCCTCCAGCACTTCTGGAGCCCCGGGAGCACTCACCGCTGCCCTCCGGCCCTGGTCCAACTCCAGTCCTGCCCACGTAGGCCCGTGAGCCTGCAGGCTTCTCGCCTGGGGCAGGGCCAGTGCCACAGCCTGCGGGCTTGGAGGAGGGCCGGGCCGGGCGGGGCCGCGGGCACCAGGCCTCAGAGGGCGGCCTGTCCTACCTGCAGGTTCTTCCTCCACACGTTCACCGCGGCAAAGGCCAGCTGCATCTGCTTCCGGCGGGCGTCTTTATGCCGTTTGTATGCAATTTCGATGAAGATTAGGAAAATGCCTGCCACGATGCCCCCGGCCACCAGCATGAAGACCCCTGTGCAGCCAAAGCAAAGTCTCAGCGCCCCCAGCCCCATCCTCGGTGTCAGAGGCGGCCGTGAGGGCGGGCAGCTCACCGGCCATGTTCTCGAAGGTGAGAGTCGCAGGGGCGTTGCTCCGAGAGTCACACTCTTGATACCGCACCCAAGTCTTATCTAAGTCTTCCATGAAGCCATTCTCGTGGGACCTGGGAAGCAGGGGGTGTGAGCGGGAGTGGGGGACAGTGACACATGGGGGTGCTGTGGTGGGGCCGGTGATGGCAGGACAGTGGTGGGAAGAACTGTGCTTCTGGGGGGCTGCTTGGAGTGGACAAGACTGCAGGGGGTGGGGAGCTGGGGAGGAGGGGAGACAGGGAAGCAGAGTGGGGCAGCCAAGGAAGGGCCAAGTCCGAGGTGAGAAGAGGTGAGTGTGGCCGCAGTCTGTGCTGAGGCCTGGGAGGCAGGAGCCGGGGCTCGCAGGCCGACTCACTTGAGGATGGACAGCGAGACGTTCTGCTTCCAGGGGCTGTCCTTACGCATGCCGATGCCGAAGCCCGAGCGGAAGAAGAGCTCTCCTGTGGTCACCAGGTCGCACTTCTGAGAGGCCTCGAACTCCAGCACAGCAGAGTCCCAGATGAAAGCGTGCAGCTTGCTGCAGTCAGGGCGGGAGTGAGGGCGTAGCCTTCTCGCACCCCTCTTCTCCTTGTCCCGCATGGCTTTGCCCTCCTTGACCTCTGGCCTGCGTGGATCCTTCAGCCTGGACACTGTCTAGGTCACGTTTGTTGGGCAAACGCTCTTCCTGGCTCATGGCCAGATAGCCGCGCCCCTCACTAATCCCTCTCACCCCTTGGTCTGACACAGCCTACCCACATGCCCTCCCCCTCAAGGCCTCACTCCATCCCCCAAGACTGCGGCCTTCACTTGCACAGCGCCCCCTCCACTGTCTCGGCCACCTGCATGTCACACCCTCAAGGCCCCACCTCTCACCTCTTCCCTACCTGGCCCTGCCC
>NW_006400039.1:2025364-2063024 GCF_000299155.1 Elephantulus edwardii | reverse complement strand
CCCCTCTCCTGCCCCGCCCCACCCTCTCCGGCCCTGCCCTGCCCTCACTTGTCCCTCACGGCCTGGATGGCCTCAGCTGCGCTCTCGTAGTTGTGTTTCTCCATGTGCCGGTACATGGTGCTCAGCTCCACCTGTCGTCGGAAGTAGATGTCCACGGAGCTCTGCTTCACTGTAGCATAGATGAACTTGTCCGAGGGGTTCCTCAGCTGCAGGTAGAGGAGGTGGGCTCGTGGCCGCTTCCCTGACCCCGCCCTCAGCTGAGGCCAGAACCCAGAGCTGCTCTTCCTGTCCCCAGCCGGGGGGTCTCACCCGCGGGTCATTGATGCCAGTGATGCGCTCCTCAGGCCGGTCCAGCACCAGGAAGGCCGCCAGGTTGGCTGTGTAGGAGGCCACGATGATCATGGCGAAGCCAGCCCACACCATTCCCAGGATGCGAGCCGAGAAGCTCCGGGGGGCGCCTGCAGATGAGGCGAGGTCAGTGTCTGCAGGGCGGGGGCTGGGGTGGGGCCGGGCCAGGCCAGGCCAGCCTCACCTTCCCCAATGCCTGAGTTCAGCAGGACGCCCCAAGAGAACCACATGGCAGAGGACAGGGTCAGTGCGTCCTCTTCCTCTTCCTCACTGTTCACCTTGAACCTGCCGAAGGGGCTGCGGGCGGAAACGGGGGTGGGTAGAGAGATGGAGGAGGAGGCCTTGTGTCCATCACCTCCCCACCTGCTCGCCCATCTGAGCCAGGACAGATGCTCGAGTGTCCGAGCGGAGACAGCACTAACCTGAAGCGGTCTAGCAGGTAGAGCATCACGGCCACCACGTGCACCGAGAGCCCCACCAGTAGCCACAGCGTGCTCTGGAAAGGCTGCATGAAGGAGTCCAGCGTGCTTCGGGGGATCTCCTGCGGGTGGGAAGGCCGTCAGCGCCCCGGCCCCCTGGGCCTGGCCCAGCCCTCTCCCACCAGGCTGTCCAGGCCGGCGCACCTTCTTGACCAGAATGGTCAGGCCCTGGTATTTGAAGGGCTTGGAGAACTCGATGTACTGAGCTCGCTCGTTGTTGATGGTCAGTGGGGCCACGATCATGTCGGCCTGCCCGCTGAGCAGCTCACCCATCATCCCGTTCCACTCTTTCTTGTTGCTGTTGTTCACCTGTGGAGTCGCAGAGCGGATGAGAATGCAATAGCAAGGGACAGCGTCCCTCCAGACCCTTCCCAGTGCAAACTCAGCCCGACGCCTCCTCACCCACCTGCCCCAGTCCCTGCCTACTACTGACCACGCCCACTTCAAGCCACACCCACCACAGGCCCTGTCCACTACAGGCCTTACCCACAGACACAGCCTCATCTGTTTGTCAGAGGCTCTGCCTACTTTAGGCTCTGCCTCAGCTCACAGCTGCCATCTCCCCACTCCACTTCCGGCACACGCCCACTCAGAAACGAACCCTAATCCTCTGGTCCTGCCCACTATCGGCCTTGTCCAGACACTGCCTCACCTGCCCATGACAGGTCTCACTATTCTATGTCCTGCTCCAGCTCTCAGACGCCACACCCCACTGCAGGCCCTGCCCAAACTCACAGATACATCACATGACCCACAGCAGGCCACACTCTCTATCGGCCCCACCTCAATATCACATCACCACCAACAGGGTCCTCAACTCCAGGTTCGCCTCTACTTGCAGCAGGCCACGCCCACCATAGACCACCCAGATCATCACCTGACCTGACTCACTGCGGGTTCCAGGTACACACCATCTCACCAGCCCACCACAGGCCACTCCCCTCAGACACCAGGCCCTTCACCACAGGCCTCTCAAACCACAGACCTCACCCAGTTCACAGCCGGCCCCGCACACTTGTCTACTTATTTTTCTTTTCTTGTGTGCCGTCAAATCAGATCCAACAGGCACAGGAGGAGATTGCCCTCCTACTACCAGCAGAGAGAGCATCTGTGTGGATTCGAACTGCGTGCCTTCAGGGTTGCACTGTAGCTTCTTGCCACTAGGCCACTCTACTACTGCCTCCTGCAGACCTCACCAGGCCCACAAACCCAGTCCTGACCCAGAGCACAGAGGCCTCAGAGCCCCTCCCTGCTTACCCGCTCCTGCGTGCCGAATTTGCCGTCAGCCACCAGGTGTACTTCGTAGGTGAAGTTCATGGTCCGAGCCAGCTTGATGAGCAGGTCGATGCAGAAACCATAGCAGCACTGTGGCACCGTGTGGCGGGCTGCGGGGTGTGGAGTGGTGACTGCTGGGTTTCTAGCTGCCCTTTCGCCTGCCCAGTGCCCCTGCGACCCCTGTCCTGCACTCACGGCTGCCCGGCGATGTGTCATTGGGTCCAGTGCAGATCACTTTCTTGACCGGGTCCCCGTTGACAGTGAATTCTTCCTTGCACGTCCCGTCGTGCAGAGTGGGTTTGACGTAGACAAAAGGCTCCTGGTGGATTGTCACGATCTGCATGCAGGCAGGTGGGGGCTCAGCCTGGACCACAGTGCGGGGCGCAGCTTTCCCCAAGGCTGGTCCATGGAATCTGCTGCCTCAGCACCCCACTCTCCCGCTGCTTGCAGAACAGAGGTCCAGGTGCTGCCACACCACCGTCCACTCCCGAGCAGTGGCATTCGGCTTTCAGCACCACCCTGAAGACCAGGTTTTCTCCTCTCGGTCACTTCTTCAGGCTATAACCTGCTTCCTTGTATAACCTATAAGCCTGCCCTGACATCAGTCTGAGTTGGACATCACCTCTGACTTTTCAGGGACACTGTCCCATCTCTGAGCCATGAGTCCAAACGCATCCCAGATGTCACCAGGAGACATAACCCTCAGAGGTCCAACTCTAAATCTCCCTGGCAGCCCACCAGGTACTGCCCTGTAGTCAGTGTCTTTCCTCCCTCCCTCCCTCTATCCGAATGTCATCCTGCAGAGTCTTGAGTCTCAGGACTCAAAAGACTGCTTGTGACTGATCACTCAGCCTGTGTGTGCCGTGAGCAGGTCTGAGGGGTGGAGATGCTCAGAACTGGGCCGGGGGCAGGGACAAGCACGTGGAGGGAAGTTAGCCCTGAAGGGGTGAGCCCTGCCGATGGCTTTGCTTCTTCGGGAAACCCCTGACTGAGCTGACGAGATCTTCAAACATCGTGGTTGCCATTATGCGGAACCCAGCAAGCGTGGTAATTCAGACAGTGGGTGTAGCTGTAGAAACCTGGTGTTCTGTCCTCTCTGGGTAGAAAGCTGAGCGCCATGAAAGCTTCCTATCTTTTTTGAGTTTTGGTACTGACTGAGGGAGCTTGTTGCCTAGTCGGGAACTCTGGTGGCTGGACGCAAGAATCGTACTGCCAACACAAAGGCAGGCAGCTTGACTTCACCAGCAGCTCCTCAGCAGAGAGGTGAGCAATCCCCTCCCGTACGACTTACTGCTTCTCAAACTCTGCTGGAGGCTCAGCTATGGGTCACTTCTGACTTGGCAGCACTGGACAACAACAGTCACCTAGTGTGTAAGGAGTTGCACTGCCAGTTGAAAGGCAGTGGTTTGAATCCACCAGTTGCTCTGAGGGAGAAAGATGGGCAGTCTCCCCCTGTGCAATCTACTGCTGCTGAAACACCCTGGAGGGTCAGCTGTGGATCAATTCCGACCTTTGCAGGGCAGCAGCAACAGCATGTGTTTATGCTAAAAATGTAAAAAAATGGAATCCGTCTGTAGAGACTGTCATGAGCACTGGCCCTTTAAGAGCTATCTCGATGGGATGGAGAGTCATACAGGACAAGATTGTTGGCACATCGCATCAGCAGAGTTGCCGCCCTGCACAGGGGTAAACGACTGATCTGGTGTCGGGCTGTGTACATTCCAAGCCGCCCTAGGGCTCCGGGTTTCAGCCGCACACCTAGGGTGATCACACAGCACAGTGGCCATGGGCTGCAGTCTTGGATCTCAACAGAATTTTCACTCAGAAGCAGAACTTTGTTCTGACTAAAATCAAGTAAGACATGTACATAGTGTAGGAATGAATGATAAATGCTGATAAAGCTGGGCTAATTCACCAAGCTGGGCACTATGAATCTACTCTTTTCTTCATGTCAGTTACACATATAAGCTGTTTGAATAAAAAAGTTTTCCAAAAACAAGCCAGTTGTTAACAAACTAACCGCACCCACACCGAGGCCCTCTGGCTGTGTGCACCTTGGTTAGCCCTCACTCAGATTCTTAAGATGAGATGCCTGAGCTACAGGGAAAGGCCCACCTGGGTGTGGTAGGAGGGCACCCTGGCTGCAGTCAAGTGTTGACCAGAAGGGCTGGTGCTCAGTGCATAGGCTGCTGAGGCAGTGGCCTGGGTGAGCAGTCATGGAGGCTGGTCTAGGTGTAAAAAGGGTCAGAGAACTTGGAGATGGCCTCAAGGGACACCAGGAACAATTGGCAGCACATGGGATCAATACCTATTTAGATCTTAGGGTTTTCCCTGCAGCCACCCGAGGGGTGGCCATTGCTCTCTCCCTGTCCAGAGCAGAGTGAAGAAAATCAAAGGCACGTGGAGACAGTGCTCTGCCAGGGCTCGAGACCCTCGGTTCTCATAGTCTGAGGGCAGAAAACCCCAAGTGGTGGTCAGCTACCACTGCGGAATGCTCCCAAAGGGGGCCCAGTAGTAGGTTCTGGACAGAGTGGGAGAGGTCTGTGAAGCAAAACACAAAATGCCAATAATGGCCAGGCTTCCTGGCTGGCTGGAGACATGGAGCCCATGACACCATGGCCCTTAACTGCGCTTCAGCTAGAAGTACAATCTTGGGCTAAACAACAGGTACAGGAAATGAACAAAGACACCAGGGAGGACTCAGGACTTGGAACACTCATTGGGCGCCAGGATGAGCATGTCCAGGGAGGACTCTCAGAGGTGCAGAGGGAGAGGTGGAGGGAAGAATGGGAAAAGGCCTGCGAAAGGCAGCAGGGAGTGAGGAGACATGGTGAGGAGGCATCAGGGTCATAAACAGCACTGCAAAGCGTGTGAGGATGGCTGACTAGAGTTCCTTAAATTTTAAACATGTAATTTATGGTTAGATAAATACAAAAAGAGCAAGAAAGAGGTTTCAAGACATGGGAACATTGACACGTTGCACATATAGCCTGCAGCAGTGAGGGCCAGTCTGTGTACCTGGGGTACAGATGAGGGTTCCAGGATGCACCCCAAACACCTTTCATGCAGAACTCAGATTAAAGAACAGAGGCCTCATAGGAGACCAGCCAGGGAGGGGCTCCCACACACTCAGAGGAGAGCCGACAGAAAGCAGTGGGGGCCTCTGGGAAGACAGCTTGGGAGTCACATCAGGAGGCCCTAAAGGCTGCTGAGCGAGGTGACTTTGAACAGGACAGGCCTCAAATGCCCTTTTCTCTGTCCTGCCCCAGGGCAGTCCTGTTCCATACTGCTTCCTCCCTCCTCTTGCCCTCCCTGCTTCCCCCAAGGTGCCAGATGTGACCAGGGGAGTGAGATGTGGGCAGGCTTCGTTCTATTTCCTTCTCTTGGCTTTCAGGCCAGAGGGGCTGCATGGGGTGAGCAGATGGTAGTGGGGCCATACCTTCAGCCTGGTGGACATCTGGTAACCTCGTGGCTTTTCTGTTTCTCCCCCTGGCCAGATGATCTTCCGGTCATTAGGTATGACCTGGGGGTGGGAGTATGAGATGGAGGGTGGCCGTGCAGGGGTCTTGGCCCCAGGACCCTAAGGCCCCAGCCCCCACCCCCTCATGACCCCCACCTACATGAGTGCCATTGTAGATGCCCACTTGCACAAGCTTGCGGTTCTGCAGGTTCATGATGCTATAGTTGGCGAACTTCCGGTCCCCATCCTCATTGAACTCCACCCGTCCAGTCACCCCCTCTGCATACTTCGAAGACATCAGCACCCTGGGGGGAAGGGAGTGAACACACCCCTCACTCTTCCCATCCTCCTCCTGCAGACAGCCTCATGATGGAGTGTCTGATGGAGGTGTGGTCTGGGTATGGTATCGCCCCTCGGGGGAGCAGCAGCTTGGAAGGGGTGGGAGGCCCTGGCACTATCTAGCCTGCTCCCATAGCCTTCCAGGCTCATGGGAGCACCCTCAGGTAACAGATGCCAGCAGGTGGTAGAGGCAGTGTTGGCCAAGTTCTTGACAGACAGGCAACGACCTCACTGGGTGGGCTGGTGTGTGTGCATGCATTGCACTAGTCAGGCTGCACTGGTGAGCATGTCTGCACATGTGGGATGCCCAGTGTTGAGGCGTCTGGGCCTCTCTGTGCACGTGCACGTGGACATATATGATGTGAGTCAGCTGCAGAGGTCAGTGCACCCAGGCACATTTATTTGCGTGCTCCCAGGTTGGCTCGAGGGTCCGGAGTTGTGGAATGCTAGGAGCTGAATCCTTGCTCTTGGATGGCCCAGACCCAGGGCTGTCTCTGCTCCTGCCTTACCTGCCTTACCTCCTGGACCCATCCTCAGCAAGATCATCTTCTAAAGGGCTACCAGTCAAGATGGGGCTGGGGGTAGCCCCGGGGCTGTAGTGCACCACGGGTGGGTTCTCACAGTGCAGATGGGGGAGGTGATGAGGTGGGTGGAGGGAGAGATGGAGGGAGAAGGACGTGAAGGGGTATAGTAGGAAGTCGAAAGAGGAGGGTGAAGGAGATTGAGGAGGGTGATGGTGTTGGTAATCTTGGCAGTAAACTGTGAACAGCAAGTGAAACTACCTCTAGAAGCTTGACCCCATCTACCTCTGGAGGTAAGGTCTCACTCACCCCTGGGAGCGTCATCCACTCCCACCAAGGCAAGGTCCCGCCCCCCCCACAAATGGGTACCCCCCCCAGGCGCCCATCCCTGAAGGCAAGCCCCGCCCAGCCTGAAGGCAAGCCCCGCCCAGCCTGAAGACAAGCCCCGCCTAGCCTGAAGTTAAGCCCCGCCCATCCCTGGAGGCAAGCCCCACCTAGCCTGAAGTTAAGCCCCGCCCATCCCTGGAGGCAAGCCCCGCCTAGCCTGAAGATAAGCCCCGCCCATCCCTGGAGGCAAGCCCCGCCCGTCCCTGAAGGCAAAGCCCCGCCCAGCCCTGGCTGTGGCACCACCCACCCGTGGCTGGAGGCCACGCCCACGCTGGAAGCCCACCTCTTGAAGAGGGGCCCGGTCTTCCAGATGTTGGTGTTACCCACACAGCCGCGCGGGGGGTCAGTGATGTTCTCTTTCTCCAGGAGCTCGTGCACAGCCTGCGCCACCACGCCCACAGCGTCGCTGATGTGCGCAGACTCGTTCTTCCCGTTGATGAGCTGCAGCCCGATGATGCCTGGGGGAGGCCTCGCTCAGCAGCCAGCTCTCAGTGCCTCTCTTGCCCCTCAGGGACCCCAAGAGCCAGGAGACTCACCATCAGGTGCGTAGCGCAGGGCATTCCCCGAGATTTCTCGCTCACCCACCAGCCACACATACCCGGAGCCGGTCATGTTCAGCATCGCGGCTGCACGGTACACAGTGGCCGCATCGTCCTCGCTGTAGGGCAGATGGGGTGACCGACCGGCGGACTCCAGCCTGCTCCCTCAATTCTTTCTGGAGTAGGGCCCGGCCCCTTAGGACCTGGGCTCACAGACCCCACTGAGGTGGTAGGGTTCAGCCAACCTGCCTCAGCACCAAATTTGGATCCAGAGACCCCCATAGGTAATAGGCCCTCCTCCCCTTCCCCAGTACCAGGGTTTTTCACCCCTGGGCTCTGAGAGCACCCAAAACGGCAGGCCCGGCCTCCTTGTCCCATTATTCAGATCTCTTGCTGCCCCTTGCCCTTGGGCTGGATTTGGCCTGTGGGATTATTTCCTCCTGACACCTGACTGCTGTCCAGTCCTCCTACCCTTAGAGGTCCCCACCAGGTGGCCTGAGTGGAACACTGATCATTGCTCACTCACCAGTATCGTATCAAGTCCTGCTCTATATGTCTTACCTAGATGATCTGAATTCATCCATTCTAGGGGTGTCTCCAGGGGCCAGGCATTAGTTCTATCTGTGGGCCTGGATGGTCCATCCACATAAAATTATAGATAACACTGGGGAAATCACACTTTGAGAACACTGAATTGAGCGCATGTGGAACCTATATTGTACAGTACTACTGCCTGTGGGCACTGGACTGCATGTGGACACTACTGCACATGGACATTACTGCATATGGACACTGAACTGTACGTAAGCACTGCTTCACGTGTGGACACTGGACTGCACGTGGACACTGAACTGCATGTGGACATTACTGCATGTGGACACTGAACTGAACGTGGGCACTGCTTCACATGTGGACACTGGACTACGTGTGGACACTGGACTGCACATGGGCACTGCTTCATGTGTGGACACTGGACTACATGTGGAAACTGGACTTCATGTGGACATTACTGCATGTGGACACTGGACTCCATGTGGACACTACTGCACATGGACATTACTGCATATGGACACTGAACTGTACATGAGCACTGCTTCACGTGTGGACACTGGACTATGTGTGGACACTGGACTGCACGTGGACACTGAACTGCATGTGGACATTACTGCATGTGGACACTAAACCGAACATGGGCACTGCTTCACGTGTGGACACTGGACTACGTGTGGACACTGGACTGCACGTGGGCACTGCTTCATGTGTGGACACTGGACTGCACATGGACACTGAACTTCATGTGGACACTAGTGTACTTGGACATTACTGCATATGGACACTGAACTGTACGTGAGCACTGCTTCACGTGTGGACACTGGACTACATGTGGACACTGAACTGCACGTGGGCACTGCTTCATGTGTGGACACTGGACTTCATGTGGACACTACTGCACATGGACAGTACTGCATGTGGACATTACTGCATGTGGGCACTGCTTCATGTGTGGACACTGGAATTCATGTGGACACTACTGCATATGGACACTACTACATGATGTAAAGGAAAGGTGTGTGTAATGGTTCTGTCTTGCCCTGTACCTGTTCAATCTGAATGCTGAACAAATTGTTCAAGAGGCTGGGCTACATCAGGAGCTCTGGTGGCCTAGTGTGTGGAGTGTTGCGCTGCTAACCCAAACGAAGTCCCTCCCTGGTGGTTCGAATCCACCGGACACTTCAAGGAGGAAAGATGAGTAATCTCCTCTTGTGTATTTATAAGCCTCAGAAGTCATTGGAGGGTCATCTGTAAGTCAACTTCAACTTGATGACCATGAGTTGAGTTTGGACTGTATGAAGAAGAGCATGGCATCAGCATTAGAGGAAGCTTCACTACCCTGTGCGTGTGACACAGCTGAGCTTGCTGAAAGTGAACAGGACTTGAAGCACTTACTGCAGAAGATCAAAGACTGCAGCCTTCAGTATGGGTTACAACTGAACATGGAGGAAATAAAAACTCTCACAACTGTACCAACAGCTAATGTAATAATAGAGAGAAGATTAAGGCATCAAGATTTTAATTTACTTGAGTCCAAAGTAAATGTCCATGGAAGCAGCATCAAGAAATCAAAGGACAAAAAAAAAAAAAAAAGAAATCAAAGGACTTACTGTCCTGGAAAAATCTGCAAAGGACCACTTTAAAGTATTAAAAAGCAAAGATGCCACTTTATGGAGCAAGGTGTGCCTGCCTCAAGCCATGGTGTTTTCAACACCTCAGGTGGCTGGGCAAGCAGGCCTGTGGAGAAAAGACCAAAGAGCGGATGCTTTTGAATGACTGTGCTAGAGAAAGATCTTAAATAGATTGTCAGAGTCACACCTGCCTTGGAAAAGGTATAGCTACTATGCTCCTCAGAAACGAGGCTGGGGGCACTTGTAGTGTGTACTTTTGACATGTGATCAGAAGCGACTGGTCCCTAGAAAAAAGGATCATTGGACGAGAAGAAGGCCTAACAAGATGGACTGACCACTGTGACTGTGAGGACACTGCAGGACCAGGCAGGGTTTTACTGTGTTGCACACCAGTCACTACAGTCAGCACTGATTCAACAGTATCTAACGATAAAGACACTCCAACTATAGTGTTTACTCTAACGAGACGCTCTTGCTGGATGTGAGGGTCTTTAGGTCAGAGACACACTGTTTAACCAGTAGCCAAGTCCACCATCAACCACATCCGTTGTCAGCCGTGCCCTCTGAGCCCAGCAGAAAATCACACTTCCTCCAGGAAGTGATGTCTGTGGGGAAATTGGCTTGATGGAGTCACATGTACCATAGAGACAACAGCTCTGCTCAGTGAAACAGCTATTGATGAAAACCTGCTTGGTCAAACCTCATTAGTGTTGTGTGGAAATACTGGATCTCAGTAAAGACAATTTCAGTAGAATAAAAGAAAAAGTTTTAGAAACAAATTATCTGCACTATGGAGACAAGAGGTGAAGGGTGAAGGTTGTGTGTAAGTGGCATGTACATGGTGTGCGCACATGAGTGTTATGTGTATCTGTCCCCTGTGACCATGCCCCTCTCCCTGGGCTGGCTGACCCACCCTTGGTAACCTGTCCTGGACTCTGGGCGGGCACAGCAAAGGTCCTAGCTGAATGACAGCCTGTGAATGCAGGCAGGGTCTCTTCGTTAAAGGGACAACAGGGAGCTAGGAACAAGTGCAGAGGGGTCCTGTGGATCTGCATGTGGTTCCAGACCCCTGTCCTGAGGCTACTTGGACACACAGGAAACAGGGGAAGCTTGGTGGAACCCTGCTCACTGGTCAACTGTTAAAACACATGGCTTGGGTACTCCTCCTCCTCCATTGTCATTTGTCCACCTGCCTACCTACCATCCACCCAGCTTTCCTCATGCTCAGTGTTTAGTCAGGCCTAGGATCCCCTTCTCTGGGCGGGACTCCCCTGGGCGGGGCTCTCCCTGGGCGGGGCTCTCCCTGGGCGGGGCTCCCCGTGGGCGGGGCTCCCGTGGGCGGGGCTCACTGTAGGCCAGCTCCCTGTGGGTGGGACTACCTGTGGGAGGGGCTCCCTGTGGGCGGGGCTCCCTGGCAGGGTTCTCTGTGGGAGAGGCTCTCCGTGGAGGGGGTTCTCGCCCTGGGCAGGGCTCTCTCTGTGGGCGGGGCTTCATCTGTGAGGGTCTCCCCCTGGACAGGGCTCTGTCCTTGGGTGGATCTTTCCCTTGAAGGGGTTTACCAGCGTGATTCTCTCCGTGGGCGCTGCTCCTGACCTGTCCTGGGTGGACACTGATGTGGATATGTGACCAGAGCTTCTGAGCCCTAGGTACCCTACTGTAAAGTGGGGGTACAGTAGAGTGTCTCTGGCCGAGGTTGCTGAGAGACATTGTGGAGTGGGGCTGCTCGTAGATGCAGCCCTAGGGCAGGGGCCCAGCCATGTGACTGGGTATTCCTACCTTTCAGCCTGCTGGCTGCCCCTTTTTGGGGGACAGACAGGCTCTTTGTCCTTGCAAGGTGGCATTCTTTGGGCACAATGCCCCCTGCTGCCTTTCTTGGGATTTCCTGGGATTCTCTTTTCATAATCCAGGTGGCCTGATGTTTCCTGTCCCTAGTGAGCTTAGCCATTTGCAAACAGGGAGATTTTCAGTTTGTAGACTAAGGTGCGTCTGATACAGGCCATGGTCTTCGCAGTCATTTGTTATGCATCAGAGAGTTGGACAATGACCAAGGAGGATAGAAGGAGAATTGATGCCTTTGAGCTGTGGTGCTGGAGAAGAGTATTGAGAGTACCATGGACTGCTTGGAAAGCAAACAGATTTGTGCTGGAAAGGGTTAAACCGGGTGGCTCCTCGGAGGCAAGGATTCTGAGGCTCCGTCTAACATACTTTGGACATGTTGTGAGGAGAAACTGGTCCTTGGAGAGGGACATCATGCTTGGGAGGGTGGAGGGACAGCGCAGGAGGGGAAAGCCCTCTATGAGGTGGATTGATTCAGTGACTGGGATAATTGGGATGGGCGTGTCAGAGACAGTGCGATTGGCACAGGACAGAGCAGAGTTTAGGGCTGTTGTACATAGGGTCGCTATGAGTCACAAGTGACTTGACAGCACATAACAACAAACAACAACCTTGGTCCTGGAGGCTGTGTCCAGGGATCCTGGCTTTAGTCATGCTGAGGGTGGTGCCCTGCCTCTCATTCACACTCCCTGTTCCAGTTACCCTGAGAGCTTAGTTGGAATCCTCTCCCCATGGCCTTCCTGGTCCTGGCTCCCAGAGCCCTCTCTTGCTGCTGACCTCACCATTTACTGTCTGTCATTTACTGTGAGTGAGGATATGGGAAGTCACATCCATTGGCTAAGCCCCTTCCACTCCCAGGGCCCAGCTCAGAGCAAAGGGCAGCAAGTGTCTGCAGAAGGGAGGGAGGGATGGGTGGAGGGATGGATGCACCGGTCAGATGGTGGCTGTTTGGTCCACCTGCATCAGTGCTGTGGGTGGGGCGCTCCTCTGCAGAGGTACTGGGAGGCTAGAGTTCTCTGGTCAGTAGCATCCCTGGCACTGGCCCAGACGGCTGAGCCTTGGCCTAGGTGCAGCCCTGGATGGGTGGGGCCTTACCTGGCAGAGAGGATGATGACGCGTGCCTCCAACTCCCGAGCCTCCATAAGTAGGGCTGTCACGTTCTTGGTCCCCGGGTCGAACTGCAGCACCTTCTCTGCCTGCAGTGTGAACAGGGGTGTTAGCAGGTGACTGGGGTAGGGACATAGTGTCTCAGGGGCGAGAGTCCGGCTGCAGCTGCTAGGGACCCCACTGCAGCTGAGCAAGGGCCGTGCGGCCTGCACCCGGCTCCTGCACTCCTGTCCACCTGCCTTCCTTGCTCTCGCCTGGCCTGGCCTGGTTCTCGGTCCTGCACACGAGCCTGTGGGCTCTCCTGCACTCTGCCTGCAGCCCTCGCAGCTCTGTTGCCTGCTCTCTGTCCTCTGCTCACTCTCCTCTCCTGGTGTTTGCACTGAGCATGCAAGCTGGAGTGGCCCGAGACTCAGAAAGGCGTGCAGCGGACAGGAAACGAGAGTTTTGGAATGCAACCGGGAACTGAGATGGGGCTGAGTGTTTGACACCGTGGGAGAGCTCTCCCTCAGGCTCGTTGCTCAGGCCCCTGCAGGAGTGGCCTGGAGCCTGTGGCTGGTGGCCGGGCTCTCTCCTGGGTTCCGCATAGGAAACCCTGGTGGACCCGGAGGTTGGCATGCACTTCCCGGAGGGAGAGCGGCACTTCCTGTGGCCCTGCCTTGAGCGTGACAGCGGTGGGCCAAGGGCGCCCACGCCGCCTGCCCTCCTGCCTGCGGCCTGCCTGCCTCACGCTCGCTCTCCTGGCTGCTCGCGCCTGCGGCTGGCGCGGCGCCGTGGTGCGGCCCTGTGGCCCTAGTCGGTGGGTGGCGTGCACGTCCATGCATATATACCTTGGGTCCACGCTTGTTGTCATACGACAGTTGGTCGAGGTTTTCATAGTTCCTTTTTTTACTCTGATGAATAATGTGCACAGAGAAAATATGCAGACACAGAAGATTATAAACGGTTGAAAATGACGGCGCTAAAGCAATCACACCACCTCCTCGCACGTCTGCAGACGGGCGCGTACCTGGAGCTCGCAAACACCGGGGACGATGGGGTGCGGAGGGGAGGCGCAGCGGCCAGGGCGGCCACCGGCGCCAGGAGCCCTGCTTGTGGAAGGGACCCCACTATAGGAAGGGAGCCCTATCCCCACCACACAAACGCCGTCCCCTCTGGGGACCCTCCTGCCACCCCCACACCGGTTAAGCATCTGCCTATGGCTAGAGCAGCACCTCCCATCCTTCAGTCCTAGTGGAGGGGAGGGCCTTCCGTGTCCTGTCCCTATCCATCCCACCACCACCACACCACTTCATGCCCTCTCAACTTCCTCTCCGGGGTCACATGCTCTCATGAGCTGTGGTGTGTGTGCCGAGGTGTGTCATCCATATATGTGTGTGCTTGAGAGCCAGCGGGGCCTAGACTGTGTGTGCCCACAGTGGGGAGCCACGTGCATGCAAGAACATGAACTCTGCACACAGGTGTGCAAGTGTGTACATGTCTGCACGGAAGTCAAGTGAGCTATGGGGACATGCCTGCTCGTATGAGGTGTGTCTGTCTGAGTGGGGCAAGGCGGCAGTGTGTGGAACAGCTGTCTGAAGGAAGGGCAACTGCACATGTGAATCAGGGAGGGCATACCTGTGTGTGTGTGTGTGTGTGCACATGTGTGTGACATGTGTGTGTGTGTAGCACGTGTTTGGGTGTGCAGACCTGTAAATGTGTGTAAGAAGTGCCTGGGAGCACAGCCGTGTGTGTGTGTGTGTGTGTGTGTGTGTGTGTGTGTGTGTGTGTGACGTGGTTGGGTGTGCATGGCTGTGAGTGTGTGTAGCCTGTAGCTGGGCATGCAGGATCGTGTGTGTAGGACATGGCTGCGTATGCAGCCCTCTGTGTCTCTGTGTGTATGCATGTGTGTTTGTGATGTAGTTGAATGTGCAGGGCTCTGTGTGTGTGTGTGTGCGTGTGTCTGTGTGTGTATAGCACATTGCTGGGCATGCAAGATCGTATGTGTATAGGACATGGTTAGGTGTGTAGCCCTGTGTGTGCGTGTAGGATGTGGTTGAGTGTGCAGGGCTCTGTGTGTGTGTATGCAGGTTGTGAGTGGGCATGCAGCCCTGTGTGTGAGTGTGTGTGTGGCACATAGCTGGGCATGCAGATCACACGTGTGTGTGTGTCACATGGCTGGATGTGCAGGGCTGTGTGTGCTTGTGAGGAGCAGGTGTGGTGCTGTGTGCCTCTGGGGAGGTATGAGTACTGAGAGGACTGGGAGTGGTGGGCACTTTGGGAAGTCACCCTCCCGGGAATGCAGAGGTGGCACAGAGCCTCCTTTCTCGGGTTCCCAAGGGTGCTGTCTTGGGCTGAATGGGCTTCAAAACACTATCAGTTGGCCTTCCCGCCCTCCCTCCAGACTCAGCCTTAAGAGACCCCCCTCAGCACTGTCTTATCTTCCCTCTGTCCTGTCTCCCACCCCCTGGTGGGTGCCCTCTATTCCCTTTGGGGTGCATGTGGCATCTGGAGGACCATGTGGGTCCCTGTTAAATGATGCCAACTGCTTCCCAGGCAGCCCATGCCCTGGACCACCTTCTGCTCGCCCCTGGTCTGGCCTCCCAGGCCAACCATGATCCAGCCTACCCACTGTGTGCAGAGTGCCCCGGGCTCTGGGGTGGGCAGATGTGGGTTCCTAGGTGAGCACCAGCTCCTCAGGCAGTAAGGCAGGCAAAGGAGAGGCTGTGGGGGTGGGCGGGGTTGTTGCTAGATTCCTAGGAGCCCCTGCTCTGCTCTTCGTGTAGCCCCATAAAGTGGGTCCAGCTGGGAACAGGTATCAGTGCATTCTAGAAACAGCCCTCTATTGGCTAGGGCAGGAGTTCCTGGGAGGGAGATGCCCAGAGGAGATGGGAGGGTATTTCCACAGTCAGGAGGAGCCCTGACCCTGTGGTAGATGTGCAGGATGGGGCTGGCGAGGTTGGGGTGGGCAGGGGAGGCTAGCTTGAGGACAGGAATGAGGTTACAGCAGGGAGTGCTAGTGCTGAGGCCTTGGTGTTGGGAAGCCTGGCAGAGGCGCCAGTGCTTTGAACAGGGGGAACCTTAGTGCATGAGGCTGGGAGCTGGAGTGGGGGCTGTGACGGAGTCCAGTGCCTGCATGAGGTGTGGGGGCCACCCGCAGGGAGCAGGGTGGAGGGCCCCTGGGGATGGGGTGTTTGCGGAGCTCCAGGTGGCCAGCCCTCGGCCGGCAGGGACTGACGCGAAGGAGATTTTGACTAATGGCAAAAGCGAGTGAAATGAGCCGAGGACAGGCTGGGGCGGGCGCTTGCCAGACGTGGTGGTACTGAGCATGCACGATGGAAAGAAAGGTGTCACACACGGAGCCACAGACACAGTGGCGGTGGCCCCTCCACTCCTGCTCCGCACACAGCGACCCACCCGCACTGCGCACTCACCTTGGATTCCCGCTCCTCCAGCAGCGTCTCCAGGCGCTTCTGCGCAGCCCGACCCTCATGGTCATCACTGACCAGCAGGATGATGTGGTTCCAGTTGTAGACACGCATCATCTCGAACCACACGCTGGACTGGTGGGAGTAGGGAGGTACCGTGCGCAGGAAACTCAGATGGATGCTCTGTGGGGACACGGCAAAGTGTGGGCAGCGCCCCAGAACAGCTCACTCTGAGAACACCTCCTAAACACCATCTCCCTTTCCTCTGCCTGCGGGAACAAGTTGGGGTCCCCCACTTCCATTTGTGATGATGGGCAGAGAACCTGGTCTGATCCAGGACTCCCACTGCCCTCTGGCTGCAGGACCAGGTTGGGAGCATCCTTCATCCCTTGCTTTGATCTGAAATGGAGCAGCCCTTGGTGGCCTGTGCCCTGCTCCTGGGATGAGCTTGCTGGCTTTGCTGGGCTCTGTGTGTTCTGGGCAAGTTCTCCAGACACAGACAGCGACTGGAGGGTCCTCAGCAGTCCTTGCCCAGTGCAGTGTCGACTCCCATCCACTTGCTTGTTGCCAGCCAGTCAGGACTGACTCATAGCTAACCTTCCTGTGGTGGTGGGAGATGCCTGCCTGTCCTGTGGAGCTGTGGGTGGATTCGAACTGTCAGAGTGGCATGGCCTTTGGGTTAGCAGCACCAGCTCCTTATAGACTCCACCACCAGAGTGGAGTAAACATGCCACTGATTGACCTGTGTCCAGTGTCCAGTGCCCTCTGCTGCTTCTCTGCATGCACTTGGGTTTGCAGTAGTGCTCCAGAAGTGTCCCTGTCATTTGTCTGCAAGTGATGACACATGGAGGGAGAGCTGAGGCAATGTTAGGAATCTTCTCAGCTCACGGTCTCTGACCATCAAATCTTAAAAAACGAGTGAGGAGTCCTCTCAGCCATGCTCACACTCCCACTGCCCTGAGCCCTTTTCAGTGCCAGCCTCCCAGCTCTCCTAGCCAGCCGTCTAAGAGAGGATGGTTACAGCCAGAGCCCTCTCAGCTGTGGTCCCTATGAGTGTGCAGATGTATGTGTCGCTGTGAGTGTGCGTGTCACTGTGTGTGTACAGGAGGGTGTGTCACTAGGAGTGTGCAGATGTGTGTGTCCCTGTGAGTGTACAGGGGTGTGTGTATGTTTCCATCAGTGTACAGGGGTGTGTGTGTGTGTGTGTGTGTGTCCATCAGTGTACAGGTGAGTGGGGTGTGTGTGTGTGTGACCATCAATGTACTGGGTGTGTGTGTATGTCCCCGTCCATCAGTGTACAGGTGAGTGGGTGTGTGTGTATGACCATCAGTGTACAGGTGAGTGGGTGTGTGTGTATGACCATCAGTGTACAGGTGAGTGGGTGGGTATGTATGACCATCAGTGTGCAGGTGTCGGGGTGTGTGTGTGTGTGTGTGTGTATCCATCAGTGTACAGATGAGTGGGTGTGTGTGTATGACCATCAGTGTACAGGTGTAGGTGTGTGTGTGTGTGTGTGTGTGTGTGTGTGTGTCCATCAGTGTGCAGGGTGTGTAGGTGTCTGTTCGGGACTGCAGGTATGGGTGAGGATCACTGACTATATAGTGGGGTTGTGGTTGGGTGAGTCGGAATTTCTGTGCAGGAGGTGTTTGAAGAACCCCTGGTCCAGTTTCTCATGCACATGTCCCTGTGCTCACTCAAACGGAACAGATGTTGGTGCTGTTTCTCAGCATGGCCAGGGTGGAAGAAGCCAGAGCCTGTGCTGATACATCTTGTGTGTGTCCCACTCCCTCTGTCTCTGTCCCCAACTTTTGCCTGTCAGTGTGTGTGCAGAACTTGTAAGTGTGAATGCTTGTGAGTTTTTGCTTGTGTGTGATCACTGACTGTGTATGGATGTGTGTGTGTTAAACTTGTGGTTGCCATACACAATCCTGTGAGTGTGTGGGTATGTGAATTGGGTGTGTCAGTTCATATGTGAGTGTGTAAAAGTGTGACTGCATGAGTGCGATATTGGTAGGTGTGCTTGCTGATATGTATAGCAGATTGAGTCTGTATCAGTTGAGTGTGTATGTGTCCACATGTGTGCATGGATGTGGTCAATGTGTGCATATCTGTGGTTGCAAATGTGTGTGGGAACAAGTAAGAGTTGTGTGTCAGTGTGCTTAGGAAGAAGTGTGTGTGGACAAGTGCGTGTGTTTTGAGGGTGTGTTTGTGTGTCTGAAATGGGAGGTGAGAGTGTAAGTACACACCTATGAGTGCATGTAAGCATGAATGGGAGTGCACATGGGCATGTGTAAGTGTCTAGGAAACAGAGTGTGCGGATGTGTGAGAATTTAGGCATGGAAGAGTGAGTGCATGCGTGTGGGTGTGTATTGTGCACAGGCACCAGTGCTCCTATATCCACGCCTGCTCTGTAGGGGCAGAGCAGTGGGTCTGAGCCTTGGGCCTCCCTAACGTGTGTCCCCACAGTGGCGATGTCCCTCAAGGTCAGCTGCCTGTGGCCCCAGGCTACCCAGCAGCAGAGAGCTGGCTGGGTTCTGGATTCTGGGCCTGGGTCACCCTTACCTTGTCTGAGTAGATAGACATGCGGGTAGTCAGCCCCAGGACAGGGATGCGGTAAAAGCCAGCTGTGTAGGAGACAGGGGTGGGAGTGAAGTGGTCGTTGGGCGTTGGTGGGTGACTCACTAGGATGGCATAGACCTGTGGATATAGGAGACAGGGTCAGTGTGAGGGGTGGGCACTGTCCAAAGATGGCATCACTTGTTAGCAGCAAAGGTGTAACCTGGCAGGTAGGAGGGGTTCCACATTGTCTGTTCAGGAATGCTGTCCCTCCACCCACAAAGCAAATCCCACCACAGCCTCTCAGGGAACAAATTGTAGACAGTGAGTGTGACCGAAGGAGCCAAGTGGAGACACTTTAATCTTCCCATTTCCCTCCCTGTTTCCCCAGTGCTACTTCCCAGCACTCAGTTGACTAAGGGCCCCAGAGGTGGGGGCTGGGTAGGGAGGACAGGCCTGTCCCATGCTTTCCCTGGATGGAGTGCACACAGCTGAGAGGTGTGGTGAACTCTGGGCTGTGCTAATGATGGCACCTAGACCACCCACTGTCCACTCCCACACCAAGAGGATCCGAGTTCTGCATGTCACAGCACAAAGGGAGCTTTAGGGAGAGGAGCTTGACCAGGAGCCCCAGAGAGATGGGAAGTCAGGGCTCAGCTGTGTCTGGAGAAGACCCTGTCCTGGATTTGCACTCTGACCTCATCCTCAAAGAAGAGACAGGAGCCCCTCACAGGTCCCCCTCTGGTCCTTGGCTGCCCAGGCCTCGAGGTCCCCTGTCCCCACTCCTTCTGAGTGGCTCAGGTGCTCCTTGTGTGAACTCCACTCTACATTTGCCTCCTGGGCCTCAGATCCACATTCTGCACAGGGTGTGATGTTCAAAGCTCAGATATCACATGGCAGAGCAGGGGCTGAGATGTGAGGGCAGGGTCACCAGGGGATAGCAGCTGTCACTGCCTTTGCATGGACTGAGTTGGAGGAGACATCCTTAGACCAGCCTGCCAAGCACCCTGTGGCTCTCCCTGATCCCCTCCCCCACCAGCTGGGAGACACTGGCCCCATATAGGACCAGAGGGTGGTGCTGGTCAAATTCTTAGGAGACTCTGAGGGAAGCTGACGTGGACTGTTGCTCCTCAGTCTCACTGAGTTCACACCCAGAGATGCTGAAACAAGATCTGTGGTGTTTGCACGAGCATGTGTGCACACAACCAAGCTTGTGTCTACCACGTGCACATCTGCGTGTGATAAGCCATGACACAAGTGTGTTTGAGTGTGCCTGTGTGTGCAGGACTGATTCTGGTTATGCGAGTGTGTAGACACACATGTGTGCATATGCATCTGGGGAGGCCTGCAGTGTGTGTGCCTGTGTGTCCAGGATGTGGGGGCACAAGTGCACAGTGCCAATCTCAGGAGGGTCCTCACGGAAGCGAGGGGAGGTGCACCAGGTGCCCCCTAGCCAGGCTGAGGGAGCTCATGCAAGGAGCACCTGGCAACCTGTAAGCCCCTCCCCCGTTTCAAGGCTGGCAGAGTGGACAGTGGGCTGAGTCTGCAGAAGTGCCTTCCTGCCACACTTGTTAGCCTAAGGGTGTCATCGTGCCTGGTGCCTCCTTTGACTGGTGTCCTTTTCCAGCCTCCAAGTCACCACGTGTGAGTGAGCCTGTGCAGTGTCGTATGGCACTGATCACAGGAGGGGGGTGTGTTCATGTGAGTCGAGGTTGCTGCATGCCATGAGTCTGCGTGTACATGCCGGGTGAGGGTGCACGCGTGAGCCGCGCTGCTGACGTCTGCACAGCCTGCTTACATAAAAGCCGCAATGCAGCTCTTCAGCTTCATTGGAATTCAGCAGGCAGCCGCCCAGGGGCAAACAGCTCCAGCTCACCCCTGCACAGCTCCCCGCTGTGCTCCACACCGCCTCGCCTTGCCTGCCTCCACCCCTATGAAATGCGCCCCACTTCAACTCCTGGGTCATTTTCCATCTCCCGTGGACCCCAAGGCTGCTCTAGAGGACGCAGAGGGGAGGGAGGAGGGGTAGAAGCTGGTCCAGAAACAAAGATGGCCCCAGGCCCTGTCTCTGAGACCTGCCCATGCTGGGCACCACTGCCTACATACTGAATGCCCACCCTCACCCACCGGCATACAAAGACACAAACTGCCTCCCATGTCTGCACACAGGCAGGAGCCTGGAGCCCTGGAGCCCTGGAACTCCTGGAACCTTTCTGAGGACTGGCCAAGGTGGCAGGTGACCTGTCTAGAGACTAAGACAAGCCATCTGGCGTTGCCAGTGTCTGTCAGTGAAGCCAGCTCTGTCCATGCTGAGCCGGCTGACATGGGGCCCTCTCTTAGGAGAGGAAGGGGGCCTGAGAGTATCGATAGAATGAACTAGGGTGCGAGGGAGGGAGGGGGTGGCAGGCAGGTGGCAGAGGGGCAGGGGGCTCGGGCACCTGGCTGGAGATGAGGTCTTCGCACACCGACAGGGCCATCTGGATGGCGTTGGGCTTGTGGGTGACGGAGGTGGCATTGAGCTGGATCTTCCAGGACCCATGTCGCTTGTTGGCCTGGTTCACGGCCTCACGGAACATCTGCTCATGTTTCCGCGTGCTCAGTACGGCGCCGATGTTGACGATCTTGGGGTCGCAGGCGGCGCGGGCGAAGGAGCAGGAGAAAAGCAGGGCGAGGGTCAGCAGGCTCATAGTGCTCATGGGCTCCGGCCGCGGGCCTGGCTCTGCACGGCGGGAACACCAGGTCCTCGATGCATCCCCAGCGCGGCGCCCCGGGAATCTTCGGGGGCGACCACAGCCTCCCCGGGCGCCTCGGTCCGGGCACGGTTTGTGCCGAGGGCCGCTAAGCCCGCAGCCAGGTCGGGCTTCCTTGGTCGCGAGGCCCCGGCTCCACGCGGCTGGCGCTGTCCGCGGTGCTGAAGCGGCGCCGCGCTGCTCCCGAGAGCGAGGGACCGCGGGCTGCTCTCGATCCCGCTGCTGCGGCGACTGCGGCAGTTCGGAGCTGATTGCGGGGCCGCGTCTTCCTCCGCTCAAGCCGCCCCCGCTCCCCAACTCGGAGAGGAAGGGGGGCGCCTCCCGCCGGAGCGTGCGCCTGCGTTTGAGGGCGCAAATGCCAGAACGTGCATGAGCGGGGACGCCTGTGCGTGGAAGGATGGCAGGGACCACTGTGGGCTTGGCTGCCTCGGCCCTTCGGGGAGCCAGCGGTGAGAAGGCTAGAGGGCTCCGTGCCAAACAACTTGGCCTGAGCCCACGTGTCTCTTACCATGACCGTGTGAGTCGTGTGTGTGTGTGTGTGTGTGTGTGTGTGTGTGTGTGCGCGCGCGCGCACTCGTGCCAGTCCTCAGATTTCAGGACTGACTGTGAATGGAGCTCAGGGGTGTGGCGAGGCCCTGTGGGGTCTTGCATAACTCTGGCGGGACCCTGTGGGGTCTTTCTCCCCACGAGGTTAAAAGAATGGGGGAGGGGGCCTTATCTGCCTAACCATGTGACTGTCTTCCTTAGTGGGTTGGGAAGAAAAAGTAGGGTGACAGTGGCTATCCCCAAATGGCAGAGGAGTCTGGACCTGTCGGAAAGACCACGGCAGAAGCTGTGTCTACAGCAGCTGGGACTAGGGTCAAACTCTCCTGCAGCAAGGCCCTGTAGACACGCCTCATTCTGACTCTGCTCCTCTCTCCACCAGCCTCTCCCTGGGCGCCATCCCAGCCCCTGTCCTTGCCCCCTTCCCAGACGCTCCCCTACCCCTTTGGCCCTCATGATCCTAATTCTTTGTCCCCCTCCACCCTTAGAGCTTGTTCCTCCTTCCCTAGCTCAGAGGATGGCTGAAGCTCCACCCCTGCAAGTGACATCACTGTTTCCAATAGCAACAGAAGATTCTGCAGACCTACAGCAAAAACCCCAATGGACACAAAGCAGAGTCGTCCCCACACCTCAGTGGTGCCCTGAGCAGTGGCTACAGAGTGACCATGACCCCAGCAAGGCTCCCACACTGTCCCTTTCAGCTCCTTCTCCAAAAGTCTGGCTTCTCCTGGCACTTAGAGATGCTTCCAGGATGCCATATCTCAGCTCCCTCCCTCCTTCTTAGAGGGTTGAGGAGAGGTCCATAATGAAAGGCCACTTCCTCCTCCTGGTGGGCTGGCATGTGGGCATGAAGGTGTGTGTGTTCAGGGGCCCAGGCCCTTCTCCAGTTTGTCTAAGCTCAAGACTTTTTTGTCCACTGGTCAGGAGCACGAGGTGGGTGGTCACCAGAACAGCCATTCTGGAGGGCAGGAGACAGCTTAAAGGGACTGGACAGAGATGTGATGGTGGGCCTTGGCCAACCTGGAGCCCAGAGAGTCAGTAGTCAAGAAATCTGTGGGCTGGTTTGCATCACTAGGAACCCAACATTGACCATTGTATAGATTTATACCATGGAAATAGCCAGATGTACAAATCAGGGATTTTTTCTCCTTCAGAAAGCTGGTCCACCAGGCGACCTCTGCTTCCTCCAGGCTGCTAGACCCCAACTTTGGTCCTGAGCCCCTCCCAGAGGTGCCAGTGATCCAGGACAGGGTGGAAGCTATGCTCACCTCTCAAACGCCTCCTCCTGTCTCAGCCTCTCTTGTGAATGACTATCCCTTTGTCCTGGGCTTCCACTATGGGGTAGAGGGACAGCCAGATGAGGCCGCAGATGCGCTATCCTGCTGCTGTGTAGAGGAACTGCATGGACATGGATCTGAGTCCTGATGGGGAGAGGCGGGGTGGACCGAAGAGGTCTGGGCTGCCTCTGGGGTGGGACCTATTTAGCAGGAGAGGGTCTTGGAGGACTGACACCCCATACTTTTCCAGTTTCTGAGGAGAGTTTCTCCTCCTCTGAGACCACCACGGAGGGGCTCTCTAGCACTTGTCCCACCTCATCCTTGTTAGCTCTGTCTACCCCCTCCCTTCTTTGGGAACTGCAGTGGGTCAGGGGCAGCTGCTTCCTTCACCTTGACCACAGGACGGAAGACAGGGGTGTCAGTCCTCTCCAGGTCAGCCACAGCTTGCTATGACCCACATAGTCAAATATCTTTGTGTGGTTTCCCCAGCATAGTGACAACAGGGCCACAGCTGAGATCAGAGTCCAGACAGGACTAAGCACCCTCTACAAACAGAGAATTCTGCCCAGCACCCTGGAGGAGATATTGGATGCCCTCTGCAAACAGATATTTCTACCCAGCCTTCCACCCGAGGGGACGCCGTGTCTGAGCTTTGGTCTTAGTTTAAAGATTAAGCTTATCCATTGTTTTGTTGGCAACACTTAAGTATAAGGAAAAATATAGTCTCCGGAGATTGAGCTTTTTTAGGATTATTGGCTGAAATGAAATAAAAACCATAGAGAGACTAAGAAAGGGGCCTTTTCACAGTGTCATGCTATGAGAGGACTTCTGCCTTAGCCTTCCCTCTCTGAACTCATTTCCCCATGTCCCTGCTTTCTTTCTGAATCCGGTTTGCAACACTTCGCAATTATTTGCTATTCATCTGAGAGCTGGACAATAACTAAGAATGATAGAAGAAGGATCGATACCTTTGAGTTGTGGTGCTGGAGAAGAGTGTTGAACATACCGGGGAACAAACAGGTCTGTCCTAGAGAGGGTAAAACCAGGTTCCACCTTGGAGGCTAAGATTTTGAAGCTCTGTCTCACATACTTGGGGCACGTGGCTAGAAGGGACCAATCCTTGGAGAAGGACATCATGCTGGGAAGGGTGGAGGGACAGCACAGGAGAGGAAGACCCAGGATGAGATGAATTGACACAGTAACTGAGGAAATGGGGGTAGGTGTGTCTGAGACAGTGAGATTGGCTTAAGATAGGGCAGGGTTCAGAGCTATTGTATGTGAGATCACTATGAGTCACAGGTGACTCAATGGCACATAACAACAACAGCAACATTCACACCTAAGATGTAAAGTTATTGGTAACATGGAAACCATTTCCCAATGACCAAACTGACAGATAGGTGTTGTTCTAAAAGAAAACTGTAAAGACAATCAGGTATACAAATATCATGGCCAGACTCCTCCATGCAGACCACAGCTGAGGCTCATGGTGCCATGTAAGGATGGGGTCCTGGAGTAAGGGAACTCTGCATGGTTTAAAATCAGGAAGGTGTGCATTAGGGTTGTATCTTTTCTCCATACTTAGTCAATCTGTATGGTGAGCAAATAATTGGTGAAACGGGACTCTATGAAGAATAATGTGGCATCAGCATCAGAGGAGGAATCATCAACAACCTGTGTTATGGAGATGACACACTTTGCTTGCTAAAAGTGAGCAAGATATGAAATGCTTTATACAAAAGATCAAGGACTATGGCCTTTGGTATGGATTACATCTCAACATCAAGAAAACTACGGTGCTCATTGCAGGATCAACAGTCAGCATTAGGATAGATGGAGAAAGGATTGAAGTTGTTCATGATTTCCTCTTCCTTAGATCAACAATCAACACCCTTGATACCAGCAGTCACAAAATCAGGATATATATTGCATTGGGAAAATCTGCTGTCAGAGACCTCTCCAAAATGCTAAAGAGCAATGATGTCAGTCTGAAGACTAAGGTTCACCTGATTCAGGTCATGGTCTTCTCAATCACCTGCTATGTATCAGAGAGCTGAACAATGGGTAAGAATAGTTGAAGAATTGATGCCTTTGATCTGTGATGTTGGAGAAGAGTACTGGATGTCCCACGAGCTGCCAAAAGAACAGACACTTAGGTCTTCGAGAGGTGCAGGTAGCATGCCCCTGGGAGGTAAAGATGGTGAAGCACTATCTTCTATACTTTGGACATGCAACTGTGTGAGGCTATGACTTGGAATGGGACATCATGCTTGGAAAAGTGAAAGGTCAGTGAAGGAGAGAAAGACCCCCAAGGAGATGGATCGATGCAGTGACTTCAGCAAGGGAGTTGAGTGTGTCAGAGATGATGAGGATAGCAAAAGATAGGACAGGGTTTCATGTCAGCTGTTCACAGGGCTGCTATGAGTCATACTCAACCTGACAGCTGTTGGGTAAGGGGTTGCACTGCCAACTTAAAGGCAGGCAGTTCAAAACCACCGGCTTCTCTGTGGAGGGAGATGGGCGATCTCCTCTTGTATGATTTACAGCCTTTGAAAATCCACTGAAGGGTCAGCTATGAGTCAGATAATAACATTCTGAATGAAATAAGAGACTAAGTCATGCAAATATCTGAAGAAAATATATTCCAGGGAGGACAGGTTGGTAGAAAGGTTCTGGGATGGGAATATTGGTCTGGCATTGAGTGAGGGGATGAGAGAGCAGGTTGGTCCCTGGGGTGACTCAGCATCCAGTGATCACCTAACAGAAAGGTCTGGAGAAATGGTCCAGGCTCAAGACTCAGACCCTGAGAAGACAAGACCCATTCTTTTTTTTTTTTTACTCCCAGAATCCTTCTGGTTCCTAGAGTCTGAAAAGAAGAACCCACTCATAGCCAGCACTTACCAAGAGCTAGAGGCAAAGCTTGTGAGGGTGTGAGGGCAGCTGAGACAACGTTCTTTGTCATCCCTGCACCTTATGTCTGAGAATGGGATGTGGGGACTCCTCTTCTGTCCCTTCACTCTACTGCCTCGATTGTCTTTGCATTGCTCTGGGAGTCACCCTGGATTTGATACCATCTGAAGGGCCTTGCAGAACACACTGGGGGCCTTGGATTTCATCTCTGTGTGACGAGAAGCCACTGGAGGGTTTAGACAAAGGGACCAGCATGCCTCCAGTTGCTTCAAGACAAGGACCACCTGGCTTCTGTGTACAGACCTTCCAACTGGGCAAGGAAGGATACTGGATGGTCAGCCAGTATCTGTGACAACCTGTCTGCTGGGGCATGGTGGCCTATGTCAAAGAGAGGTAGAAAGAGCTGAGAGTAACTCCAATTTTTTTTACTTGAGTCACTGAGAAAGTGGTGGTCAAAATTACCAAGAAAGGAGAGTCTAGGGAGTGGAGCAGCATGGTGAGATGGGAGTCTGGGGAGCAGAGTGGGTGAAATGAGCTCCTGAGCTTGGCTTTTCCTTGGCTCATAGAAAAACAAGTTGAGAGACTCTTACTGGAGTCCTAAGGGCTGCCATTGTCCTAGTTCTCTGTCTCAGATGAGCTGTCACTTTTGTGACTGAGTGACATCTCCTGCTGATCTGGCAACACCCTGAAGGTTTCCTGTTTCTTATCTCACCTGAGCTTCTGCCAGCCCTGTGATTGATTATTTTACACCCTTTTCAGGGATTGGTTAATATACTATAAACTATGTAAATGAAGTGGCTATGGTCCATCAATGGTATTAGTCAATTGCGGCCTTGCTGGGAGGACCAAGTTTGAAACTGAGAGGCCCCACAGAGGAAAGGAGAAAAGGCAGGAGAGACAAAAAAGAGGTAAGTGGAGAGGCAGGGAGCAAGAAACTTCCTAACCGAGTTGTGACATGAACTGGGGGCTGCACCACTGGAGTTGACAGGGATCCTGGAAAGGACCCACGGCTGAGCCACCAGCAACAGGCCTGGAGGAGAAAAGTGAGTCCTTGGAAAAAGGCATCATGCTTGGAAAAGTAAAGTCATAAAGAGAAAAAAAGACCCTCAGCAAGATGGGCCGACAAAGTGAGTCCAGCAGGACCGTGAGGATGCTGCAGGACATTGCAGGGTTTCAGTCTGTTCACAGAGTCACTACGAGTCGTGGTCAGTGCAACCGTACCTAATAACAGTGCATGAAATCTTGTACAATTAAGTTATTTGCATCTTAATATTTGATGTGACTTTTGAAAAGGTAGCAAAGTTTTTCTCTCTCTCTTTTCACACATTTTAACTATGTCTAGCTTTTTAAAAATTTTAATAATTTTAATGAACATTTACAGAGATTTTGGATTTCCATTCATTCATTGTTGCACTTTTCTCCCTGCCCAGCCCTCCCCCCTGCCCCCCACCCCAGTACGCTCCTCTCTTTGAAAAGTAAAATAAAAATTCTTTCTTTGATATACAATCCCACCATACCCTTCCCCCCACCCCAAGTACACTCCACTATGCAACCTTAATGTGGACTCTTGTGATAACCATAATACTCTATCATACATCGCTTTTAAATTATTCTTTCCCTCATCTGTTTCAATGCAGTATACGCAATTTATCCAGTTTTTCTCAGTCTTACCCCGACTCTGATGTCAGTCCCATTTTACAGCAGTGGCACCATGCAGTATTTGTCCTTTTGCGACTGAGATACTTCACTCAGCATAATGTCCTCCAGGGTCACCCATTGAATAATATTGCATGTTGTTGTTGTTATTGTTTGGTGCTATCGAGTCATAGACGACTCATAGCGACCCTATGAACGAAAGGCCTGAGCACTGTTCGTACATAGAGTTTTCGGAAGCAAGCCATTTCAGAAGTGGGTGCCACTCCTGCTTCCAGGCATGAGTTCCTTGTTTTTCAATACAGCGTAGTATTCCATTGTGTGGATATACCACAGCTTCTCTATCGATTTGTTTGTTGATGGGCACCTGGGTTGTTTCCAACTCCTTGCTATTGTGAACAAAGCCGCGATAAACATGGGTGTGCATATATCTGCTTGGATGTCAGTTATGGTCTCTTTGGGGTATATTTTCCCAGTAATGGAATTGCTGGATCAAATGGTATCTCTATTTGCAACTTTTTGAGAAAGTGCCATACCGCCTTCCACAGTGGTTGCACCATTTTACACTCCCACCAACAGTGAATAAGGGTTCCAGTTTCTTCACAACCTCACCAGCATTTCTTGCTTGCTGTTCTGTTAAATTTTGCTATTCTGACTGGGGAGAGATGATATCTCATAGCTGTTTTGATTTGCATCTCTTTTAGAGCTAGGAAATGTGAACATTTCTTCATGTGCTTGTTAGCCATCTGAATATCTACTTTGGTGAAGTGTATGTCTCGCTTTTAATTGGAATATTTGTACTATTTATGTTTAATAGTATTACTGTAGGCACCATCACTCATACATTTGTTGTATCAAAGCGGTTTGCATGCTGGAGGCTGTGCCATGGAGCTTTAGATACCTGCAAGGCCACCTCGATTGTACAGGTTTCAAGTGGGGCTTTCTGACAAATGCAGACAGGCTAGGTAGCACTTTTTAAATAATAGGCCCTTGGAGAGCCTATTAACAGCAAAACACTAACATTCTGCTAGGAAATGAGCCGCTCAGGTTAGGCCTCAAAATATGACTGGGGAAGAGCTGCCTCCACCAAGTCAAGTCTGCCTCAATGACAAGGATGGGATAGTTTTCAGTCACTTCAACACTGAGGTGACAGAACTCAAAAGAAAAAGAAGCAGCTGGAAATACCCCTTCAGAATGGGGCCGTGGGACATACAAAGTCTGACTCCAGCAAAACTAGAAGTTGTAAAGAAATGAAAGATGAATAGCTGAGGCACTAGTGAGTGGAAATGAGCTGCTTACTGGCAATTTTGAAGAGGACTATCACACAGCCAGGACGATCACAAAAACTGAAGAGGAATGGTGTCATGCTGCTCGAGGAACCCTGAAGAACAACGCTGCCAATGCCAGGCTATTGCATACAGTTATACAAGAAGAAAGTCACAGCAAAACTGTGCTTACAATCATGAGATGAACAACACTGAGTGCTGTGCTGGCAGCGTGATTACTTACTGCTGAGTCACCAGAGCCCCCACAAAATGAATAAAAGTTACTCAAATTTATAAAGCAACCATTAAAACCCAAGATGAAAAAGTGGGGGATTTCTACCAAATTCTGCAGTCTGAAAGGGATCAAATCACCAAGATGTATTAGTAATAACTAGTGGTTTGTATGGAAACAAGAAAGACTGGTGGTTGAAAAATAAGGTTTTGGTGAGAGAAATGAGGCTGAACATAAAAGACAGAATTTTATACAAACAATGAATTGTTGTTATTTTGTTGTTATGTGCCATCGAGTTGCTTGCAACTCATAGCGACCCTATGTACAACAGCCCTAAACTCTGCTCTGTCCTGTGCCAATCGCACTGTCTCTGACATACCCAACCCGATTATCCCAGTCACTGAATCAATCCACCTCATAGAAGGCCTTCCCCTCCTGCGCTGTCCCTCCACCTTCCCAAGCATGATGTCCTTCTCCAAGGACCGGTCTCTCCTCACAACATGTCCAAAGTATGTTAGACGGAGCCTCAGAATCCTTGCCTCCAAGGAGCTGCCCGGTTTAACCCTCTCTAGGATGAATCTGTTTGTTTTCCTAGCAGTCTATGGTGCCCTCAATACTCTTCTCCAGCACCACAGCTCAAAGGCATCAATTCTCCTTCTATCCTCCTTGGTCATTGTCCAACTCTCTGATGCATAACAAGTGATTGCGAAGACCATGGCCTGTATCAGGTGCACCTTAGTCTCCAGAGAGACACCATTGCTCTTCAGTACTTTGGAGAGGTCCCTAACAGCAGACTTTCCCATGGCAATGCACCTTTTAATTTCCTGGCTGCTGCTACCAAGACTGTTGACTGTGGAGCCAAGCAAACTAAAGCTGTGTACAATCTCAATCTCTTCACCATCCATCCTGATGCTGCCAATTGGTCCAGTGGTGAGAATCTTTGTCTTCTTGACATTGAGCCTCAATCCATATTGCAGGCTGCAGTCCTTGACCCTCTGCAGCAGGCGCTTCATGTCCTCATTTCAGCAAGCAGGGTTGTGTCATCCACGTAACGCAGATTGTTGATAAATTGTCCACCAATCTTGACCCCACATTTCTCCTCATAGAGCCCAGCCTCCCAGATAATCTGTTCTGCATATAGGTTGAAAAGGTATGGAGATAGGATGCATCCCTGGCGTACGCCCTTCCCAATTTTGAACCATGCAGTGTTCCCTTGCTCTGTTCTGACGACTGCCTCCTGGTCCAAGTATAGGTTTTGCATTAGAACGATCACATTGCAAAATACCTACACACACTGATCTTACCCAATGGAACACACAGGAATCAAATTAGTCTTCTGTAGAAAGAGTTTATGGAGAAAGTAGAAATCAGTCAGAACAAGAGCAGAGGCTGACTGGAACAGACCATCATTGCTACATGCAAGTTCAACTTGAAGAAATCGAAAGCAAGCCTGTGGGAGCCAAAATACAAGCATTAGTAGAGCTAATGTGAACTTAGAAACCATCTCAAGAGTAGATTTGATGCATTTAACACTAATGACCTAAGACTCAATGAGTTGTAGGAGATTCTTAATGAAAAATAAAAAGGAATTAAAAAGACAGGGAAGAAAAAAAGACCCAAAAGTACATCAAAATAGACTCTGAAACTTGTTCTTGGGTGCAGAGTAGCTAATACATGAGGTTAAGGAGTTGAAGAGAATATTTCAAAGGGCAACTCAAGAAGATAAACTATTACTGTTAAATCTGCAAACACCTGGAGTTAGAAAACTAAAAAGGAAGAACACAGTTGTCATTTCTCAAGTTGAAAGAAATTAAGAAAAACTCAAGTCTTGAATTGCAATACTGAAGGATTCCATTGGCAAAATATTGAGAGACAGGAGGAAGCGTCTTCAGGAAGAAGATGGAAGGAATAAATCAAATCACTATCACACATACACAAAAATGTAGTCGGTGCTCATTCATTTCAGGAGGTACTTATGATCCACAACCGACGGTTCTGAGGAAAGGAGTCCACGAAGTACTGAAGCCCCTGGCCAGAAACAGTGCTTCCAGAATTGACAGAAACCGAGTGAGGTATTGCAACAAACAGACTCAGCGCTGGACATACTCATTCATCTGGCCAAGAAATTTGGAAAACGGCTACCTTGCCAACTGATTGGAAATGATTTGTGTTTGTGCCCATTTAAAAGAAAGGCAATCCAAAAGAATGTAGAAATTACCATTAATATCAAATCATGTTGAAGAGAATGAAAACCAAGTTGCAGCAAGAGTGGCAAGACTCCATGCTCCACGGTCTGGGCAGGCTGTCCCTGAAGAAAGGAGTCCTAGGGAGCTCTGGTGGCCTAGTGGCAAGAAGCTGTACTGTAATCAGAGAGGTAGGTGGTTCGAATCCACCAGATGCTTTGCTGGAAAAGGAAGGTCAGTCTTTTCCTGTACCAGTCAGATCCAATTTGGTGGTACATATACAAAAAGAAATAATAAAATAAATTTGAAGAAAAAAAAAGAAAGGAGTCCTGCTTGGTCAAGTTGAGGGTCAGGATGAAGAAGAAGCCCTTCAGAAAGGCGGCCTGACACCATAGGCTGCAGCAATGATGTGAGGGTGGTGAAAGATCAGGCTGCCTTGTGCTCCAAGGTCCACGGGCTCCCTGACAGCACACTTCCCAGGAACTACCGTTAACAAGGACTGGCGCACGCCCACTTGTACTGCTATTTGTTTTCTATTGTCACATGTGTTCTTTCCTATCTCTTAAAAACACGGGTCTTTAAATGATCCCATGTCATCATCATTATTAGCTTATCAGGCACAGCTATTTAAAGGTTAGCTCTAAGGTTCACAAGACTTTTTTTTAAAATTTTTTAAAGTTTATTGAACTTTGGCATAAAAGAAACAGAATTACAAATAAATAAATTCTAATTTTAAAAAGTATTGGGAAACAAGAACTTAATTTTTTTCCATTGTTGTTCACAAGATATTTTAAGCTTGTGACTTGAGGGCAAGTTTACAAGTTGGTTTTTCATTTAACTCTACACGCATGTTTTATAACTTTCATTACACTCCCACACATAAGCTTCTCCTTCCCAGTCCTCCTCTGTAATCCTTGTTTCCATCAATCCTTTTTCTATTCTACATCTTCTTGCCTTCTGGGCTTTCTCCTTGGACGAATGCTGCTCTTCTGACCTTGTTTGGAGGGCTGTTCTGAGGAGTGAATTTCCCCCTGGTGTTACCACCTACCTTGCAGACCTCCGTATTGTCTGGCTAGGTTGAGCCATGGGGGTTTGAAATGTGACCAAGGGTCATGGCCTTGATGCTTCCGTTAATCTCTATTGACCGGTAAGTCCAGCTATTGTTATGTTTCTGAGCTGTGTTCTCCATTTCGCTCCACACTATCCAGAATCTTCTCTGGGATCCCTTTGGATGGTCATCAGTCACGGTGGGGCACTATCTTGTTCTTCTGATCTCCCAGGGTCATGACAAGGAGGTTCAAACGATCCATTAGTTCTTTGGAGCAACTGCTTGATTCCATCTTCTCTTTTCTTCTTGCATTTGTTCTGGGCAGGGACCAACAGCTACACCTTAGCTTGCTGCCACGTGCTTCAGTGTAGGGTGCAGACCACTGTCTCTGTGGACTGTTATGTCAGTTGACCCTGACACGCATGCACGTGGTACATTTTTATCTAAACATAATCCCACCTGCAATTTCATTCCACTTCACGTGTGGTATAAGACCCTTGTACAATTCCATTTCTCTTTCCTGTCTTTCAGCTGTTGCACTTCATTTTAAACCTAGATATGTTACCATTCTTGCCTAGTCAGCTATCTTTTGTTGTTTATCTGACAGTGCAAAAAGATGTAATGTCTCAAGTTCAACTTGAACTAAGAAGCCCACCTTTGCATTTGTGTACTATTTACTCCACTCTCCATTCTGTTACAAAGGAACAATGGTATCTAATAAGTGGAACTGTTACAAAGGCAGAAAAGAAGGAAATCTGCTACCTCTTTGCTATTGTTTTATTTAATCAATTTGTCATTGAGAATATACAAAAAAGCACCCTCTGAGCTGCACAGCCATTCTCATCCCCCCCCAGAGCTGTGCTCCGCACACACTCACTACCCCCAGTTTCAGTCTCCCACACACTTCTGTCCGTTTTAAGTTAAGGAAAAAAGATCTGGAGTGTCATACTCAATGCAGAAGTCCTGTACTAGTTAAGCTGCGTCACAGTCTTGTGCTAAGGCTTTAAGGCTTGTTTTTTATTTGAACTTCAAAGATTATTTTAGGGTAATAATTTCAGAGATCTCCGAGCATTCATTACTCCAGAAAGTCTGGAGTTCATGAGAATTTTCATTTTGTTCCATGTTTACCCCTCTAGGTCAGTGGTCTCCCATAGATCCTGGATATACTTTTGAGTAGAGGTGGCTGGGCCTTCCACTTCTTCTGGTCTCCTCACCAAGGATGCAGCCACCGCCCACTGCACCATCCACTCCTGGCTTCCCATCCTTCCCTGCTGTTCCTTGCAGACTATGGACGGCCACTTACATGACTTTGTTGAAGTTTATTTATCTACACAACATTCATCAATTCAGCATCTTAGAGGTGCATAACCTATTAAAAGAAATTACCTGTGCAACCTGAAGATCAATGGATGTGATTTTCCATCATCATCTCTGTAAGCAAAGACTCTCCTTTCCCCAGGCCCACCCAGCCCTGCTGTTGTCAGGTGCTCCTCCTCCCCCTCCCCAATCCTGTTGTTAGGTGCTCTTTCCACCCCACCCGCAGCCAAGCTATTAGGTTCTCCTGCCCCCATCACCCTTAGTCCTACTCTGTCAGGTTCCAACTTCCCCCACAGTCCTCCGTCCCCCTCTGTCAGATTCCAACTCCTCCCCCTCAGCCCCACTCTGTCAGGTCCCCACTCCTAGCAACCCAACGGACAACAGAAAGAATGCTGCCTGCCGCTCCCTCGCTCCCTCTTCGCTGCTGTTCTGGCTCTTGGTTGCAGCACTATGCCAATCCATCTCTCTGAGGGCGTCCTCTTTTTTTGCTGACCTTCTCCTTGGTCCTTTGCTACTTCTGGGCTCTGTACTTTGGGAACTTAATGCAGCAAGTTATAGTTAGGTCCCCTCTTCTTTTCCTTTTGTGTTTGGTTTTCAGGTATTTTCTCAGTGGTTACCATGAACACTGCATTTAACAACTTGTATTTCTAACACTTGAAGATTTCAGTAAGAGACTACAATGAGACTTCAATAAGAGACCAGAAAGCCTCGAACTTTCCTTCTCTGCCTCTATTTTATCATTAACTACATGGAAAACAGCATTCTCAAGAAGGAGTGCTTTATTACCACCCCTCACCTCCTCTGTACATCCACCTGTACTGGTCTGGTTCCAGGGTGCTTTTGTGGGAAGACTGCGTGTTCATGGCAGTGCCTCCTCCCCCAGGGCCTGCTTGTCTTCCAGCCCAACCCTGTGCCTGGTCTGTCTCAGGGGCCACTGACAACCGGACAGGTTCAGAATCTGCTGACAAGGCCTGGGCGCATCCCTTCTGATGGCCTACATACGGCAGGTTCAAGCCTCCGCTCAGTCTACTGACTCATCCTCCCACACTTCCTTTCTAACACTCCAGTTTCCCTGGTAACCACTGCTGCAGGCAGGGAATTTGGGGGCGGCTTGGGAATGCTACAGAGCTGTACTTGGGAAGAGATGGGCCAAGAGGGGAAGGAGAGTGGGAAGGCAGGAGGTTTTTCAGATCAGATTCTGATGCGTCAGAGGATAAGCAGGAGTTGGACAGATTGAGGACTTTTCCAGATATGCAGGTTCTTAGGCTTGGTTGTTCAGAGAAGCAAAACCAGTGGATGTTGCTGTTGTGAGGTGCCACCGACTAATAGTGACCCTATGAAAACCAGATTGGAGCCATGTCCCACCTGTGTCATCCTCACACCTCTGCCTTGCTCAAGCTCAGTGTTGCAGTCAGTGGTCAGTTCTTGTCGAGGGTCTTCCTATCTTTCAGTGGCCCTCCACCTTTCCCAGCATGACATATTTCTGTAAGGATTGGCCCTTCCTCACAACATGCCCAAAGTATGTGAGAACTGTTTTCTCAACCTCACCTCTAAGGAGCGCTATGGTTATACTGCCTCTGAAACAGATCTGTTTGTCCTTTTGGCAATCCAGGGTATTTCCAAGTCTTCACCAACACCATGATGCAAATGCAGCAATTCTTTTTTGCCCTTCCTTATTCACGGTCCAATTTTCAGATGCTTAGGAAGCAACTGCAAATACCATGGCTTGGGTCAGGTGCACCTCAGTCTTTAAACCGACATCATTGCTCTTTTTTTTTTTTACTTTTAAAATATTTGTACCACTTTAATTATCTGGTTCCTCCTTTGATCTGTGTGTGTTTTTTTTATCATTGCTCTTTTAAAGAAGTCTTTGACAGCGGATTTTCTGAAGGCGAGAGATTGTTTTTATTTCCTAACTGCTGCTACTGTGAATGCTCATTGTGGGTCCAATTAAAATAATTGACAACTTCAATCTTTTCTCCTTCTATCTCGATATTGCCTCTTGGTTCAGTGGCGAGGATTTTTGTTTTCCTGATGTTGAGATGTAACCCCATCAAAGTCTGTACTCTGGCCATCTTCAGTAAATGCTTTGTGCTCTTCACTTCATGCCAGCAGGGTTTTGTCATCTGTATAACACAGGCTGTTGATGAGTCTTCCTCCAAGCCTGATGCCAGTCTCCTTTACATAACCCAGCTTCTATAATTATTGCTCAGCACAGAGATCGAGTAAGTGTGGGGAAAGGACGCAACCCATGTCAGTCCACCTTGTAGGGTCCTCTCGTTGGCTGACCCTTCACCCTTCCAAGCATGATGTCCTTGTCCAAGGACTGGCCCCTCTTAACAACAAGGCCAAAGTGTGCGAGACAAACGTCACCCTCACCTCCAAGCAGTGTCCTCATTGCACTTTCTCCAACACATACTTGTTATTCTGCCAGTCCACAGGATAGCCAGTACTCTTTTCCAGCACAACAGATAAAAGACATCCTCTGCTAGCCTTATTCATTGTCCAACTTTCAGATGCATTGCAAAGTAATTGAAAAGACTGTCTGTCTTTAAAACTAACATTGCTCCTTAACACTTTGGAGAGGTCCTTGACAGTAGATTTCTCCAATGCAACACTTCTGATTTCTTGACTGCTGGTACCAAATGTGCTGACTGTGGATCCAAGCAAGATGCAATCATTGACAACTTCAGTCTTTTAGCCACCTACCAAGATGTTGCCTATTGGCTTGGGGTGAGGGTTATTTCCCCTTGATGTGGAGATGTGAACCATAGTGAAGGCTGTGGATGTGATTTGCAGCAAGTGTTTCAAGTCCTCCTCAATCTCATAGGTGTTATCTGATGATGAGACTTGCCTGATGTCACATTCCTCTTCATAAATTCTGGATTTTTGAATGATTTGCTCAGCATACAGACTGAAGAGGTGTGGAGAAAGGACTCAGCCCTGATACACACTTTCCTTAACTTTAAACTATGTAGTGTTCCTTTGCTTATTCACACAACAAAGCCCCTCAGTCTAGGTTTCACATGGGTACAATTAAGAATTCTGGGATTTCCATTATTCTCAATGTTAACCACAGTCTGTTACAATCCATACAGTCAAATGCCTTTGCAGTCAATCAAACACAAATAGACACTCTGGTATTGTCTGATTTCAGCCAAAATCCATCTGACATCAGCAATGATATCCCTGGTGTCATGGCCAGCTTGAACTTTAGGCAGTTCTCTATCAATATACTGTTCTAGAGGTTTTTGAGTAATCTTCAGCAAGATTTTACTTACATGTAGTATTAATGATATTGCTCAAGAATTTCCACATTCTGTTAAATCACTTTTTTTTAAGTGGGAATATGGATCTCTTCCTGCCAGTTGGCCAGGTAGCTGGCTTCCAAATTTCCTAGCACAGACTGGTGACCATGTCTTGGACTGCATCTTCTTAACACGAAACATGTCCAAAGGTATCCCACCAATTCCTAGGCCCTTATTTTTCACCAGTGCCTTCAGTGCAGCTTGCCTGTCCTCCTTCGTAACTACTGGTTACCTTCTTCTTCTTCTTTTTTTTTGCATTTATACTTTAAAAATTATTATTAGTTCCAGGGCTGTTGTACATAGGGTCACTATGAGTCGCAGGCAACTCGACGGCACATAACAACAACAACACAACAATGAAAATTTACAGAGACTTTGGATTTCCATTCACTATTGCACTTTTCTCCCCTCCCAACCCTCCCCCCTAGTACACTCTCCTCTTGGGAAAGTAAAAGAAAAATTCTTTCATTGTTTTACAAACCCTCCTTCCAGGTCCACTCCACAATGCAGCCTTCGCTCTAGACTCCTGTCATGACAAAAATACCTAATCACATATCCCTTTAAAACAGTTTTCTCCATCATCTGTTTCAATGCAGTATACATTATTGAACCCATCTTTCTCAGTCTCCCCCCAACCCCAATGGCAGTCCTGTTTTACAACATTGGCACCATGCAGTATTTGTCCTTTTGTGACTGAGATATTTCACTCAGCATAATGTCCTCCAGGGTCACCCATTTTG
>NW_006400039.1:2010046-2024144 GCF_000299155.1 Elephantulus edwardii | reverse complement strand
TATCCTCCTTGGTCATTGTCCAACTCTCTGATGCATAACAGGTGATTGCGAAGACCATGGCCTGTATCAGACGCACCTTAGTCTCCAAAGATACACCATTTCTCTTCAGCACTTTGGAGAGGTCTCTAACAGCAGACTTTCCCATTGCAATGCCCCTTTTAATTTCCTGGAGACTATTCCTATTTCTCCCATAGAGTAGCTGCTGGATTTGAACTGCATACCTCTGTGTTGGCAGCACAATTCCCTACCATTAAGACACCAGAGCTCCCTAACGTACCTGTTGTTGTACGAGTCAAGTCACTTGGAACTCAAAGTAACTCTATGTACAACAGCTCTGTACCCTGCTCTATCCTGAGCCAACCTTATTGTCTCTGACACACCTACCCCCCAACTGCCCAGTCACTGAATCAACCCATCTCATTGAGGGTTTTCCTCTCCTGAGCTGTCCCTCCACTCTCCCAAACATGATGTCCCTCTCCAAGAACTGGCCCCTCCCTGCAGCATGCCCAAAGCATGTCAGAAGAAACTTCAGAATCCTTGATTCCAAGAAGCAGCCTGGTTTCACCCTCTCCAGGATGAACATGTTTGTTCTTCTGGAAGTCCATGGTATATTCAGTACTCTTCTCCAGCACCACAGCTCAAAGACATCAGTTCTCCTTCTATCATCCCTAGTCATTGTCCAGTATTCTGATGCACAGCACATAATTGCAAAGACCATGACCTGGATCAGGTGTACCTTGGTCTCCAGAGTGACATCGTTGCTCTTCAATAATCTGGGGAGCTCCCTAACAGCAGACTTTCCCCAAGGCAATTTGTCTTTTTATTTCATGGCTGCTGGTACCAATATTATACCTATAGCTATCTCTATATGTGTGTGTTCTTCTGGGATTCAAGTTGCTCTAAAGGAAATGGCAAAACATAGAGCCCCAGGAATTGACAGCATACCAACAAGATGCTGCCATGGACGTGCTCAACAGGTTATGCCAAGAAATCTGGCGGACAACTACCTGGCCAACTGAATGGAAGATACCTGTATTTATTCCCATTCTAAAAAAAAAGCAACCCAACAGAGTATGGAAATCATCAAACGACACACCAGTATCACATACAAGCAAGATCCTGCTGGAGAGCATCCAGAAACAACTGGAACAGCAGAGAGCTGCCAGATGTGTAGGCTGGGTTTAGAAGAGGCTCTGTCAATAGGGACACCATAGCCAATGTTAGGTGGATCTTCTCTGAGAGCAGAGAGTATCAAAAGAATGTCTATCTGTGTTTCATTGAGTATGCAAAAGCATATGACTGTGTGCATCACAACAAGCTGTGACTGAGAAGAATGGGAGTCTCAGAACACTTGATTGTGCAAAACCTATACTTATACCAGGAGGCAGTTGTCAGAACAGAGCTGCGCACAGAAACACTCTGTGGCTCAAAATCTGGAAAGGAGTATGCTGAGGATGTATCGCTCCATACCTTGTCAATTTCTATGTGGAACAGATCCTCAAGGAGGCTGGGCTCTATGAGGAGGAGTGTGGCATCAGGATTGGAGAAAGACTCATCAACAACCTGCGTTACACAGATGACACAACCCTGCTTGCTGAAACTGAGGAGGACCTGAAGCACTTGCTGCAGAAGCTCAAGGACTGTAGTCTTCAATATGGATTAAAGCTCAACATCAAGAAGACAAAGAGTCTAACCACTGGCCTAACGGGCAGCATCATGATAGACAGTGAAGAAATTGAGATTATTAACAGCTTCAGCTTGCTTGGCTCCACAATCAACACTCTTGGTTCCAGCAGCCAGGAAATAAAAAGATTAATTGAATTGTGAAAGTATGCTATCAGGGATCTCTCCAGGGTACTGTGAAGAGCAACAGTATCAGTCTAGGGACCAAGATGCACCTGCTCCAGGTCATGGTCTTTGCAATTATGTGCTATGTGTCAGAAAGCTGGACAATGACTAAAGATGATAGAAGAAGAATTGATGCCTGGCTTTGATTTGTTGTACTGGAGAAGAGTATGGATATACCATGGACAGCTATGTGAACAAACAGGTTCATCTTAGAGAGGGTGAAACCAGGTTGCTCCCTGGAGGCAAGGATTTCAAAGCTCTGCCTGACATACTTTGGGTATGTGTCAAAGAGGGACCAGTCCTTGGCGAGGGACATCATGCTTGGGAGGGTGGAGGGACAGCATAAGAGAGGAAGACACATGATGAGATGGACTTATTCAGTGATTACAGTAATGAGGTAGGTGTGTCAGAGACAATGAGGTTGGCTCCACATAAAGCAGAGTTCAAAGCTGTTGCACACAGCGTCACTTTGAGTCGCTTGCACAAAACATACATACTTACTGAGCTCTGGTGGCCTAGTCCAGAGAATGCTGAGCTGCTGCCCCAAGGTCTTGCCTCTCCAGCAGGTTGAATGCTCCATCTCTCTGAGGATGGAGGGAGGAACATGGGCAGTCTTTTCCTGAGTGATTTACAGCCTATGAAAACCCACTGAAGGTTTAGCTACGAGTACATCTCAACCTAATTGCAGTAACATATAATACAAACATGCGCAGGGAGTTCTGGTGGCCTAGCTGGTAAGAAGGCACACCACTAACCCAAAGGCCGGTAGTTTGAGTCCCATAGCTACTCTGTGGCTGGAAAATGGTCAAATGGCAATCTCCCACAAGATTTATAGCCACTGGTGGAAGGTCAGCCATGACTTGGTTCTGCCTCTGTGACACAAAAGAACATACACACATGGTGCTGGTGGTGAGATTCAGCTGAAGGGAATGACTCCCATGCCTGCAGAGACTGGCAAGTCCCAGGCTTGTGGCATGGAGCTGTGGAGACTGACCCAGCTGAGGAAACAAGGAGGTGAGCAGCCAAATGCAGGGTGATGTTGTTGTTATGCTCTGTTGAATTGGCGGTGACTCATTGCAATCCTATGTGCAGCTCTGAAGCTGCCCTGTCCTGACCCGGTCTGACTCTGACACACTTACCCGCATTGCCCCAGTTACTGTACAAATCCATCTCATCCGAGGTCTTCCTCTCTTGTGATGTCCCTTCCCCCTCCCGAGCATGATGTCTTTCTCCCAGCACATGTGGACACATGCCCAATGGGAGACAGAGGTTCAAAATCCTAGCCTCCAAGGAGAAACTTGATTTCACCCTCTCCAAGACAGACCTATTTATTTTCTTGGTGGTCCATGGTATTTTCAAGACCCTTCTCCAGCACCACAACTCAAAAGCATAAATTCTTCTGTTATCTTTAGTAATTGTCCAGCTCTCTGATGCATAGCAAGTAACTGCAAAGACAATGGCCTCAATCAGGCACCCCTTAGTCTCTATACTGACATCATTGCTTCTCTGTACTCAGGAAAGGTCCCTGACGGCATATTTACCTAATGCAATTCATCTTTTGATTTCCTAACTGCTGGTACCAGGAGTGTTGATTGTGGAGCCGGGCAAGCCGAAACTGTTCACAACCTCAATCTCTTCTCCATTATGGTGCTGCCAAATTGGCCCAGTGGTGAGAACCTTTTTCTTCTTGATGTTGAGCTTCAATCCATATTGAGGACTACAGTCCTTGATCTTCTTCTTCTTCTTTTTTTTTTTTAGTCCTTGATCTTCTGCAGTAAGCACTTTAGGTCCTCCTCAGTTTGAGCCAGCAGGGTTGTTTCATCTGTATAAAGTAGGTTGTTGATGAGTCTTCTCCTAATCCTGGTGCCACATTCCTCCTTATAAAGCCCAGCCTCCTGAATGATCTGTTCTGCATATAGATTGAAAAGTTATGGAGACAGGACACATCCCTTCCTGATTCTGAACCATGCAGTGTTACCCTGCTCTGTTCTGATGATTGCTTCCTGATCCAAGTATAGGTTTTGCATAAACACAATCAAGTGTTCTGGGGGATTTCCATTCTCCTCAAGGTTAACCACAATTTGTTATGATGCACAAAGTCAAATGCCTTTGTAGAGTCAACGAAACACATATCTCTCTGGGAGTCTGCTTTCTGCCAAGATCCATCTGACATTGGCTTGTATTTCTGGTAGTTCCATATCAGTGTACTGTTGCAGTCATTTCTGGATAATCTTAAGCAGGATTTTGCTTGCATGTGATATTAATGATATTGTTCAATAATTTCCACACTCTTTCAGTTCATCATTTTTTTGGAATGGGAATGAATATGGATCTTTTCCAGTCAGTTGGCCAGGGGATTGTCCTCCAGATTTGTTGACACAATCTGGTGAGCACATTCAGGGCACCATCTGTTTGTTGAAATGTGTCAATTGGTATGCCATCAGTTCCTGGGGTTTTATTTTTTTTTTGCCAAGTCCTTCAGAGCAGTTGAACTTCCTCCTTCTTCACCACTACCATTGCCTCTTGATCATGTGTTGTTTCATGAAATTCTTCAGTGTCAGCCAATTCTTTTTAGTACAGTGACTCTCCGCCTTCTTTTACTACTTCCTGGATTATTCAATACTCTACCCACAAGCCAGACAGCTCCACAAAACTCAAATCCACTGTCTCCACTGGTTCTGGCTCAGTGACCTCCTTCACATTTCAAGGGCTGTGGATCTTAATGAGAGGAAACGGTTCATCTTTTCCCCAGACCTGCTGGTGGACGGGTTCTGGGGGAGTCTTGAGCTGCCCTTTGGCCAGAAGAGGCTAGCACTGCCATCTGCTAGCCACAACTTGTTCTTGTACACTAGATGGAGGCCAAGATCCTCTGAAACTGCCTGTTAACAGACTAACTGCTCACAGCAAATCCCACCAAGCCATAACATCACAGCCACCAAACCTGGGAGCAAGCAGCCAGGTGATACTGCCGCTAGAGCTGGGCAGCTATATAGATGGACAGTTGTGGGGACAGTGGACATCCACAAGGAAGGGGCAGCATGGACCAAGGGCCCTGGAGTGATGAGAGGGTGAGAGGCCAGATAGCAGAGAGAGCAGGAGAGTGGGCTGAAACTTCAGTACTGGATGCTGCCTTCCTGGATTTGAGGGTTGCCACACACTGCTTTACTGGGTCTAAAATCCATTGCAATGGCTCACAGACCATATAGAACTATATTGGGGAAGTCAAAAGGCTGTAATTCAGATTGGCAGCAAGATACACTCAGTCATAACATCTCCCAACACGTGCTCTCAGGTTCCTCAATCTTGAGCCTCGTGACTTCAGGTGAGTGTTACAAAGCTGTTAGTCCTGTTTATTATGGCTCTTGCCCCCCACCTTCACCATGGCATCCATCAAACTTAAATAAAGGCTCTTAGGTCTTGTCACATGGGATAGCAGTACCAAGGCAGCTCTGTCTTATGTTGGGTCTCTCTTTCTCTGGTGTGGTCTTGGCTACTGTGGCTGTAGGTCCAGCTGGTGCAGCATCTCTGGCCCCAAAGGTTGCAAACTGCATACTCTGCTTCTTTGTGGTGGTGAGATTCTCAAATCCTGCTACTGAATCTTCTCAATTTAATGGTAAGAGTAGCCAATCTCCCTGTGAATAGACTAATAGCATGCCTTGTTTGCATATTCTCATATGGCAGAGTCAAAGTCAATGGCTAGGGAAGCCATTCAGAATAATAAACCCTTACTACCACACCAAGTGTGGCTGGAAATACCAAGATGGATACTCCAAGTATCCATCAACAGATGAATGGACACAGAAGCTGTGGAACATTCCCACAGTGGAATACTATGCAGCACTTAAAAGCAGAGAATTCATAAATCACTGCCTGACACAGATGCATCTAGAGGACATTGAGCCAAGTAAAAGAACTCAGTCACAAAAGGATAGTTCTAGTATAAGACCACTGTTAGGAAAAACTAAGAAAAGGTTTGCACACAGATAGACTCTTTCTTAGATGGTTACCAGGAATAGGAAGGGAGGGAGTTGTTGCTGTCAGGTGTCATCAAGTCAAATATGCCTCATAGCGATCCTGTGAACAACAGATCTGGACCGTCCTATCCTGTGCCATCCTCATCATCTCTGACAAACTTGAGTCCATTGCTGCAGCCACAGTGTCAAATTCATTTTGCTGAGAGTCTTCCTCTCTTTCGTCACCCATCCATGTTTCCAAGCTTGATGTCCATTTCCAAGGAATAGCCTCTCCAAACATCATACCCAAAGTATGTGAGGTGAGGTTTGGTATCTTTGCCTCCATTGAGCATTCTGACTGCAGTTTCTACAAGACATATCTGGCAATCTGTGGGATATTCAGTGCTCTTCTCCAACACCACAGATCAAAAGCATCAATTTTTCCTTCTGTAGTCAGAACAGAGCAGGGAAACACTGCATGGTTCAAAATAGGGAAAGGTGTATGCCAGGGATATGTCCTAGCTCCATACCTTTTCAACCTGTATGCAGACAGATTATCCAAAAGGCCGGGTTCTATGAGGAGAAATGTGGCATCAGGATTGGTGGAAGATCTATTAACAATCTGCATTATGCATATGACACTACCCTGCTTGCTGAAACTGAGGAGGACCTGAAATGCTTGCTGCAGAGGGTCAAGGACTGCAGCCTTCAGTATGGATTGAGGCTCAATGTCAAGAAGACAAAGATTCTCATCACCGGACCAATTGGCAGCATCAGGATGGATGGTGAAGCGATTGAGATTGTTCACAGATTTAGTCTGCTTGGCTCCACGGTCAACACTCTTGGCACCAGTAGCTGGGAAATCAAAAAACATATTGCGATGGGAAAATCTGCTGTTAGGGAGCTCTCCAGGGTACTGAAGAGCAATGATGTCACTCTGGAGACTAAGGTGCGACTGATACAGGTTATGGTCTTTGCAATCATTTGTTATGCTTCAGAGAGTTGGACAATGACTAGGAAGGATAGAAGGAGAATTGATGCCTTTGAGCTACGGTGCTGGAGAAGAGTATTGAATGTACCATGGACTGCCAGGAAAACAAACAGATTCATCCTGGAGAGGGTTAAACCAAGCTGCTCCTTGGAGGCAAGGATTCTGGGGCTTCGTCTGACATACTTTGGACATGTCGTAAGGAGGGACAGGTCTTTGGAGAGGGACATCATGCTTGCGAGGGTGGAGGGACAGCGCAGGAGGAGAAGACCCTCTAGGAGGTGGATTGATTCAGTTCCTGGGGTAATCGAGATGTGTGTGTCAGAGACAGTGCGATTGGCACAGGACTGAGCAGAGTTTAGGGCTGTTGTACATAGGGTCGCTATGAGTTGCAAGCAACTTGATGGCACATAACAACAATAATTCTTAGTAATTTGTCAAGCTATCAGATGCACAGGAAATGATTGAAAAGACCATGCCTTGAATTTTGTGCATTTTAGTCTTCAGATTGACATCACTGTTCCTCAGTAATTTGGAGATGTCCCTGACTGCAGACTTTCCCAAAGCAATACATTTTCTGATCTCCTGACTTCTGGTACCAAGGGTATTGATTGTGGATCTAAGTAAGATTAACCTGTTGACAATTTCAATCCTTTCTCTATCTATCATAATGTTGCTTATTGGTCCAGTGGTGGGAATTTCATTTTCCTGATGATGAGATACAATCCATTTTGAAGGCTGTAATCTTTGATCTTCTGTATCAAGTGCTTCAAGTCCTCCTCACTTTCAGCAAGAAAGGTTGTGTCATATGCATAATACTGGTTGGTTGATGAGTTTTTCTCTGAGCCTGACATCATATTCATTCTTTTTCACAGAGTCCAGCTTCTTGAATGATTTGCTCAGCACACAGATTGACTAGATATGCAGAAAGGTCTCACTGACGCACACCTTTCTGGATTTTACACAGTGTGGTGCCCCTTGCTCTTTTCTGTTAACAGACCCTTGGTTTAGGTGCAGGCTTTTCATGAGCATAATTATGTAGTCTGTCAGGAAGAATGGACAGGCAACATTATAACAAGGGCTTGACCAGACCTTGACATTATATTAACTATAGTTACTGTTATAAAACAAAATGTGAATGATCAAATGAAAGCCAGTATGCTTTATAAACGTTCATGTGAATAAAAAAATTTTAGAAATAAAGCTAAACTTCCATTGTCTTTTCTCCATGAAGTCAGTCTAATCTAATTCTTCTGAAGCCAAAGTGTGACAGGACACGCAGAGTCCTGCTTTTCAAAGCTCTCACTGGACTCCATTAGGCATGACTAATTGCACACCTGGTTGGCCTGAGTCTCTAGCCTGTGTGTGGACTGGCCTCTTCCCCAGGGTCCTGCCTGGCCCTTCTCTATCCTTTCTGTTCAACTTGAAACTCAAACCCATTGCCAAACAACTGGGTCTGATTCATAGCTGACTCTCCATTGAGTTTCCAAGTCTGGAAATTGCATGGGAGGAGATCGCTCATCCTCCTCCCAGAAAGACGAGCTGGTGGCTTCCGTATGTTAGAGAAGTCAGGGCGTTGGGTTAGCAGCCCAGCTCCCATGAAACCATGTCAGCAGGGCTCAGATCCCTTCCCTAATCATGTGGTTCTTTCTGTTTGACCAGCCCTACTCTAAATCACAGATTTCTTCCTCTCTCACATTGTTAGGGAACTTTGGTGGCCCAGAAGCTAAGGAGTTGTGCTGGCCACTGAAAGACAAGGTGTTTCAATTCACCAGCTGCTCCTTAGAAACAAGATGGGCAGTCTCTTCCCTTGTGACTTACAGCCCTGAAAACCTGCTGGAGGGTCAGCTAGGAGTTGGTTTCAACTCAGTGGCAGTGATGACCACACTATCACTATCTGAATCATGGCCCGAGGCCCCGGGCAAATCAAGACATCTGGGGACCTTCCAGAAGCCTGGTGAAGTGGTCATTTGTTTCTTTGGTAAGTTAACTCCTCACCATACACTTCCATCAGGAGAGTGTGGGCAGCATGAGGGGGTCAAGTGTGACCTCTACTAATCCCACAGAGGAGAAATGATACATCACCAGCATCTTCAACACAGAGCCAATTCCCATGAGGTCAGCTGTGCCCCTGCCTGAAAGCTCCCAGACTGACGTAGAATTCCAGCCCCAATTTGCTGCTCCACCAGATTGAAATCCATTGCAATGACCACGCAGACCACGCAGCACCGCACCGATTGTTGTTGCTGTTGTTTGATGCATAATGTCCTCTAGGGTCACCCATTTTGAATAATATTGCATGTTGTCGTTATTGTTTGGTGCTGTCGAGTCATAGACGACTCATAGTGACCTGATGAACGAACAGCCTGAGCACTGTTCGTACATAGAGTTTCCAGAGGCAAGCCATTTCGGAAGTGGATGCCGCTTCTGCTTCCAGCCATACCGATTACAGTGTTAAAGGAACACATTCCAGCTCAGGTTGGTGACAGGATACCTCAGTCTGGACTGCTTCTGAAGTGTGCTCCCACGACCTTGTGGCTTCAGTCCTTCCAATTACGACATCTCCCCCAGCACTTCTCCTAGGTGAAGCTCCGTGACCCTGGCTCCAGGGAGCAGCAATCCTGGGTCAGCTCTGTCTCTATTGGCTATCTGGCTCCCTGCTGTGGTTACTGTGCCTGAGAAGGGAAGCAATCACAGTAGGAGGTCCTGGACAAGGTGGGCAAAGGAATGTCCACTGAGGCATTGGATGTAAGATAACAGTCTGGAACATGGGGCCGTGTCGGAGGGGGCTGGGGAGGGGGAAGGAATGGGGAGGAAATGTACGACAACGAATAATCTTCTAAAAAATTTATAAAAACAAAAAAAACATAAAAATGGCGAGGCTTACTGTCAAGTGGTGACTAATGGACCCTCCAAGCCTCTCCCCACCATTTAAACTTGGAACAAAATTCTCCCCTGTGGTTCACTGTTTACCAAACACCAGACAAGCATATACAGAGAACAGGGGCCCCAGGGGCATGGTCTGGAGGGGGCTGTGCTTCCTCGGAGACAGAGCCTCTGGTAATGTGGACCCACCAGCAGCTGCTTGGGACACAGATGGGCAAGCTCCTCCATGAGGTTTTCACTGGAAACCGACTGAAGGGCCAGTTATTAGAACAATCAACCAATTAACTACATAAGATCCAAAGTGCAACATCTGCACAGGGATAGAGCTCGGAAGGCAGGAATGGGTGGATTGGAGTCATGGGAAGTAGAATCTCAGGGAAGAAGCAGGGGGATGTCTTTAATGTCTTGTCTTTAATGTCATAAAACAAAATATGTATGAACAGTTGAATGGAATACTAGTTTGCTTCGTAAACTTTCATGCAAATCACACATACATACCACCCCCAAAACCACTGAAGGTGTTGTAAGCACAGATGCAGCAGGGCCACTCGGGGTCAGTATGCCCAGCAGTGGGTACTCACCCAGGCTCTAGGTCATCATTAGTGGTGCTGGCAGCTTTGGGACCTGAAGGGAGCAGGAAGTAAGTGCTCAAGGGCCAGGCAGGACGGACCGGCTGCCACCCGCCATGACACATGGCAGGGCCAGATGTGACGAGTGAGTGTGGAACAACTCCATTCTGGGGCATCGTGATCTGACACACCCTGTAACAGAGCTGGCAGGACCCCTTTCTTCCTGTCCCAAGCATGTGGGACCCTCTGGAGGCTTGGGGCAGGCTGTCCATGTGAAAGGGCACCTGGCAAAGCCCACTTTTCACAGCACAGTACAGCCTGCTGGGTCAGGCTGGTCCCACTGCTGCGTGGGTCTTACTCCTGTGTTCACAGGAACCAGGTGGTGCTCCACCTTCTGCCTGGGTGTGTTGAGTCTGTTTTGGGGAACTTGACCTCTGTAACCTATGAGTGGGCTATACTGTTCTCCACATGATAGACTCACCTCCCAGAGCTGGAATAATGTCACTTGCTGGGCCACCCGGGATCTGTGAGCTGCCGGGTAGGAGGATGTCACTGGACTCTATGGGGGGTGGGGGTGGGCAGCAGCCACTTTGGTCCACAAGGTCACCAACCCCCAGGGATGCACACGGTTGTGAGAGGCCCTGGGTGTGGCTGGAAGGACCTGGGCCAGTTTCACTTCAGACATCTTTCAGTGAACTCTGGTCTGTGACCAGGGGATGGTGAGTGGGGGGCTAGAGGTCCCCTGAAGTGTCCTGAGTTGGGGCAGTGAGGACCAGCACATGCAGGAGCAGCCTGGGACCGGTCATCAGGGAAGGGGCCATCTGAGAAGTACCTGTGTGTTTTGCCCACAGAAGGTTCTGGGGTTCACCTCTCCCTCCTGATGCCAAGCACAGTGTAGAACATGGGGACAGGCCTGCAAGGACAGTGGCTCCTGTGGACTGTGCAAGAGCTGTCGTGACAACGATGGTGGAGGAACAGCACTGCGATGGGGACATAACGACAGCGGTGGTACCAGTGATGCTGATGGTGACAGTGAAGACCGTATTGGTGATTGTCATGGTGACCATGACAGGGTGAGGGTAACAGGCACGGCTGTGCCATGATGTGGCTGTGGCATGATGAGGACAGGTGACATCACTGTGCTGGTAGTCCCCTCAGTGGCCTTGGGACAATGCGGGGCAGTGGACAGACTTGTCTGCTGATTTTTTGGTTTCCTGGCTGTAGTCTGAACTCAGGATTCCAGCCAAGCTAGGAATAGGTGGAGTCACACATGTTGGGGACAGGCTTGGGGTTGATGGGAGGGTGACCCCCTGCCTCTGAATCCTGGGTGGGCTAGACTGAGGCAGTGACCTTTTCTATCCTGCTCAGAACCTGGCTTACTGCTCACTTCACCAGCAGGATCTTAGCTGGCCAGTTTTCACCTTAACACACGAAGTGCCAAGACAAAGTCCTCAAGGGCCCTTGCAAATGGTCCAGTTGCTGCCTCCCTGGGGTGTCTGGACCCTTCACCAGGCACCTTGTTTTATCCATGTCCTGGGACAATGGGCCCAACCCTGGAATGCCTGTGTTTTGGGATAACCTGTGCCCCAGATCCAGGATGAATACTTGCATAATGGGAGTGCTTTCTCCCCTCAGCCCTCTCTCAGGGGCATCTGGTTCTTGTGGTGAAGCTGTAAGAAAAAAAATGTCTCTTTTCTTCAAAAGTTACAAGATTGAATTAAAGCTGGAACAAGAACACTTTTCTGAAAATTACTGAGAAAATCTCCCTGGTCTTTGTTCTCTTCTTGTGAACCACTCAAGGCCAGTTCCTGGTGCCTTATAATTCTCTATAGCAAAGACACTGCAAACATCCTTATGCCCTAGGCCTCTCCTGTCAAGCCCCCTCCTGTCAAGTCCCTTCCATTCAACTCCTCACCTTTTCAAGGCCCCTTCTTTCAAACACAGGTCAAATTTGCAAATGGAGTAGGAACAAGATTGTGAGGTCAAAACCCTTGGCCTTGACCAATAGGGTGAGACACGGGCTTAGCTTTTGCAGTCAGGGTTAAACTCCAGTGGACCACCCACCGGGTGCTTGATGGTCAGACTCAGGGCTGCCCCAGCAACCTTCTGCTGACATGCTTTACTGAGCTCTTTTGTTCAGCGTGTTTTCCAAGCCATGTTTCTAACAATTTGGGTGTTTTCTAACAAAGTTACTGAAGCGGCAGCAAGGAGCAAGGAGAGGGCAGAGGAGGAAGGGGGGGAATGAAAAGCGAAAAAGGAGCAAGGCTGAGAGAAGGAGAGGGGTGAGTGAGGAAGGAGGGGGAGGAGGTGCAGAGGAGGGGGAGGGAAGACATGGGGGTGAGGAGGAGAATAAGGGGGAAGGGTAGGTGAGAAGGGGGAAGATAAAGGGTAGAGGAAGAAGGAAGCGATGAGAGGGAGGAGGAGGGGAAGGCAAAAGGGAGAGAAGGAAGAGATGAGAGCAGAGAGGAGGGAAGGAGGAGGAAGAGGGGGGAGAGGAAAAGGAGACAGAGGAGGGAGAGGAAACAGGAGAGAGATGGGAGAAAGTGAGGACAGGGAGAGGGAGAAAGGGGAGAAGGAGGGGAGAGGAGAGGAGGGGAAAAGGAGAAGGGGAGGGGGAGGGGAGAGAGGAAGAAAGGGGAAAGAGGTGGGGCAGGGAGGGGGAGAGGGAGAAAGGGGAGCGGGGAGGGAGATAAGGAGAAAGAGGGGAGTGGAGGGGGTGGGGAGGGAGAGATGAGGGGAGGGAGAAGGGAGAAAGAGGCGAGGGGAGGGGGTGGAAAAGGGGAGAAACGGGAGAGAGAAGGCAGGCACGCAGCATGGGGTGTTCTCTTCCCTTCCCGCAGCTGGAGGCCTGGAGCCCCGCCTCTAGGGGAAAGGAGGTGACACAAACGCCAGGCATGAACCCTGGAAAGCCAGAAAGTACCAGAATGCAAGGCTCTGTTCAGGCAGCCCCAGCCCCCGGGGATGCTCCTAGTCCCGGGGCAGCTCTCCCTCCGTCCAGGCTGGTGGTGCACGCAGCCCTTTACCCTCCACTGCCCCCTTCTCTTGCTGCTAGAATACCACAAAGTGTCTGGTCCCTACTGATGTCCCAAATTTAAGGTTCCACCCATCTCAGCACCGCTCCTGGTGCCCTAGCACCTGTGGAATGGGGGTGGGGGCGAGGGGATGAGTCCCATGGGGAGCCCCAATCCATGGAGGGACGCCATGCCTCGGCTGTAGGGGCCAGAATGAATCCAATACAGCCTCCTCTGCTGGGCCTTGGGGTGCCCGTTCCTCTCCTTCCAGGAGGGATGGTCAGACCTGCGGGCCGAGGACAAGAGGGAGCTCTCAGAGCACCCCATAGTCACCCAGTGGTCACGGTGAGCAGGGCTGGTCATGCGTCCTTCGCTTTCTGGAGCCGAACGACCACCTGCCGCCTGCCTAGTCCAGGCACACACTCCAAGTCCATGAGGCCCTGGGGGCGCGGCCGCAGCCCACTTCTCCAAGGCCCCTCCCTTCCTCGGTGGGATCAGCCCACTCTGTCCTTCCCCGCGGCCCCTCTCGGTCCCTCGTGGGGACGCAGTGCTGTCCCTCGCGCCTGGCCTGGCCGCGGGGACACGGACGGGGTCACGAGGCGACAGGGGTGTCTGTGTTGGGGACGTGCGCGCAGCGACCAGGGAACCAGGCACCATCGCAGGCTCTCAGCGAGAGGAGCCGGCCCCGCCCCGCCGTCACGTGGGAAGGCCCGTCACGTGACCCGCCACGTGACCCCGGCTCTCCTCCCGGCTGCCGGACATGGGTTGTCAGCGGCGCGGCCTCGCGGCCCGACCAGTGCTGCCCTGGACGCTGACCCTGCTGTTGGTGCTGGGGCTGCGCGG
>NW_006400039.1:1982219-2009773 GCF_000299155.1 Elephantulus edwardii | reverse complement strand
AGGGGTGGAGGTGGGGGAAGCTGTGGGGGAGGTGGTACAGGGGTGGACGGTACTGGGGGGGAGGCAGTACCAGCAGGGATGGGGAACTGACCACTGTGGGGACAGGCTGGTTGGAGTACTTTGCCTACGGGTGGGGCAGTCAGGCTGCTGTGGTGGAAGGGGGTGGTGCAGCGCGAGGGTTTGCGTCAGGGAGGGAGGCAGGCCAGTTGGGGATTCAGGCTGCTGTGGACAGTGGTCAGGGCCTTGTCGTGGGAGGGTCTGGGCCTGTGCTAAGTAGGGACTCAGGCTGCTGCAGGGGTGGGGACAGCCAGTTCCGGAAGAGGCCCTTCTGGCCAGTGAGGTAGGGCAGGGCCAGTGAAGGAGGCAGATGGAGCCGCCCCCCCCCCCAGTCCAGCCTAACGCACCCTGAGTCCCCACAGCCCACAGGGACACAGATCCCGGCTTCCAGGAGCACTACTTTGAACAGCTGCTGGACCACTTCAACTTTGAGAGGTTCGGCAACAAGACCTTCCGCCAGAGGTTCCTGCTCTTAGGTCTGCTTGCTGGTGGGCAGTGGGGGCCAGGGCAGGGACTCAGGGTGACCCAGAGGGCAGGGCCATCGACACTTGCAAGAGTCCCCCGCGGGGAGACCCCCGTGGGCTGATCCCTGCTTGCCTGCACCCACAGAGAAGTTCTGGAAGAAGGATGAGGGCCCCATATTCTTCTACACGGGGAATGAAGGAGACGTGTGGTCGTTTGCCAATAACTCGGGCTTCATCTTGGAGCTGGCGGCCCAGGAGGCGGCCCTGGTGGTCTTTGCAGAGCACGTGGGTATCAGGCTGGGGTCCCCAAGGGAGGTGGTCCTGCGGGCAGGTGGGTCACGGCCGACCATCATCCACAGCGGTACTACGGGAAGTCGTTGCCATTCGGCCCAGAGTCTACACATCGCGGGCACACAGAGCTGCTGACCGTGGAGCAGGCACTGGCAGACTTTGCTCGGCTGCTGCAGGCCCTGCGGATGCACCTGGGGGCCCAGGACACGCCTACAATCGCTTTTGGTGGCAGGTGGGCCTGTGGACAGGTCAGACAGGGCCAGCTCCTGTGGCTGGTACTGCCCACTCTGGGGCACATGCTTGACCAGCACCAACAGCCCAGCTCTACCCTTTGCTTCCCCCCAATACTGAGACTGAGGGCACGTGGGGTCCTGGGATTCTCTAGCTCACCATTACCTGACTCTTCAGCCTCACAGGCTGTCTGCTTCCCTAACCCCCTCCCACTGGCCCACATGCCCTATTTTAGGATGGGGAAATTCCTCCACTGTTGACCTAGAGATGAATGACCGTGGCAGGTGGGCATATCTGGGTGCCCATGCGTCTGGGGAAGTTCATAAAATTCTTCTTGGGGCATCCACATGCTTCTGAGGAGAGAGAGAATGTGGGGACTGAGAGTAGGGAATCTCAGGGGGAAAGCGGGGTGGTGTCCAGGACTGGGTGCATGCCCATCTGTGACCTGTTCTCCACATTATCCATGCCCAGTTATGGGGGCATACTAAGCACCTACATGCGGATGAAGTACCCCCACCTTGTGGCAGGCGCCCTGGCGGCCAGTGCGCCCCTCCTCGCAGTGGCTGGTCTTGGGGACTCCTATCAGTTCTTCCGGGATGTCACCACTGTGAGTGAGGCCCTCAGGCCTGGGAGGCTGGGGGACCACAGGGGAACTGAGAATACAACAGTGATTTCTACTCTGCAGGACTTTGAGGACCAGAGCCCCAACTGTGTCAAGGTTGTGCGGGAAGCCTTCCAGAAGATCAAGGACTTATTCTCACAGAAAGGTGAGGTGGGCCACCCTCCAGCCGCCAGTGGCCCCCTAGGCTCATCTGCAGCCTTGGTTCTCACACCTTCCAACAGATTATAACACTGTGGGCCAGAAGTTCGGTGTCTGCCAGTCGCTGTCCGACAAGGACCTGCCCCAGCTGTTTGCGTTTGCAAGGAATGCCTTCACAGTGCTGGCCATGATGGACTACCCTTACCCGACTGACTTCCTGGGCCCCCTTCCGGCCAACCCCGTCAAAGTGAGGGCCGTTGCTGGGAGGGGGCCAGACCCTGGGATCCAAGGGGCAGGTTGCGGTGAGGGGCTGTTGGCTGAGAGGACCCACTCCTGAGGAGCCCCTTCCTCCCAGGCCGGCTGTGATCGGCTGCGGGAGGAGAGCAACAGCATTGCGGGGCTCCGCGCACTGGTGGGTGAGTCTGGGTCAGGAAAGGTGGACGTGCTGCCTCCAGGGGGTGGGACTGGGGCACTGCTCAAGGGATCTCTGGAGTCCTAGAGAAGGATCCTTGTCCCCTCAGGCACACAGACCTCACGTCCCACAGGGCATGACCCTTGGGTGAGGCAAGGGTGCTTCCTGGGGCCCTCAGCACAGTGCCCTCGCACCCCCCTCCCCAGGGCTGCTGTACAATGCCTCGGGGTCCGAGCCCTGCTACGACATCTACCAGCAGTACCGCAGCTGCGCAGACCCCACGGGCTGCGGCTCGGGCAGCGACTCACAGGCGTGGGATTACCAGGTAGAGGGGACTGGGGTGGGCCAGCGCTGGCCGATCTCCATGCCATGGCCATGCAGTCGTGTCTTGACCTCTTGGGTGTGTGCCCACAGGCCTGCACGCAGATCAGCCTCACCTTTGCAAGCAACAATGTGACGGACATGTTTCCTGAGCTCGAGTTCTCGGAGGAGCAGCGCCAGCAGTACTGCATGGAAACGTGGGGCGTGTGGCCTCGATCTGACTGGCTGCGGACCAACTTTGGGGGCGCAGGTACGGCCGGCGTGGGGCAGCACCCTGCCTACTGCATGGGGTCGGCCCTACCCTGTCCCTGTCAGGGCCTGATGCCCACCTTGACCCTAAGAGCAGACCCTGACCGCCACCCACTCTCCCTGTGGCCCCCTCATTGCCCTGCTCTTTCAGACCTCAAAGCCTACAGTAACATCATCTTCTCCAACGGTGACCTGGACCCATGGGCAGGAGGCGGGGTGAGTGCGGGGCCTGGCTGAAGGGACTCTGCAGGACTCATTTTGATTGCTGACCTGTGACTTTTCAGACTGCCTCCATTATCCTTGGCTGGTGCCAGATTTCTGCCTGTTTTGCTTCTCTTCCTGAATTGAACCTGGGTGTCCACCCAGTAGCTGCCCTGTCCTGTCTGCTGTGTGCTGTGGCTATGCACTTCTGTTACAGCTTTGGCTGGACTTGAGCTGGGCTGGACAGCAGTGGATGTTCTTGTCAGCTCATGTATTTCTCTCAATGACACAGATACACAACAATCTGAGCGCCTCAGTCGTTGCTATTACCATCGAGGGTGGAGCCCACCACCTGGATCTCAGGTACAGTCCCACCCCGCCATGGGGTCGGGGGGACAAGACTGTCTCCACACTCTGTTCTTAGCTTCGGTGGTAGGTGCGTGGGCTCACCATCTGGCCTTGCTCTTCAGGGGGTCCAACCCAGCAGACCCTGTGTCAGTCATGGAGGCCCGGAAACTAGAAGCCACCCTCATTCACGAGTGGGTGAAGGTGGCCAAGTGGGAGCTGAGCTCTTCCTGGCCTCAGTAGGCCCTGGGCTGCACGTCCTGTGCCTGTCACCAGAACGGCAGCATGGGAAAAGCTGTGCCCCCCCCCCAGCCCCTCTCCTTGCAGGCTGGTGGGATTGACTGAGGGAGTGCCCCACCCCAGCCAAGGCTGGACCCACTTGAGGGAGGCGGGGCTCCTAATAAAGCTGCAGGGTGTTGGTCAAGAGCTGCTTCTCTCTGGGGAGGGACGAGTGGCCCAGGGCCCTGGATACCAAGTCGGCAACTGATAGGCTCTGAGCACCCTGGGAGGGAACTTGGCACCTCCCCCTTCCCTACAACCCCAGGTGCACCCCGAACTTGGGTGCTGACACCCACCAGCCACACGTTCCACTTCTGCCCTTCTTCCTGGGGCAATGAACACACACGGCAAGCTCCTGAAATAAGTGATCCGTTTAATAAAACATAGAATCCGGAAGTCTAGCTTTTGGTCATCTAGGATAACAGGACACTCTGCTGTGTGGGGTGAGGCTGCAGCTGCACAGGCAGGCACCCCTGTGAGCAGCATGTGCCCCAAGGCTGGAAATGGGTGGCTTCACTGAGACAGTGCAGATCCACTGAGGCTCAGGACCGAGACTGAAGGGCCACCCCATGTTCTGTGCAGGAGTCACCCCTCCACACAGTGACCAGCAGTCTGCTGCACTCAGGCACAGTCCACAGAGGACAAAGGGTCTGGTGTGTAGGCCGCTTTTACACCGGGGTGAGGCTAAGGGAAGGGCAGACATGGAAGGGGCCAGCTATATCACTCTCCAGGGTCCCTGTCCCAGAGAGCAGGGACACAGCCCGACCTGGAGGTCATGGCCACATCCAAGGCAGTTCCCCATCCCACCCACCTGGGTGCAGGGCCTGGCAGATGCCCCTCCACATCTCTGCCCTGAGCATGGCAACAGCACTGCCCTCCCCACCCCCCACATGCTCTGGACATGGTCCACTTGGCCTGTTCAAGAGCAGATCCTTTGTCCTGCCTGGAAGGGCCCCGCTCGGCTGGGCAGCTGGGAATCCCTGAGTCCGACGTGTAAACACGAGAGCCAGCCCTGAGCAGCTCTGAGCACGCTGTCCCATGGAGCACAGACACCACAAGGCCCACAGGCTGGATTCCCACAGGCCAGGTGGCTGGAGTCGGCCTGTGTCCTGAGCCCTGCAGACCCAAGGTCACAGCTTTGGAATCCCATCACAATTCATGTGGTCTCAAGGAAGGAGGACAGGGCCACAGGGCTGGGCACCCAGGTCAACGCACACCTGCTGTATTTATGCTCCCACGTTCCTGTACCTCCTGGTCTGGAGGTGCAGATGGGAAGGAGCCCAGAGCTGCTGCCCCGAGACCAGTGACTGGCCCTCAGAGCATCTACATAGCTGCCCACTGGGCAGCATCCCAGGCTGACTGGGATCCTGAGGGCCGACATGACCAGCGGGAGTCCCACGGTAAGGCTGAGGACGAGACTCCGCCCACGGCGCGTCCAGCCTCCCAGTCAGGTGGCCTTTGCCCACTGCTAGTCAGGGTCCCTGGGCCCTATGTCACAGTCCAGATGGGCAGGGGGTGGGCCTCTGTGTTGAACACGTAGGTGTCCAGGCTGAGCAGATTTGGGTCATCAGAAAAAAGCAGGTACAGGTATTTCAGTGTCTCCCCCAGAAAGAAGCTCTCCATCTTGTCCCTGGGGTCCGGCTTCTGGGGATCCTGGACGTTGTTGATAGAAGAGTAGCCACCTGTGGGGACCTGCGCAGGCACCAAGGCCAGAGTCAGCAGCTCTCAGACACCCCTCCTCCCGTTTTAGACTGGGCCCTTGGAAAACGCCAACCTTCAATGAACTTCCACCCCCCACAAGCACCTAACCCCAAATGTGTCCACCACCCCGAGCGTCCATCCCTCATGAGCTATCCAAGTGTCCCAGCATTCCGTGAGTGTCCCCCAGCCCGTGGGCATCAGCTCTGCAGGGTGTCCACACAGCTCCCTGAGACATCTGTTCTCGCATTTCTATGCCCACCTCACCCCCCGAGCATCTGCACAAGCGGCCTGGCGCCCACAGGCCTGGAGCCTCACCCTGGTGTAGGCGTTGAAGCTCTGCAGGATCTCCCAGCCCCAGGCCTGGTACTTGCTGTCCCCGGTGAGGCGGTACAGGTAGAACAGGCTCTCCACCGTCTCGGGCCTCAGCAGGTTGTGCCTGTCTGCTGGCTGTGGGGAAAAGCTGCCTCAGAGCTGGCACTGGCTCCTGGGCGTCCCGTCCCGGGCGTCCCGGGGCTCGAGAGCTCACCTTGACCTCCACGTCCTGGTGGCCCTCCTGGGCGACCATGTTGAAATGGGCGATCTCCGGGCTCAGCCCCGTTTTCATCTGGCGGTTCATCTGGTAGCAGGTTTCCATGAGCTCCTTGGCCAGGACCATGTGCTCAGCGGGCAGCCCGTGGTGGGCACCCAAGGCCAGGGTCCCGGGCAGGAAGCACACCAGGTGGTCCTGGAAACCAGAGGGTCCCTAAGCACATGCACAGAGCCACCTGTGTCCACTTGGGAGGTGGAACTTGGACCAGCTCCAGCCGGGCTGCTCTATCACCCGTCCCTCTGCTGGTGTCAGTCTTCCCAAGGACAGGCTGGCAGCACCTGGGCCAGCCCCATCTAGGAGGCCAGGCAGCCCCCAGCACCCCTGCAGTCACCACTCACCATCTTGGCGCTGAAGCGGCCGTGAGCCAGCTCGCCAATGAAGGTGAGCTTGCTGGGCTCCGAGTGCTGCAGCAAGTGCCTCCTGATGCCCTCGATGGCCTCCATGTAGTCTTCCAGGAGCCTGTGGTGAGGCCATGCCTTTAGGACCCAGGGCCCACCCCTGCACCAGGTCAGGGTCCCACACCAGGTCGGGGAGACTCACTGTGTCTCCTTTTTCCCCCCCTGGATCCACTGTTTCAGGAGGTACTCGTAGTAGCTGTCAGCCCTGGCACCCAGTGTAAACACTCCCAGGTGTGTGAAGTGGCCACTGTGGGTGTTAATGAACATAGGGACCAGCCCGTCCTTCTTTCCAGACAACGAATGGACACGCCGTGTCACCTCCTCCACAGCCTCCTGCAATGAGAAGATAGCATTAAAGGGCTGGGGGGAGCTGCCAGGAGCTGGGGGACTACCAGCTGTAGGGAGGGCTGCCAGGAGCTGTAGGGGCTGAAGATGGTGGTGGCTAAACAGGACTATGGGGACTGTCAGGGTCTGTGGAGCTCTGTACAGGGCTGAGTGCAGCTGTGGGGGGTGAAGTGGGAGTGCAGGGGGGCTGGACAGGGGGGATGTAGGGCTAAACTGTAGTGAGATTAAGCAGGGCTGACCGGGGCATCGAATAGGGCTGTGGGGGGCCATGGGGGGCTAAGTGATGTGTGGAGCTGAGCAGGGCTGAACAGACCTGTAGGGGGGCTGTGTGGGACTGTAGGGGGCTGAGTGGTGATGTGGGGAGCTGAACAGGGTTGTTTGGGGCTGTTGGGGGCATGCTGAGCAGGGCTGTGCAGGACGGAGGGCCACCCTCCCAGAACTGATCTACTCTCAAGAGGAGGCAGTGGAAGGACTCTGGCACTTCCTGCCTCTCATCCTGCCATGCATCTGATGGCCCCAAGGGACCAGGGACAGAGCTGCACCCTGGTCTACCCCACCCTGTGGAAGGACGCCAGATACAACTTGGGTCCTGCATGTGGGCATCAGCAAGGCTTGGGTTGTGTGAACCACACACCATCAAAGGCGATGCTCTGAGTGTCTGTGGGCCATGTGAATGGCACATGTTCACTGTCCCTAAGGCCCTGTCACTCACCTCAGCCCCCCTGATGCCCTTACACAAACCGTCACACAGAACAAAGGAGCAAGGCATGGGCAGGTGCAGGCAGCAGTAGATAGTGCTCCACACAGCACAGCCTACGAGGCCAGGCACACTCTCCAAAAAGCCATCCTCCATCTCCAACAGGACAATTAAGGAAAGACCTGAAAGTGAACTGAACAAGAAGTGCTGGACCTGCCCCACAACGCAAGCCCACAGCCACTGCTGAGCCGGCACGCTCAAGGAATGGGGCGCTGGGGGGTTTGAAAAGATGGCGTTCCCTGACTAAATCTAGGACAAAGCAAGAGCAGTGAAGACGGTGGACTGACAGTGTCATTAAAGACACACGGACACTGCATTTTCACTATAAACAGCCACGAAGCCCTGGAGAAGACTGCTTGCTGCCAGCAGCCTTTCCCATCATGCCCAGATGAGTGGATTCTGACACAGTGACCCCACAGGACAGTGGACAGAAGGTTTCTGAGTTTGGAGCTCTCCCGGGAAGCAGACTCCCTCCTTCTCCTGCAGAGAGGCAGGAGGGTCCAAACCACTGCGGTGTGTGTCCATGTGCTGTGCTGCCTGCCTATGAGCCTGCCAGGCCTTCGGGCCTCCTCCTCAGCCTGCCCAGGACACCTGACTCTGCCTCTGGGCTGACTCCTGATGCCTGGCCTCCAGCTGGCCTCAGATAATCAGCTTTCACAGGAGCAGCTGCCTGTCCTCCTGAGTGCTGGCTGGTGGATGTGAACCCCTGACATGATGGTTAGCAGCATCACCCCTCACGTACAACAGCTCCTGACAGCTTCCCCAGGGCGTAAGGGGGAACGGTGCAGCTGCTGAGGGAAGAGCTTGGCGTGTCCTTGAGATGCCGCTGCTCTCCCGAGTGTGCACCCAGCAAGCATGCAAGGATGCAGCAGGACCCGGGCTGCAAGGTGCCCTCCCGCTCTGCTCGCCAGAGACATGGGTGAGAGCCACACGCCCAGCAGGGACTTGGCTCACACTTGGGTGGGCAAACAGCCCTCCCACCTACACACATACACAGAGTGTGGAAAAAACAAATCCATACACGGATAAACACAGCATCACCATCCTACACAAACACAGCCCGAGTGGACAAGACACTGTCCACCTACACACACAAAATGAAGAACCAACCCATACTCGGGACAAACACAGCACTGCCCACCTACACAACCAGCAAGGAGGCAAGAACTGGGCTCCAGTGGGCGCCACAGAGCAACAACCCCAGCGGGACTCGGTGGACGCCCACCAAGGCTGTGCTTCAGCCCTCCCGTGTCACCTACAGGTGTGGCAACGAGGCCCCGAGAAAGCGCCCTTGGCTGCAGGCAGTCTCTCGACCTACCTTGAACTGCTCATTTCCCGTGAGTCGGGACAATTCCCGAAACTCGAGCTGGATGCTGGTCACCTCGGCCACCGTGCTGTCGGAGGTCCAGCGGGGAGGGTGGGCATTGCCAGTGCCAATGTTCACATCAGAGAAGGGGATTTTCGAGGGGGTCTTGAATGCAGGCATCAGACGCTGTCCAAAATCTTTCTGAGGGGAGAGAGCACAGCCCCTTGTTCAGGCCCCATTTCTCCATCCTCTTGGGTCACCTGCGCCACCCACCGAGGGCAGGGAAGATGCTGGAGTCAGCAAGCTCAGGGTCAGCTGTGGGCGCCTCGTCAGACATGCACAGCCTGAACTGAGGCTCAGAAGGGCAGTGATGACAACAGGGAGAGGCCACTCTCCCTGAGCACTTGCAGGTCGCTGGCTACTGCGGAGCGGCTAGGCACTCACGGCTTTCTCCAGGAAGAGGCTGTCTCCCGTCAGGTGGTAGGTGCTTAGCAGCCCCCCCAGGATCCGGATCGTGCTCTCAAACAGGTTGACGTCCACGTCCTTCTGGAACCATAGCTTAGTAGACACCCACCTCCTGGCCTCTTCAAACTCTACAACACAAACAGCGCGGTCACACGAGTGAGGAGCCACTGGCCCTCGCCCACTTCCAGGTCTACCTGAGCCCCGTGCAATCACTCCTGCAGGGTTTCAGTGTCACTTTTAACTCCAGGGGTGAACTCTGTACAGAGAGGAGGAATCACCAATGTGTTAAGTCCACATGGTTTCCAAACAGAGGCCACCACACAGCCTGCTCAGAACACTGGAAGCAAATGTTCCAAATATTCCTTCAGAGGAACCAATGTGGCCTCAGGGGCCCAGCAACAAACGTGGTCAGCACTAGCCTCTAACACAAACGGGCAGTCCTCGGAGAGGGAGATCATGCTTAGAAAGACAGAGAGACAGTGAAGGAGAGGAGGACGCTCAACCCGGTGGACTGACACAGTGACTGTGGCAACGGGCTCGAGCGTGTCAGACTTGAGGATGGAACAGGACAGGGTTCAGATCTGCTGTTCATACTCGACGCAGTAGCACCCATCACCATCTGTCCTGAAGGAGGGGAACCAGGTTGCTGCTGAGGCAGTGACAGTGAAACTCCGTCCCATGTACTCTGGGCCCCATCAGGAGAGGCTGGTCCTCAGAAACAAGACATTGTGCTGGGAAGGCAGAGGGTCAGAGGAGACAAAGACCCCCAACAGGACGGATCGACAAAGCGTCTGTGACAATGGGATCAAGGACGTCGCAGATCATGAAGACAGTGCAGCAGGACCCAGTTCAGATCTGTATTCACAGCTTCAGGTTGCACCTCTGAATCTTACTTGACCCAATGACACTTACCAGCAGCTGCTACAGAGAAAGTCTGGTTCCCTAAAGGTTTACAGCCACAGAAACCAGCTTGTGGGCCATTCCACTGTGTCCCGCAGGACGACCACAGTCAGAACCAGCCTGGGGCAATGCTGGTGAGCCTGGTTTCCTAGACCCGGCACACGCAGCCTAGAACCCACAAGCTGCAGGTCTGGAGCCAACACTATGGAGAGACTTGATCTGCAAATCTGGACACAGCTTTACTGCAGGGGTCAGCCCCACCCTGCCCCTCAGAAGCTGTGGACACAGATGTGATGTAGCGGTCAGCCCTACTCCACGCCCTTAGACACTGTGGACACAGACCTCATGTGGGGACACCCAGACCCCACCCCCGCAGACCCAGTCCAGGCTCAGCAAGTACCTTGGGTCAGGCCCAGAATCCACATGGTGTCCAGAGCATCAACCAGGGTGAGTCCAAGGCCAAACCACTCGCTGAAGGATCTGGACAGGGGCTTCAGCTCATCACGGCCCCACGCATACTTGCAGTAGCCCTTCCACGCGTGACGGAAGGCATCCACCACGGCCTCCTGCCGCTTGTTCGGGGGCGCTGCAGGGGCAACAAGAGCGGCTTGTGGACGTGCCCCTCCCTCTGGTGCCGTCCACACGAGGGTGGTCTTCACTGCTGGGGCCAGGGACCCAGCCCGGAGCTGCCACCGGACCAGAGCACCTGCCCCTGTCCCGTCCAGCTGTCAGGAAATTGCCCATGGAGCCGACCTCGCACTGCGGGTACTGGGCAGACGTCCTGGGCATCCCCTCAGGCAAGCAGAGTCCACAGGGGTGTGGTGAAGTATGGGAAGCATCAAACATTGATAAGGACACCCTAAACGTGTAGCCTCAAGTTCTGTCGAGCCAGCGCCCAGGACAAAGGAGGCTGGTGCCCCTATGGAACCCAGTATCCACACCACAAGGGGCGTGCCCTATCTGGAAGCACAGTGTCCAGGCTGCTGCTACACTGAGGTCCTCTGAACTCAGGATGCAGGGCCTGAAGTGAGCCACCTCGGGGGCTCAGGTCACGTCAGCTGGACATGGGGCATCAAAGGGCCTCCTTCTCTGGGACTCCGCACCTGCTGACTTTTCTCACTAGCCCTCAGGTGCTTGCACAGGACAGTGTTGTTCACCCGAGACAGCCATCACTCAGTAATCCTAACAGAAAAGGAAGCACTGCCCCTTCGCGCCCTCCCTAAGCTCATGGAAGTGTTCAGCTGTCCTTCCAGCATGAACACGCTGCCTGGCACAGCCCACATTAAAGGGAGCGCTCCTCTGCTCCAGCCTCCAAGTCCGTCGCTGAGACTACAGCATGTGCCAGGAGGGTAATTTTTGTTAAGGTTTTGAGAACAACAAAAGGCTGAGTAGTTCTCACAAGGACGGTGAGCACGTTCTGGCCTGTTGGTGAGGTTCCTGCAGTGTTCTGGTCCCCACCCTACACAAGTGCTGGGTTAGTAGTGCAAGGCTGTGGGAGGGCCTGGAGCCCAAGTATCAACGCTCTGTGGACAGACGGTGTCCTCTAGGACTGACGGCCGCACAAGGCAGACAGTGCAACAGTGAAGAATGAACAGTGTCTATACGCCCAACTAGAATGTTCCCAATGAATTACGTCAGGCAAAGCGGCAACTGGACGCCCTGCCCACCCCTGCTGGCTGGTGTGCCGAAGCCTCTGGTCCCCTTCTGTTTCCTCTAGCTGGCTGGCAACTCCAGCTCCAGTCACACTTCCTGGCCCTACACCCGCCAAGGACACTGTGAAAAAGAGAAAGGTACAGCGGATTGTAAGAGCTGGCCTCGAGGGGTGTGCTGGAGAGGAGCAGGCTTTTGTGAGGCTGAGCATGGCCACATCCCAGCTTGGTGCAGACTCACTCAGCCTCTCACATCGGCGCTGTGGGATACTTGCGCAGGTGGTCTCACAGGCCCAAGACCCAGGAAACAAGCCACCTCTGTTGGTTAGAACTGGTGGTTCCTGCCTCCTTCAGAGTGGGGATGACTCAAGGCTGGGCAGTCCTACCCATGGCCCAGCTGTGTGACCCCTCCATGAAGCTATCACCAGCCAGTCTCCTCTACTCTCGTAGCACCTCTGGGCACTTCACTGGCTGGTTCGTGCCCAGACCACCTCTGTGTAGATGTGCACAAGCACACAAGCACCTCGAGCTTCACTGTGAACCTCTCTGAGTTGGTCTGCTGACCACTTCTGCTAACATCCACGGGCTGGCTGTCCATTTGAAATGCCCACAAGCCCTCTTTGCCCCTAGCAGTATGGCTGTGGGTCTGCCTCGGGGCCCCACCACAGCAAGTTGGTGCTTTCCACAGAGGCCTCAGCCTTTCCGTCTGTACAGTGGGCACAGGAGGGCCAGGCACAGGAGGCACTGTGATGGTGTCACCACCCTGTGAGGCTGGGATGTGGACAGGGCTATGATGCTCGCACCGAGTGGAGACTCCTGTGTCCCCAGACAGCCTCCTGTCACTGTGCAGATCTGGGACAGGGTGTAAGGCCCAAAGTCTTCCTGGGGTGGAGTTAGGTGCAGGGGCCCAGCAATTGTGTCTGCAGGGACTTTGAGCAAACACCTAGTCTGCCCGGGCATCACTAGTGCACACTGAAGATACCAGCTGTCCATGAAGTGGAAGAGGCCTCACCTGATGCTCTCTGAGTCCTGGCCTCTGGGGCTGGCCGCTGGGTCTGGACATCCACTCTCCTCGACGGGGTCTCCGTACCCTGCTCAGGCTCGATCACGGCTCCTCTCCAGCTTCAGCAGACAGTGAGAAGTTGCTCAGCACTGTGGTCCCACAAGGACACTGTCCATTTGCACAGGGACCCCAGGCACTGCCCCAGGTGTCCTTGCTGGCCCATTATGTCCAAAGCAACCACAGTCCAGCACCAGCCCCACTCCCAGCACGTCCATCCCAGGGAAGGGCCAGTTCTGGTGGGGATGGCCCAAGGCCCCAGTGCAGAGGGCTCTTCTCAGCCTCGCAAGCAGAGTAGGGCTATGTCCCCCTCAGTGTTCCGCTTCTGCCCCAGGCCTTCTGCCCTGGCTTGTAGGCGGGAACTCCCACACAGCACCCTGCTGGTGGTCATACCCAGGGGGACATACCTAATGACAGTTCTCTGCTGGTGTGGCTCTTCCCCATGGGTATCGCTTAGCTGTGCTCTCCCCTGCTCCACACCATCCTGGGTCCTGGCCTTCCCATCTTTTACCGGGGCTTTGATCTGCAGGCTGGGTGGTGCCCTTCGCAAGTGCTTCCGAGACTTCTGTATTAAGACCACGTCATAAGGGATGCTTGCACAGTACAAAGCTGCCTACAAAGACACACACGTCTACACAAAAGACACAGATGCATGTGTACACACATACTACCCAGATGCACATACATGGACATACACACATACGGACACATACTCACACACAGATTAAGGACATGTGTACGTGCACACACACGAAAACACACCAACGTGGACAAGCGCGCACACACACCCATACACCCAGATACCCATCCATCCAGATGTGTACATGGACCCACAGACAGACACACACACACGGAAACCCACAGAGACACACGGCATACAGACCCACAGACACGGATGCACACCCAAGGATGCAAACATTCATGGACACACACACACAGATACACTGGCCACTCCAGCCCTGAAACAGGGTCCACACTTCAGCTTGGATGTCACAGGATGAACATGGGGCAGGAGGGTCAGATCAAAGACCCTCATGGAAAGACTCAGAGTAGTGAGGCCACCCTTAGGGCTACACCCCCAGCCCCAAGTCTTCACAGCCACTCAGCTCAGCCCTGCTCCCAGTGCTGTGCTACCAGAAACCACAAGGGGCGGCTCCACCCCAGAAACATGCTCTCTCAGAGGCCAGGGACTGGACGTGAGGACTCGGGGTGCCCATGCTGGGTCTGCTCCCTGCTCCTCCTCCTGTACCCTACAATCCACCATCCATCGCTCTCGGCTCCCTTGTTAAGGCTCCTTTCTATCTCAGAAGAGACACCCCTCACAGTAAACCTGCCTCATTATCACAAAGAGCCTTGAGGCCTGGAGGTGAGGTTAGAATCAAAGAGCGCCAACATCACAGAGGGAACCTTGTGCCCAGCCCAAGCTCCCACCTTAAGCCGTGCTGATGTGGCTGGGCTGGGCCCCTCAGTCTGCTGCAGCCTCCACCATACGTGGCCTAAATCCCATGTCAAGAGGGTTAGCGAGGCAGAACACAACCCACAGGGCTCGTCCACATTCTTTACAGAAACAGAGACACCGGTAGAGAGGAACCTGCCTCGCAGAGAGGTGACCAGGAGTGGGGAGCAGCCACGCTGAGAAGCCCCCTCCAGCAGGAGACTACACAGCGGGGCGCTGGCGCCAGCACCCAGAAACCAAGGGGGAGAGCATGTTCCCCAACACCCCCGTGGGGGCGCGGCTCCAGCACCATGAGGAAAACAAAGCAGAGGTCTAGATTGTTTCCAAGTCTTGGTGGTTTCTGAGGTGGGTGCATGTGGGCAGAGCCAGCCGGATCCTGTTTTCACTGACAGCGACAGTATAACTGCAGGGACGTCTGCATGGACAGGAAGTGTGCGTGACCAGGCTGACCATGGGGCCAGGATGGGGGGGCAGGTGTGAACAGAGGGGAGGGAGAGTGCTTGCTTGCACGTACAGGAAGTATGTGTGACTGGACTGACCACAGGCTAGGATGAGGGTCAGGTGTGAACACAGCCCTGTGGTGGGGCCCTGCATGGACAGAAGTATCTGTGACTGCTGGGCTGAGCTGATGATGAGGTGCGGGTGTGAACACAGCCCGGGGGGGACCCCTGTGTGAACAGGAAGCACCTGTGACAGCTGGGTGAGCTGATGAGGGCGGCGACTGTGAGCGCAGTGCTTCACTCATTACAGCAGGCAAGTACAGGTATTTTTTAAAAAACCATGCTCCACCTTTACAAGTACATACAAATGATTCTCCAATGACCATTCTCACTCTAACTGCACTCTGTCACTTGGAGCTGACCTTCTAGAAGGTTTCCATGAGGCCTGAAACTGCTCAGACAGAACCCATCTCTTTTCCCCGGAATCGCCACGTCAGCACCAGAAGCTCCCCTTCAAGGAGGGAAGTGAATGAACACAGAGATATGCTTTGCTTTCAAGCCCGTTGCTCAACATTTACAACGAAAACTGCCAGTCTGGAAGCCCTGGCTTTGGCTATAACCATGGCCTGGAGGCGTCGAGACCTCTAACCCAATGAGAGCAGTCAGCATGCCTCCAACCTCCAGCCAGGACACAGCAGGCCCCAAGTACTTACTCTGCCTTGTTAGGTGCCTGCGAGCTGACCAGGACTCACAGCCACCGTCGAACAACAGATCGGAACCATCCCTGATCCTGCGCCACCCCCAAGATCCTCCAGCCAACTGTTGGTCACTACGTCAACCCATCTCCTTTCAACTCTCCACTCTCCATCTTCCCAGCAGGATGTCCTTTCCCAAGGGTCACCACCCCTGCCTGTAATGAGCACCCCGGCCGCACTTCCTGCAGACAGGCTGGCTTGTTATTCTGGCATCAGTACCGGGCACACCATGCTCTGGCAGAGTCCACCCACTCCTCCCGTGGGAGCAGCTAGAAGCAGCCCATGGAGCGATTCACTGCAACAGCTCACACTAACACGAACCACTTTTGAGATTTTGTTTGCAGGCAAAACACTTTTTTATAAATTTTTATTGTGTGTGTGTGTACCGTCAAATCAGATCTGACTGGTACAGGAGGAGATTGTCCCTCTTTTGCCGGCAGAGCATCTGGTGGATTTGAACCGTGTGCCTCTGGGATTGCAATGCAGCTTCCTGCCACTAGGCCACCAGAGCTCCCCTGGCAAAACACTTTTGTAAATGCTTTACAGCTTTAAATATTCTGGTCATGATCACACAATCTCAACGGTAGGCTGCACCCCCTTTCTCCCATAGCTGATGTGTTCAGATTGCCAGCTCGGCAACTGGCAGTCCAACCCTTCCACTAGCGAAAGCCCACTGCTGCCCAGCTGCCCCTGACCTGTTGTTGGGGGCTGAGGCTCGACTCCTAGCAGCCCTGAGAACAACAGAGCGGGTCAGCCGAGTCCTATGTCCCCTCACAGCGTCACAGTCAGTCAGTCCACTGGACAGAACAGGGCGGCCTGTGCTTTCGGGTCCTCTACTTTCCCAAGCACGTCTTCTTCCACATCCACGGCAAGTCTGTGCGGTAAGTGTCACCACCTTGTCTCTGAGGAGCCCCCAGGGCGCTCTGTCCTGGGCAGAGCTGTTCTAACCCGCAGTGACCCTGACGCTGCCCTGAGGCAGTGGTGGTGCCTTCAGATGCACGGTAAGGCTGCTAATCGGAAGGCGGACGGTTCAGAACCAGCACTCTCACCAAGAACGCCCAGCCTGCCTGCGCCCAAGCACATGGCCTTCCCCCAGGGTTATCAGAACCTGTGTGCTCCTGGCCCCCAGGTGACCAGTTCAGCCATAGGTGCGACTTCCTCCCAGCAACCACTGCTTCACCTCGCTCGCTTTTTTTATTATTCTGGGTCACCACCCCTTTACCGCCTTTCAAGCCTGGTACCCTGCATTCCATGGAAGTGTGTTCTGGCATTAAACCTGGGTGACGGGGACGTGGCCTCACCCCGCTAACCCCAGCACTGGTGCTGCCTGCTCTGCTCGCTCCCAGGCTCTGTGGAGGCAAAGAGAGGGTGCAAAGTGCACCTCAGCTGCTCTGCAGTTCACTGTCCCTGCTGGAGTTCGAGGAAGGGCAAATGGGGGGCAAGGGGCAGTGTGGGGAAGCCAGCCCCCCATCAACCTCACCTCTAGATGTTGCCAGGTTGCCCCGTCACCAGCGTGTCATGCGGGACAGGCCTGCATGTATCCAAAACCACTACCCAGCCCTGAGGGGCTCACCTGCGCTTCTCCTGAGGCATGAGCAACAGACCCTAAAGCAGGTACCCCAAGGTCTCATCCCCCCAGGGCCCCGCCCACCCTGGAGCACTACCACCAGCGCAAGCTCTCACTCGATACCTAGTGACCACTCTCCCAGAGCAGCACTTTCAGCCCCACCGCTCCCTCTTGAAGGCTCTGCCTCCCCGCCCCCCTCGCTCCATCCCCAAGTCTCCACGGACATCACCAACAGGGCTGGGTGGATCCACATGGGAGCACTGATGGCCCCAGGCTCCAGGTCCATCAGCTAGGGGTCTCCCTCTCTGTATCACACCCAGTGTCACCTGTGCAGGTACATCGCAGCCAACGAGGCAGTCACAACTGCCTGCAACACGTTCACGCTTCTCCTGACCACGGCCTCTGCAAAGCCAGCTGCCCCCCAGGCCTCTCAACACCTGGGAGGTCTATGACAGTCTACTCTGCAGGGGACTGTTGGCCACCCTGGACCTGCCCAGTTACTCCTCAGGGTGCCTCCAGTCACGGGATGGAGGAGACGTGTCCTCAAGCACACACCTATTTGTGGCTACCCTGTCATCTGCTCCTCCTACCGGCTCGCACACTCCGAGAGAAAAGAGACAACGCTGACCTTGTGCATGACCACACAGACAGAAGTCACCCCAGGAACAGGAACACAGAGCTCACACCATGGATGTTCCTCTTTCCTCAAATCCTGTCTTCAGCCCAACACAGGCAGCAGGCAACATCTTCCCAGTAAACAAACACCATTTATGTTTCAAAACATGCTTTGGGAAATAAACCAAAACCAACAACAAGAACAACAAGAAAGATGCTCTGGGGACCACACGTACCTGCGGGCGGGGCTCTCGGCGGCCCTGGGCAGCACCTGCTGTCTGAGGAGGTGGCAGGACAGGTGGGCTCACTGGTCTCAGCCCAGGAAAGTCAGCTGTCATCCTCTGCTCCTTCAGGGCTAAACAGGGAAACATTTTATCATAGACTAAATGTTGCTGTTGTTACGTGACTCATAGCGACCCTATGCACAACAGCCCTAAACCCTGCTCTCTCCTGCGCCAACCGCACTGCCTCTGACACACCCATCCCGACATCAATCAGTCCCGGCGAGAACTACGACGACAGCAAAGTGCGACATCAATCCGTCTCATAGAGGGTCTTCCCCTCCTGCGCTGTCCCTCCGCCCTCCCAAGCATGATGTCCCTCTCCAAGGACCCGTCCCTCCTGACAACATGTCCAAAGTATGTCAGACGGAGCCCCAGAGCCCGGTTTAACCCTCTCCAGGATGAATCTGTTCTCCTAGCAGTCCCTGGAACCCTCAATACTCCTCTCCAGCACCACGGCTCAAAGGCGTCCACTCTCCTGTCCTCCCTGGTCATTGTCCAGCTCTCTGATGCGTAACAAGTGATTGCAAACGCTAAATAGCCAATAAAAGAAACTAACAAGAACAAAACGGACTTAAGGTGCTTCTTTAAGGACAGCTCCTCCGACTGGACCCAAGCACCTGGTCACAGGCCTTCCCGTCCGGGTCCCTGACTGCCACCCGGAGAGCAGGGGCCGAGTGGACGGCAGCAGTTCAGGTCCACCCGCCCGCAGGACACAGGCCATTTCCCACCCTGCACGCCGGACCCTGGGTGAGACCCGGGGCGTCCTGCCCGGCCACGCCCACCGGGCTGCCCGTGACCACCGGACACCGGCCATTTCCCCTCAAGCTTCAGACGGGAGGTGACCAGAGCCGCGCCCACTCGCCTGGCCTCGCCAGACCAGAGCCCGGGTCCCCCTGATGTGACCCGCAGAGTCCCGGGGTCATCAGGGTCACGCAGCCGCTCCGCGAGACAGAAGGGCCTCCCGCTGCAGACACTGGACGTTGCGGCCGCCTTACCGACGGTCACCGCCATGCGCGCTGGTGGACGGCGGGCCACGGGCTCGAGGTCAGAGGACGACCCGGAGGTCAAGCCCGGGGTCACCGGATGACCCGGAAGTCCAGCCCGGAGGTCAGAGGAAGACCCAGGGGTCAGAGGATGGCCCGGGGGTCAGCGGGTCAGCCCGGAGGTCAGAGGACGACCCGGGGGTCAGGGGATGACCCGGGGGTCAGCTCGGAGGTCAGAGGACGATCCGGGGGTCAGGGGATGACCCGGGGGTCAGCGGGTCAGCCCGGAGGTCAGAGGACGATCCGGGGGTCAGGGGATGACCCGGGGGTCAGAGGATGACAAGGGGGTCAGCGGGTCAGCCCGGAGGTCAGAGGACGATCCGGGGGTCAGCGGGGCAGCCCGGAGGTCAGAGGACGACCCAGAGGTCAAGCCCGGGGTCACCGGACGACCCCGGGGTCAGCGGACGACCCGGAGGTCAGCGGGGCAGCCCGGGGGTCCAGCCCGGGGTCAGCGGGCTCGCACCTGTCCAGTGGTCAGCCGAGGTGAGGTAGGACAGCAGGCCGCAGACGAGCAGCAGGGCGAGGACGAGGAGGACGACGTTCCGCTGCAGCCGCGACAGCTGCTTCCATCTCTGGGCGGGAGAGAGAACAGGACTGAGCGTCCGGCCCGACCTCCGCGCTGGCCGGGGCCGCGGGGCCGGCGGACAGCGGCGGGGTCACAGAGGAGGCCGGCGGCCCCCCGACAGCCCTCCGGCCGCCTCCGCCGGCGAGCGGCCCTCACCCTCCAGCAGGAGCGCCGCCGCCGCACTTTGCTGTCGTCGTAGTTCTCGCCGGGACTGAGCGTCACGGAGATGAAGTCCCGGCGCGGCGGCGGCAGAGACGGCGGGTGCATGGCCGCGGCGGCCACGGAGGGCCCCGCTCACCGACGACGTCAAGAGGCGCGAGTCCGACCGCCACCGAGAGGCCCGCTTCCCCGACACCCGCGGGCAGCCATGGTACCTCGGTCGGAAGGCCTCCCATCCTGCCGCGCCCCCAGTGCGCACGCGCAGAGCCCGCGGGACACGACGCCTGCGCGAACCACGCACGCCACGTAGCTCCGCTGGTTCCGATCACGCATGCGCACGGGGCGCACATGAGCGGTACGCTCACACGCCGCAGCGCTTGCGCCGCCTGCAGCCTCCGGGCCAACGCGAGGCGCATGCGCAGATCCCTCGGGAGCGTGGCCGTGGCCGCCGCGATGAAGCTGGGGCTCTTCCGCCGGGAGAGTGCTGGGTCGTGGCTCCTCCCACTCAGCGGCAGGGCCGGGCTTTAGGTGCCCGGGTGTGGCCGGATGGGGAGACGCCCAGGCGGGAGGAGCGCGGAGGCGGGGTCGGGGCGCCGTAGTTGCCCAGGAGTGGGGACCGGGGCGACCGGCGGTGGGGACCGGGGCGACCGGCGGTGGGGACCGCGGCGATCGGCGGTGGGGGCCTCGGCGAACGGCAGTGGGGACAGCAAGGCTGGACCACCTGGCGGCGACGAGGCTGACCAGACAGCCGACCTGGCCTCGGACCCCGCGCGAGGTCATGGACTCGAGAGAGGACCTGGAGCGAGGACACGGCGAGGGACGACGCGGGCCTGGCCACACGGCAGGTCGAGAAGGACCCTCTCCCATCCGAGGGACCGGCCATGGGGTGCCCTTGTACGTGGTAACCCCTGACAAAACGATCTCATTCTCTTTGTATCCAGGTTTCTGGGTTCGTGGGACTTGGGAGACCCACCCAGATTTTGCTTTATTTTTTTAAATTTTTTTTTGTGTGTACCGTCAAATCAGATCCGACTGGTACAGGAGATTGGCCCTCCTTCTCCAGCAGAGCATCTGGTGGATTCGAACCGCCTACCTCTGAGATTGCAGTCAGATTTTGCTTTAGAAAGTCTTTAATAGGTCTGCGCAGCCCGCTTGGAGAAGCAGGACTCCAGGGTCTGACTAGTTTGCACTGGCCCAGCGCCATCCTCTTGGGCTCTGCCCTGCTCGTGTCACTCTGCACTGTCAATCCAGCTCCTTCCTCCCTTCCACATTACTGAGGAGCAATGCTGTCAGTTTGAAAAAAAAGGTGTGCCTGATTCAAGCCATGGTCTTGCTATGTATCTGAGAGCTGGGCAGTGAATAGGGATGAAAGAATCCGTGCCTTTGAGTTTGAGGTGTTGGAGAAGAGTCCTAAGTATCCTATGAACTACCAAAAGAAGGAACGGTAAAGTCTTGGATAAAGCACTCCTTCGAAGAAAGCATGACGAAGCTTTGTCACACATACTTTGGGCATGGTGTTACTGTTAAATAAAATGAGAAGAAAGAAGCTGGTCCCAAGAAACGAATATTGCGTGCTCTAAGAGGGACGCCAAGTGACCGTCTGACCACGAGGTCAAAATGGCACCAGGGCAGTCAAGGGTGCTTTCTTTTTATAAGGTTTTAGGGAAAACTAGGAAAGATGGTATCTTGCTTGGAATTTGGGATGAGAGTCCTATTAACTTGGGTGTGGGCTTTTGTGATCAGGCCTAGAGCCTTACCAGGATAGTCTCTGGTCTGGTCTCCTTAAACATCATCGGGCCTCCTCAAGGGGTCATCAGGCCTGGGGGCAACTGTGACATTCTTCCTCCATTTAGGAGGGCCTGTTCTGTGGAAAAGGACATCATTCTTGGAAAGCTGGAGGGCCAGCAAGAACCCCTCAATGAACTGGATCGATACAGTGCTGAAACGGGCTGGTGTGAGTGGTGGATGGTGAGGATGGGGACAGCTAGGACAGGGTTCACATGTGTTGTTCACAGGGTCACTATGAGTTGTGCTCAACTTGATAGCACCTGATGACACAAGAAGCCCAGTGATGTCAGTGCAAAGACTGAGGTGCACCTGATCCAGGCTACGGCCTTTTGGATCAATTGCTGAGCATCTGAGAGCTGCACAGTAAATAAGGGTGACACAAGAAAGGATGCCTTTGAGTTGTGTTGGAGAAGAGCACTGAGTAGCTTAATGAACTCCCACGAGAACAACTAGATACGTCTTACAGAAAGTGCAACCAGGGTGGTTCTTACAGGCAAGGAAGGCAAAGCTTTGTCTCACATGTTCTGGACATGTTGTTCTGTTACGGACCATCTAGTGGGAAGCAGCCCAGAGCTGACACTCCAGGGAGTTTTCAGAGCCAGTTAATCATGCCTTCTCCTGCAGAGCAGCTGGTGGTTGGTAAAACGCCAAGCCACCACAGCTCCTCTTGGGCATTTTTTAGGAGGTGCTACTGCTTGGAAAGGAGGTGGTTCAGGGAAAGAGGAAGACTCTGAACAAGACGGACTGACACCGTGACTGCAGCAGTGGGCTCCCATGTGTCAGGGATGGTGGCGATGACACAGGGTCACTGGGTGTCACCTAATGCTGGCTGTCATTGGTGACTAGTGAGCCCTGTAAGCTTGCCCACGTGGTCAAGTTCTTGCTTTGGCCCCGCCCCCTGCTGAGCACCTTCCCCCTACGTTTGGGTTGTTGCCCCAAACACCCATTAAAATGGAATTCCATTTTAACAATGAATAAGTTGTTGCACTCATTTCTATCTTCTACCAGAGCATTTAGGGTTCTTTAAAACATATATCCTTGTGCAAAGTCCAGGCCAGCAGTCTTGGCAGGGTAGAGGGACAGCCCACTCGCCCCTGGTGCTGCCTGGGCCTACACGTCCCAGCAACCCCACCTACTTCTGGGATGAGCCCATGGCTTCCTCAGCTCTCCTGGGTCCCAGGTCTGGAGCACTTCACAGCCTGTGCAGCTCCTGCTCAGCCCCTAGCCCATCCAAAACCCACATGAAAGGCCCTCCCACTTTCCTGGCCATCTCTTCCCAAGCACAGCTCTGTAGCATTCCCAGCCCTATCCTCAGAAGTCCCTGCCTGCAGCAGTGGTTACCAGGGGAACTGGAGTTTTCTGTTCAAAACGAAGTACAAAGGAAGTACAGGAAGAAGAGTCAGTAGACTGAGGTGGGGACCCTGAACCTGCCCCTGGAGAGGCCATCAGAAGGGAGAGCCCATGCCTCTCCAACATCATCCCTCTCTGGCCAAAAACCACCACAGGGGAGGGGTCCAGTCAGCACACTGTTTATTCCGAACAGGCATGAGGACAGGAAGGGCTGTTTTCCAGCTGATGATGGGCTATTATCTCATCTGCACAGGTGAAAAATGACATCATCACCCCAAGGTCAAGTGCTGCTTTGCAATGCTACGATCACATACAGGTTGAGCACTGAGGGCATCAGGGAAGGGTGCCTGGTGCCTCCAAACTGTCCTGCAACTTTAAGGAGACTCCAGTATATGAAGCAGAGAGGCCAGCTCTTTGGTGGGTACTTAGCAGCCCATATCCACTGGGGAGGGGGGCTACACATGAGAGGGAGCTAGAGTGTCTCCAGGAGGGCCTGAGTGGGAAGGGCCTTGATCACAACGACCCTCCTGAACCCAGGACCTCTGCTGGACAGTAGGGGGCTGACGGGTGGGGGCCTAAGGCACACAGTTGACTAAGACTTCATTCATCCTCCAAGTTTCTGGTCTAACAGCCATAAGGCGTCACCTGACGCTGTTGCCTTGCCCTCTTCCTGCACTCACCCTGGGTCCATGGATGCACCCAGTAGGCCCTGAGCACTGTGGTGAGGAGTGATGGCAGAGGGCACAGTGACAGCAGCAGATGAGGTGGAGGGCTGGCCTTCCTCAGCACAGAAGTAGGTGTCCTGTCGAATTCCATTGCGGAGGGTCACAGCAGAACCCTGGAGCTGCCTCAGGCCCCGAGAGGCTGACGAGGGGAGAGGCCAACCCCTGGAGTCCACAGACAAGCGCCCTCCTTGGTCCTGAAATGCTGAGAATCTCCTCTGAGGCCCGCTTCCAGTCTCATCTCCTCCAGGGCTCTGGGATCGGCCAGGAGCAGCTAGTCAGGGCCCTTGGGATCGCAGAGCCTGGGCCTGGACCTCATCCAGCATGAGAGGGGACTGGAACACCCTGTCTCTCAGGAACTCAAGACCCTGCAAGCAAACAGGCCATCGTGTCCTTCCTCCCTCATCAAAGCCTTTCCCTGCTGGCCCACCCCTAGGCTGGATGAGTCTTTCCACCATGTTCCCCGGGCTCTCAGTCCCCTGCAACTTGTACCCACTGTTCCTGCTGGTAAACTGAGGCAACATGTGAACTCGGTACCTCTGCACCCAGTCCTGACCCCGGAAAGCCCAGAGGATTTTTGTGCTCACCTCTCCAGAATAAGACACTAGGGGTGAGATCTCGCAGACAGCTGGGGGGTCTTCACTGTCTGGCAGCCTGGGGCAGGGGACAGCCATTCATTAGTGTCTCCTGCCAAGAAGTCCAGCCAGAGGGTCCCCAGGACCCCAAGGCTGAGCATCAGTGAGTCTGGCCACGGGGTCCCTGGTCCTGCCCCATGCCCCCCTGTCTGGGACTGAGCACCACTAACAGATCTGAACACAGGGTCCCCCTACGACTCCCACACAGCCCTGCCCAGAGCTGAGCAGCACGCGCTTGTCTTTCTCCGCCTTTCTCTTTTTCTGGCTTCTGAGCCTGAAGCCAACCTGCTCCAAGCCAAGTGATGTTCCTCAAGTCAGACCAGAAACAGCCCCAGAATCCTCCTCGAAGGGCCAGGGTGGCCAGCCTGAAGGCGACTACAGCCACTAGGCAAGGCAGACAGTGAGCACGGAGTCCTCCCCCACCCTGCCCAGCTGTCTTCAGAATTCAACAAAGCCCACCCGGACCCCAAAGGCTCCACTCTCACCCTGGTGATGCAGGGAGTAAGGCCCCATGGGCATCCAGGAAGCGGGCACCGGCCTGCAGGGCCCAGCAGTAGTGTTGTGTAAGCAGGGCACGCCGGGCAGTGGAAGGACTGTCCCTGTCAGCAGAGTCTGAGTTCTTCAGCGGGGAGAACTCCTCCTCACGCTGCACCTCAAAGGCAACAAAGTTCCTACAGGAAAAGTCTGTCAGCAGCCTGGCCAGACACCGCGGGTGAGTCATGCCCTGGGTGACCCTAGTCCAGACATGGGGCAAGTGGGTCAGAGGCCCCGGGCGACCCTGATCTAGACGTGCGGGCGGGCAGGCCAGAGGCCAGTGAGCCAGGCATGTGCCCCATGAGCTCTGAGCAGCAGGAGGTGCCTCGTCCTTCAGGGTGGCCTTGACTCATATGCATTGCAGTTACCGAGATTCTGGGGGCTGGCAGGGGTCCTGTACAAGTACATCCTCCCACCCCCGGCCTGCCATCCTGCTCCTGGGGCCCCCAGGAGGAAGGCCAAGTCCTGGGGGCCCACTCACCAACTTGATCTACAGAAAGCCTCCTACCTCAGGTGTCATCAGATGGAGGTCCTGATGGTACCACTGGGGCCCTCAAAGTCCACAGCCCGAAGAGCCTCACCTGCCCCACATTGGGGACTGTTTTCTCTCTGACTCTCTCAGAAAACAACCCTTCCAGAGCGTTCACAGAGCCTGGGCCCACCCCCGACCCAGGGAGGAGGGAGAAGAAAGAGACGCTCTTATCACTGACTTTGCGAACGGAAACACATCGAACACGAACTTCTCCATCTTGATGGCGTTGGGGTGCTGCGGCTTCACCAGGTTCCCTTCCTCGTCCATGTAAGGGACTTTCTTGATGGCCACATGAAGCTTCAGCAAGGGTTCAAACTCCCTGGAGCCGGACGGGGCGATGGGTGAAAAAGATAAAAATGAAAGTCAGATGGGTCACGCCCAGGATCCCCCACCTCTCACAGCATGCCAGGCAGAGCGGGCAGGCAGAGGCACCCTGGTCCACAGGCCTTGGGAGAAGGCAGCAAGGGAGGCCTCCTTCTGCACCGAGACACCAGGAGCACAAGAGGCGGAAACAGAGGTTCATCAGAGTCTCTGGCTGGTCCTGAGCCGACAGCCAGGCTCTCAACATGGCACCCACAGCAGACACCTCCACTCACTGGCCCTGCATCTGCCCACCCCCGGCCCAGCCAGCAGCCCTGGCCATGCTCCCAGTCCCCGGGCTGCCCACCTGGTGACCGTGTGCAGGAATGCCCGGGTGAAGAAGTGGTTGCACACGTTGCCTGCACTGTAGAGCAAGCGCCCATCAGGTGCTCGCAGCTGTGTGACCTCTGGGCTGAGCTCGCTGTACTCCACCACCTGGGCCACGCCATCCACCTGGCACACCACGCCCACAGGTTCCTGGGGGTAAGCCTTCTCCACCACCTGGAGCCAAGACCAGGTAATGGGTTCCCAAGGTTGGGGCCAGTGAGCAGGGACCCAGCAGGCAGGGGTTCGGGCCAGGGGGCCAAGCTCACCTTGGCACCACAATCTGCACCTTGCAGCACACAGAAGCCAATGAAGACGGGGTCTGCCAGGCGCACCAGGATATTGTCCACGCAGTACACATGCACAAACTCCACGCCTCGAAGAGCCATGTCCTCCAGCACCTGGTGGTCCACCAGGGCAGAATACAGACCCCCATTGCCATCTACAAGGGGAAGAAGAGGGCTCCCAGATCCAGAAAAGAAGAGGACAGCTAGAGGCCACCACCCCGCCCTCCAGGGCACACTCAGGCCTCTCAGCCTCCCAGCCTGCAGTGCCACCATGATGCGGGCTGGGCCTTACCTGGGGCCATGGCGACCTTGTCTTTTCGCTCCAGGATGGCCCGGCCATCAAAGGTCACTGCAGGCAGCATGCGCTGTTCAAACATGACCACATTGGCAGGGTCCAGGTGGAAGAAATGATGCTTTCTGAAGAAGTCAACTGTGGGCCCCAGAGTGAATTCGCTTGTCATGATGTACCTACAGGCAGGTGGAGGCTGTCTCAGAAGGGCAGCGCAGGCTCGGGGGGCGGGGCCAGCACTGAGTCCCCCACTGGCAATCGGCTTGGAAGTTGGTCTGATGGGCTCAAGGCTCTACCCAGGGCTGAGCATGGGGTCAAAACTGGGTTGGTGTGGTGGAGGGCTGGAGTTCTATGACGTGTGGGCTGGAGGGCACAGGGAGGTCGCACCAGGGCACAGTACAGCGGGTCCCATATCGCTCGCTGGCTAGCTGCTCCACACGCCGAATGCGCTCAGCCTGCAGCTGGTACAGGGTCTTCTGGCTAGGCAGTCCCACCTGGTACATGCCCTTTGGGTAGCTCACGCCAAGACGAGTGCCCTGTCCGCCAGCCAGCAGCAGGACAGCCACTCTGTTCAGAGCAATCTGGCGGAAACCTGGGGACAGAGAGCAGCAAGCGGGACTACCGGGGTGGGGGGGGGCGGGCTCACTGCCACTCCTCTTTAGACACCTATGCCCTGGCTTCTGGACTCTGGTCGGAGCAGCACAGTTCAGTTAATGACCCAACATCCTCCCAGTGTCCTGCTCTTATCACCTGGAGGAGGCCCTGAGGGTGTCCTCGGCTCCCTGCCTGGGCCTTCAGGGGGCACCTGCCCCCCTGCCAGCCCCGGCCGGAGGCCCGGAGTGCCGGCGCTGGAGGCGCCAGTAGCGGAGCGAGGCCAGGGGGTGCGCGGAAGTGCCACACCCACCGGCGGCAGGGTGGCACGTGAGGCGGCGACCTCGCCACGGGGCGCGGCGAAGCCACTTCAACGAGTGGAGCGCGCCCCGCCTTGCCCCCAGCCCCCACGGGGTCCCGCCGCGGCTCGCAGACACCACCCTCTTCCCTACCTTCGTCCTCCCAGCGCCGGCGCGCG
>NW_006400039.1:1968635-1981759 GCF_000299155.1 Elephantulus edwardii | reverse complement strand
CTCCGGGTCCCTGCTCCGGCTTTTCTCGGGTCCTGCAGCCGAGACCCCCAGGCCGATCCTCACTGAGACACGCCCCCCTCCCCCTCCGTCTCTCTCCAGCGGGAATTCCGGCGCTCTGAGGTCCTCTGAGAAGGGGTCCCGGGAGCAAGGGGGTCTGTGACTCGGGGCAGCCTCTATCCCGACGGCTGGGGCACTCTGGGGCCGGAGGGGAAGGCTGGGGCGCCAGGCCGAAGCTGAGGTCTATCCCTGACCGGGGTTTGAGCCTGGGTATTGAAGTTGTGTGTGCATTTTGAGATCTCTGCGCGGACAAACAGTGGTCCTGGGAGCCGGGAATTCAGGGACCTGCCAGGACATGGGCTGAGCATTGTGATTCTCACTCACTCATTACTGTCCAGTGGGAACTGACCCATAGCTGACCCTCCAGTGGGTTTTCAGAGGCAGTTAATCGCGCGGGAGGAGATCGTCCATCCTTCTCCCGCAGAGACTGTAAGTCACCTGGTCTTCGGTGGTAGGGGGCTGTGCGGCCAGCCCAGAGGCAGCGAGAACCCACCCTCCCTGCGAGGGAAAGCGGACATCAGTATCATCACCTTCCTCTGGAACTAGCTGGAGAGGCAGCTCCCTCCCTTCACAGTACGTAACAACAGCAAATCACACAGGGGAGACTGTCCATTATCTCGCCTGTTAGCCACCAGCCACCATAGCGCCCTTGTTATTTTTAGCTGCCAGGGCCCAACAATCTGCTTTTATAAGCTCACTTGTGGAAATCATGGAAGAGCTGAGGGCATGGGGTGGGGGGGCGGCAAAGCTTTCTTCTGGAAACTAGTTTTGAGTTTCAAAGTCTAGACCTTGTGTTGCTATAAGTCTCAGGCCTCCCGGTGTGCAGGACCCAGCAGCTCCACAGGATTGATTACAGGCTGAGACCTTGGGAACAAGGTGCCAGGGCTGCCATGGGTGGGTTTGAACAGTTAATCTTCCAGCTGAGTAGTTGCATATGTAACCATTGCACTACCCAGGGACTGGGGAAGTTGTGCAGCCCCGGGCATCCCTCTGACTCCTTTTAGTGGAAAGTGCAGGAGTTTCCCTCCCCAGACCAGTTTCCTTATGCGAGTGTCGAGTGTTGCTGTCCAGACAGCTGCCTAGTCCCTGGGGAGTTGTGCTGCGGGCTCAGGCTCTGCTCCTTTCATGGTTTGACCATCTACAGCGGAATGATGGGCCATGTCCACAGGTGTGATTTATGACCTTGGAAACCTCCTAGAGGCTCAACTCAGTTGGTTCTGACTCCCTGAGTTTTGACAATGACATTCAGTTGACAATGAGTTTTGAGAGCGAGACTGTCACTACTCGTGGGTCAACACAAATGCAATTCTGTTTTTAGGACAGGGGCTCAAAGGCTGACCTCCCTCAGGCCTTCTCACCACTGCACTGTTAGCAATGTCACATTGCAGACAGGTTCTGAGCACCCAGGCCCCAGGCCCCCCCTCCCCCGCTGGCCCATCTGTGGGTCTGAATCTGTTTCCTGCACTGCAGCAGCACCTTTGCATCTGTCACCATCCCCCACCCCCAGGGCTCCAGCCAGGCCCTGCGCTCATGTCATTTCCTTGAGGGGGAGACCCTTGCCCTGCCCATTACCTCTTCTCAGGACATGTCCATTCCTTGTCCCCTCCTTCCTTCTGTCCTGCCCTGGGGCAGGTCTTCTCTGGGGTGATTGCTCTGTCTCCACCACCTTAGATCCACAGTGGCACACGATAGGTGCCCAGTTAAAGTTTGGGCCAGCTCAGCAATGCAAAGCAATGCTGAAAGAGCACATGCTGAATGAACTAGTAAGTGGACTGGCTTCCCACGCAAGGAAGGAGAGTGAGGACCGGTGGGGAGCAGGCTGCAGGCCAGAGTCCATGGAAGCCTTACTGCCCTTGGGCTGAGCAGCAGCGATGGGCCCCTTGCCCTTGAAGGCTGGGGTTGGTGAGCAGGTGACACCAACTGAGCTGAGCAGCTGGACAGTGCATGGCAGCGCCATGACGTGGACCCGAGCTGACCAGCTGGGCAGTGTATGGCAGCTCCGTGAGGTAGAGGTGGACCTGAGCTGACCAGCTGGGCAGTGCATGGCAGCTCTGTGAGTGGAGGTGGACCCTGACCTCTAACTCTGCCTGCCTAGAAGAAGTAAGTCTCTAGTTTGTCCTGAGACCTCCTTCAAGGAGCTCAGGAGAGCAGCCCTTGAGAGGCCAAACTGTGAAATGGACACCAGACCACTCTGGGCAAGGCACTCGCCGGGTTGCTGTGGCGTTGGCACGGGAAGAAAACCATGTAGTCAAAGGTAGTTGGGCTAAAAGAGAAATCCAGGCCATAGGAGACCCACCTGGTCTGGGGCTTGCGGAGCCCCCAGGATGGTAATGGAGGGAAAGGGAAAGGGCTGGGTCAGTGTTGGCCCTCTGGGAAGGAGGAAGAGGCTAGTTCACTGAACCAGGAGGACAAGAGGCCCCAGTCCAACTACCTGGGGAACTGACTGGAGACAAGGCCACAGGCCAGCCCACAGACGGGGCCAGCAGGAGCTGGAGGACCTTGCCCTCCTCTCAGGGCCTGCATGGCTCCAACGTGGTGCACCTGGTTGGCTCTGGGTTGTGGCCCTGCCTTTCTGATACCTGCAGTGTCACCTGCTGGTGGCAAAGGGCCTCAGCACCCAGCCAGTCTCCTTTACAGTTCCCTACCCCTGAGCCTCCCCCCTCTCTGTCATGATTCTCCCCTGGGGAGGGCATTGTCACAGAGATGTCTAGGATGAGATTCCTGGGTGTCAGTCACCCAACAAGTGCCCACTGGAGGCCAGGCCACCACCCCCTGAGAGCACAAAAACCCAGGAAAATGCTCACTAGTGAAAGGGCCAATGCTTTTTAGGCGGTGTGGACTGTGTTTAACCACACTTGTTGAGCAGGTAGGTGAGGGAGCTTTGAAGATACAGTCCTTGGCTAAAGGACACTCAAGACTGAAGGCAGTGCGGGGGGAGGGGGGGTGTGTACAGGGGGGATGGTCCTCAGAATACAGGCTGTGCAAGTGGGGGATGACCCCAGGATGGGGAGCTGCACCGGGAGGGGTGTGTTCTTCAGGATGGGGGGCAGGAAAGGGGAGATGATCTTCAGGTGGTTGGAACCCCAAATATCTGACATGGATGAACCATGGCTTTGAGAGGAAAACCTCAGAAAAATAGAGATGGTCTCTTACTGGCCAGAACAGCTGTTGCCCAGTCTGAGACAGGCCTTGGGAGCCTTGGGGACAGAGGACACAGTGCCCAGGTGGATAGTTCACTGAAGTTCAGTGAGGCGCTTGGTGGGAGGTCAGCAGAGGGCTTCAGAGGGCTTGTGGGCTGGGATCAATTCACAGGGGTGTTGGGGTTTCAGCTGATTCAACTCTGAATCCAGTCATCCTAGGACACCAAGGTGGCTAATAGGGACCTTGTGGTCCACGATTAGGATGGGAAGGGAACGGGGCAGTCCATGGAGGATGGGCAAGGGATGGTCTTATGCTGGTGGTCTTTCTGACATCCCTGGCTTTGAGAGGGTTCCTTTATGGCCCCAGAGCTGGGCTGCAGGGCCTCTCCCAGCCTGGAAGCTCCGAGGCAGCCTGCTGGTCAGTGAGGGGCTGTGGGAGCCAGCAGGAAGAGGCCAGGGCAGCAGTGTGGAAAGCCCAGCGGAGCGTCTCATCAGATGGGGATCTGGGGACAGAGGAGAAAGAGGCTTTGTCCTGCCGCTGGCAGGAGGGACCACGGGAAGGGAAAGGCTGTTCACAGGAACAGAAACCTTTGTGTGAGGGGAAGCGCCCAGCTGGCTGGAGCCCCAGATCCCCTGGGGACCCTCTTAGTGGAGAGAAGGGAGCACCAGAGGCAGTTGGGGCCTGTGGTCAGAAACCTTCAGGGAAGAGAGCCAGGGGAGTTACAGAAGAAAGGTGAGGTCCCAAGAGGTGGTGCTCCATCCTCATCCCACAAGGTCACCTGGGGACAGGTTTTCTGCAGAGAGTCAAGTCTAACCCCAGAGGTCCCCACAGGTGGAGTGGGGAGAAAGGGTTGCAGCCACGTGGAAGGGCTGGCGGCAGGCAAAAGGACGATTTGAGGAAGTTCACTCAGGCCTGCTTTCCCCGCCTCCGCTGAACTGAGAAGGGGCCCGGAGGAAGGGGTTCCGGTTCCCGCACTTCCAGGCCTCGGTGCGCCTCCCCTTCCCCAGGGCAGGCCGCCTGCGAGGAGAGCACGTATGGCGCGGCCCAAGGGCAGGAAAAATCAAACCAGGGCTGGCTGCCTGTCAGCCAATCAAGAAGGAGACGGATGAGCATCGGCCAATAACTGTAGTGAATGCTAATAAGGCTATGACGTCTAGAGGTGGACCCCATTCAAAAAGTAGTTGCTATTGTGGGCAGAGCTGCGCGCGCCTGGCAGGCCTGCTGCCTCCCGGGGCCTCCTCTGGGACGCACGCCACTCAGGGGTGACGGACCCCGATACCGTTCCACGGGGGAACGCAAGGACAGGCCTCTGGACACTCAAGGACAGACGTGGAGACGGACTCCAGGAGAAATCCCAGGGTGGACCCGGGATCCGACTACCGGGCGCACGCGGGGTTAGACCCCGGGTGGGGCGCTCGCCCATGGCCGGGGCCGCTATGGCGGAGCGGGGTCGCGTGCTGCCCACCGGGCCCGCGTCGGGCCTGGGCACCGACGGGCTGCCGCGCGCCTTCCTGGAGAGCCTGCACACCCTCTTCGACATCCTGGACGACAGGCGGCGCGGCTACGTGCACCTGTCCGAGATCGAGTCCCGGTGGCAGGGCGCCGATGCGCGCGAGCTGCCTCACGGCGTGCTCGAGGGCCTGCGGCAGGCGGCCCCGGCCAGCGGCTACCTGACCTTCGAGCGCTTTGTGGCCGGTCTGCGCTCCTCGTTGTTGAGCACCGAGGGCGGCCAGCGGAGCCTGGCGCACGCCCCGGCCCGTGGGGGCGGCCCGGGACCCCGAACCACCGAGAAGCCGCCGCCACCACCACGCATGCTCTTTGCACCCGCGGACGAACCGCGCACCGTCCTGGAGAAGAAGGCTCTGCCTTCGGGCGCGCGACACCCACCAGCGGGTCCCCGGAGCCCGTCGGAGGGGGTGCCGAGGACCACGGAGCATGAGCAGAGGCTGAGCGCCGACTCTGGTGAGTGCAGGGGGCGGGGCCTGGGCTCACCCCCGGAGCGACGGCCAGGAGTTTCCCTTGGGCAGCTCTTCTGGGGGCATCTGAACCTAGAGCGGGCCTGGGAGGACCTGGAGGGACAAGGAATTCCCCAGGATACCCTCAGGAGTCTCACTGTGGGGACCCCCCGGGAAGCAACACCAGCGCCTCCGCTGCCGCATTGAGGGCATCGGACAAGGCTTATGATGTGTAGGGGGATGACCCAGGAGCACCCTCCGACTCAGCGGGCCGGGAGCTGGTGTGGCCAGAGGGAGGCTTCCACCAAGCGAGCGGGGACTCAGACTGTGCGTCCTTCAGTCCAGCTCAGATGACCCCAGGACCTGACCCCAGTTTCAGGGACAGGACAGTGAGGACCCCCCTGACAGTAGTACCAGCCCCTGGGGCTGGAACCTGGGCTCCCTGCTGGCTTCGCTCCAGTTGGCAAGGCTAGAGTACAGCTGAATGGCCCCTCTCTGCACTTGGACTTGAGTGCCCAAGTCGAGAACAAGATTCGCATTGTTATGGACCCACCCAGCTGCCAAGTACCCTCCAGCCCCCAGCCCATTCTGCACAGCTGCCCCACCAGGTGCAGTCGGCCACTGTGGGCCCTGTGCTGCCCACCAGTGCAGACTGGACCTCTGTCCCACCTCTGCCATGTCCCCAGCACAGCCTGCACCTCTGTGCTCTGTTTCCTGCCGTCCTTCCGGTGTGAGCTGAGTGAGCAGCCGCATTCCAGGCTGGGGGCTTCCAGGGGTAGCTGGCCAGTGCCTCCTTGCTGAGGGGAGTGAGCCAGGTGGAGGCGGGAGTCTGAAGGCCCTGGTGTGCTATGTGGCTGTCACTGTAGCTCCTGAGGGCCATGCATATGTCCAGTGCCCACCAGAGGGCACACTCACAGGGTGCCCAGAACAGGGCCTGAGGTGCTTGATGGTGCAACAAGGGCTTCAGGTGCCAGACCTGGCACTCCAAGGGCCCCAACTCCAAGGATGGAAAGTACCCCTTCCACACAGCTTCCCACTCCCTGCCCCAGGGGTCAGTCCACCTCCTTTCTCCCCACTGTGAGCTTGGTGGACATCACAGGCTACCTGGAGTCCAATAGAGTGATCCTGCAGAGTGTTCCATAGATTCAAGGTGCACAGTGTCCTGTGGGTGCAGGCGATGCGTCCCCACTGATGCAGGCTGTCCAGTGCCCATAAGTAGGACTGGACCTCCAATGCTGGTGACTCACCCTGCGCAGTTCTGGTTCTGCCAGCAGAGGGCGCAGGATTTGCCCTGTGGCCCTTCCCAGTGTCCAGCGGCCCCACGTGTTCCAGGGATCCTGCAGACCTGGGTCTCCCTGCCACTCAGAGGCATGAGCCCAGCCCTGCCCCATGGGCAGTAGCAGGCTTGAACAGGAACTTGGGGGCCTGCCTTGTCCGGCTGGCCAGACCAGGGAGGGATTCTCTAGCCTGCCTATCTGGCTTGGCAGGAAACCAGCGTGGCCACCTGGTGGGAACTCTGCCCTGCCCTGGCCTGTGTGTCCACCTCCTGCCTCACCCACTGGCCTCTGCACCTGGGCCCCAGGGCATGGTCTGGGAGGATGACCTTAGGCCTAGGACTGGGCTGCAGCCTCCCCTGAGTGTGTCCGCTCCACTCACCCCTGCATGGACCCCCTGCCTGGGGGATCTGCACACACAGCCCCCGTTCTCCATGGAAGCCTAGCACCCAGCACAAACTCGCCTATCCAGGTGGGGGCCCCTCAGTTCTTTCATTGTGCCCACCCCCTCCAGCTCCTGTCCCTGCACATTGAGACACTAAGGTGTGATGGTAACACAGTGTGCATGGGAATGAATCGTCCTGCACCACCCTATGCTCCCCCCATCACCCCCACTCCTAGCTTCATGGAGGGTGGAGTCCTTAGAGGGCTCTGTGCAGGCAAGGGGGTGCAGGGGATCCTAGGTGTTCCCCCACACTTCCCTCCTCCCTTACAGCAGTGGTACAGCCTCTGCGGGGTGCCCTGAAAGGTGTGGGTGGTGAGGGTGTAGAAATCAGCTAGCTGGAGCCCCATGCTCTCTGGGCTGCTTGTTGGGGGAGTAAGTAGACCACTGGCCACCTCTTTCCCAGAACTGTTATGAACTCAGCCGTGTGAAGCTGTAGCAGATAGGTGGGTGCTGAGCCCAGAGGCACGTGTGGGGGTCTTTGCAAGCCTGGGGCCTGAGAGACTGGGGTGGAGCTGGGGTGGGACCTGAGAGGCCGGGGTGGGGCCAGAAAAGAGTCTGTGGTTCCTTCTCTACCACAGTCAATGTTGATGGGTGGGGTCCTGCAGGGGAAGCAAGGAAGGGGGCTCAGGTTGGGTAGGGCGGGGCTGAGCGTGTGCTGCTGTCCAAAGTGAGCCAGGCCACACCTCTCTGCAGGTGCAGTGTCCTGCAGGGTCTGGGAGGTGGATGTGGGGACCACTCGGCGAGCCCCTAAAGCCCGCGAACATCGGAGGCACACCATCACCAATGGCGTGGACTGCGACCTGGTGAGTGGGCTCTTTCAGCTGTCCTCAGTGAGGGGCAGGCCCAGTCCCCCAAGGCTGGGCCCACGGTTACTGGGAGTTTGTGGTGGAAATCAGGGCAGGGCCAAGCGCCTCTCTCCAGACTGAAACATGGAAGGGTAAGACTGGTTTTGGGGAAAAGGCAGGTTAGGGTGCAGCTCGGTGGGCTTGGGCCCCTCCTGAAGACCATCTGCCCAAGTCCCTTCCTTAGGCTTCTCAGCCAGCCTCCACCCTCACTGGGTTCTCGCTGCAGACAGCCAGGCCCCTGAGGCCAGGAAACTGAGCACAGGGACAGCAGAGGGGCTGAGGGGCCAGACATCTTTACAGGGTGAGCAGCTGTACAGGTGTGTCTGCAGGTTAGCACTGTTGTGCACACCTGCATGTTGTGCCTTTATGTGTCCACACTGCAGTCCCCTGTGCATACAGGCGGTAGTCTGTGCGTGTGGGTTAGGCATGTGCACAGGTATGTGACAGGTGTGTGACAAGAGTGTGCTGGGCATGTGCACACACGAGTGATGGGTGCCTGCTCGGGCATGTGCTGGCCGTGTACACCCATAACTGATGAGCGTCTGTCCACGTGCAACAGACACATGTGTGCACACATGCATGACAGGCGTGCATTTATTGCAGCTGAAACAGCTGAAGGAGCTTGAGCAGGAGCAGGAGGTGTTGGTGCAGGGCCTGGAGCTGATGGCGCGCGGCCGAGACTGGTACCAGCAGCAGCTACAGCGCGTGCAGGAGCGCCAGCGCCGCCTGGGCCAGAGCCGGGCCAGCGCCGTGAGTGACACTGCGTCACCGTATGACACACGCATGCGTGGTGTTGGGCCCGCCCCCAGGACCCGCCCCCCAGGACCTGTCCCCAACACCACTGACCTATCCACCCCCACCCCCTGCAGCAGCACTCACAAAGGCTCTGAGCACCAATCTGGGGGACAAGAGGGACCCTTTTGAGACCCCTACCTGGCACAGCTCTCTGACCACCAATCTCACATTCCTTCCAGGACTTGGGGGCTGAAGGGAGCCCCCGCCCACTGGGGCGCCTGCTGCCCAAAGTGCAGGAGGTAGCCCGGTGCCTGGGGGAGCTTCTGGCTGCCGCCTGTGCGGGCAGAGATGATACCCCCTCAGAAACCCCCGAAAGAGTGAGTGCCCGTGATCTGGAAGGGGAGGGCTCCCGTGCCTTGGCCCGAGGCCATTCCTCCCTGATTGTGCCCTCCCACAGGCTCTGCCCACCTCCTCGGGAGCCCCGGGGGCTCCTTCACCCTGCGTGCCCCCCTGGCCACAGCAGACCATCCTCATGCTGAAAGAGCAGAACCGCCGCCTCACCCAGGTGAGCAGTGGGGAGGGGCGAGGCGGGTCAGTGTGCTGGGCACTGAGCATCGCCCCACCTGCCCCTTGCCTCGTAGGAAGTTACGGACAAGAGCGAGCGCATCACCCAGCTGGAGCAGGAGAAATCGGCCCTCATCAAGCAGCTGTTCGAGGCGCGCAGCCAGCAGGAGGCCGGACCCTTGGACTCCACCTTCATCTAGCTGTTGCCAGAACAGCCACGTGGACGTGGACCTGCCACGGGCCAGCCCCTTTGCTGTATCCCCCCCAGTCCGGATAGCCTGGCTGTCCAGCCCCACTCAGACAAACCTGAGGCTGCTATGCCACGGAAGAGGAGTCCCTCCTCCGCCACCTGGACTCAGGCAGCTCCACCTCCATGTTTACAACTGTGCTGTCCCCATACCCTGAGCCTGGGATCCAGCCCAGGTCCTTAGTAAAGGTACTGTCACACCAGGCTGCACTCCTGTCAGTGACCGGCAGAGGGCATGAGGCAGTGTGGAGCCAGGCCCTTTGTTGGGATCCCGAGGACCTTGCTCAGATGTGGGGCAGGATGCTGGCTGGCATCCTCGTGGGACTGGCCTTGGGCCAGTTTCCTCATCCCAAACCAAGGTGACACAGATGAAGTGACAAGCAGAAGCGACGCGGGTGGAGGGGTAGGAGACCTTGGGGGGCCCAACCAGCACTTGTTTCACTGAGGGCGGTGGGAGGCCTCAGGGAGCTGGTGCATGACAGCGGAGGCTGAAGGTGCACCTGGCTACAGTGGAATGCACTGGGCAGGTTCCTGGAGCAAGGCAGAGGGGGGAGGCTCTGAGCCAGCCTGGGCCCCTCAGATCTTGCACGGGTCTGCAGCTAGGACCCTGGGGGTGACCTGGAAGGGTTAGAGGCCTGCAGGATTCAGTTCCAGAAGTGTCTCCCCTGTTGGGCTTCCAGTCCCAGGACTGAGCATTGCTGGAAAGGATTGCCCCTCGAGGGGTGACTGCCTGGGCCATCTGAGCACCCCTACCTAGAGGGATTTGAGGTCTGGGGTCCTGCCCAGTACTCCCTCCCCTACCAACGCCACACCAGGTTTGGGTGCTCACTTCTTTCTCCTAATGACAGAAAAGCAGAACGTCCAGGCTCAGGAGGACCTCCCTGGGGTCCCCACCACACCTGAGTGGCCACCAGCAGTGGGGTGATGGCCCACAGGCCTAGACGACAGGAGGAGCCTGGAACCTCTCAGGTAATGGGAGTTCTGGGGCATGTCCCAAAGTCAGTGACCCGGTCATGGTGCCAGTGTGCAGCAGGACTTGTGTTCTGTGTCCCTACAGCCCCAGGAGACATGTCAGTTGGGCAGAAGGGGCTCGGCTCATATTGACCGTTGTCAGTGCTCTCAGCCTCCAAGGTGGCACCAGGCCTCCTGGGGTGGGGTGGGGGGTCTTCCAGGGCCTTCCCTCTGTCTCAGGTCTGCAGCTCTGGGCCCAGCTCACAGATGCGGGTCAGGGTGAGTGTCTGGGAACCTCCCAGGTCCCCTCTTTCTAGGGGGTATCCTCTTCCAACAGCTTTTTATCTCAGAGCCAACGACGGCTCTAACACTGAACCTGCAGACCTTCGTCAGCCCCTCCGGTGACTACACCAGAGCAGGGGCACCCCCTTGTACTGCCACTTCATCAGGCTGGAGCCCCCCTCGCTTCACTAGGCCCACTCCACCAACCCCCCACTCCAGGCATGAAGTACAGGGGTGCCCTGTCTGCAGGGCCCAGCCATCAGACCGCCTGAAATTTTCAGACCCAGAATTTTCCATGGTTCTGAGGAAGCTCATCCTGTAGAAAATGGCTTGGGGACATTTGCTTCATTGTTTTTTCTTAGATCTGTGAGAATTTTATTATTGTGGCAAAATATACATATCATGGAATTTGCCATTTCAGTCTTCTTTTTTTTTTAACAGACCATATAATTTTATTAAAGCAGCATCAAAAAATATGGGCCGCATCACGGATTTGCGTGTCCTTGCACAGGGCCGTGCCAGTCTTCTCTGCACTGTTCCAGTTTTAGTAAATGTGCTGCCAAAGCGAGCATGCATTTTTTTTCTTTATTTTTTTTAGCTGATATTGGAACGAAAGTTTACAGAAAACTTGGATGTCCATTCATTCATTGTTGCACAATTTCCTTTCTCCCCCTGTCCCCCCCCATCCAATTTGCTATGCACTTCTTATTCTGGGCTGTTGTCATGCAAATGATATCTACTAATATTTCTTTAAAACAATTCTTTCCCTCATCTACTTAAAAGCAGGGTTCATTATTTATTCCCTCTTTTCTTAGTTTCTACCCAAACCGCCATGTTAGTCCTGTTTTAAAATAGTGGCATTACATAGTATTTGCCCTTTTGTGACAGATATCTCGCTCAGCATAATGTCCTCCAGAGTCACTCATTTTGATATTTTATGAGTTCCTTGTTTTTCGGTGCTGTGTAGTATTCTATTGTGTGAATATACCACAATTTCTCTATCCATTCATTTGTTGGTGGGCATTGGAATTGTTTCTGGCTCTTTGCTATTGTGAACAATGCAGCAATAAACATGGGTGTGCATATATCTGTTTGGGTCAGTTATTTCTAAGTGTGCACTTCAGTGGCCTGAAGTACATTCCCAATATGTGTGTGACTTCTAGTTCCTGAAACCCACCTGCGACTTGACCTCCCTGTTCCATGGTGAGTGGGAAAATGCTTCCCCCACATTGGCAGCCAGAGTGGGGCCCTAGTGTGGCACAGAGACGTCAGGCTGGCACCTGGAACAGTAGCTGGCTGGGGACCGAGCTCTCCAGGACCAGATTCTCCATCTCAGCATGGGTGGCATCCTGGGCATTTCTTGCTGGGGGTGGGACTGTCCTGTATTGTATGTTGGCAGCACCTCAGCCCTATACCGGGGGATGCTGGTACAGTACTTCCTCACGGTGTCACGGTCCAGACATTGCTGGATTCCTGCAGGGATCAGTGCTCTGGAGGAATGTGGGTCTGAGTTCTCGGAGGTGACGATTCCAGACAGAAAGAGCAGACTCCATAGCCAATCAGATGCAGAGAGTGATAGTTCAGGCCGAGTCTCCAGGCAGCTGCCTCTGGGACTCTGGGCTGGTGGGGTAAGGCGGTCACACCCTCCGTGAGGTCTGATGTGGCATAATCATTCGTCGATAGGATTACCTGTGTACAGCACACCAGTCAGCTGCAGCCTGCACTGAGCACACAGGCAGAGTGGTGGGTCTGGCTTGCTCTATGCCTCATCTCACATCACATCTTTGGCACCTCCTTACCTGCTGGCCTTGAGTCCATCCATCTCCACAGCTATGTGCCACAGACATGGGACTCGCCGACTGCCGTAAGTAGTTGACTTTAAAAAATAAACAAACAAACAAATAAATAAAGTGATTTGAGAAACATTTACAGAAAGGTTGGGTTTTCATTCATTGATTGTAGCAAGTAGTTTATAGTTTACTTTTAAACCATCTGTATCATGCAAATTCATTGCCGTCAACTTGGAACCAAGCCCTAGCTGAACCTCCGCTGGGTTCCAAGGGTGCAAATCACAAAGGAGTTTACTCATCTTTCTCCTTCAAAGCTTCTGGTGGTTTCAAATTGCCAGCGAGGTGTTAACTTTGGGTTAGGAGCACCAGTCCCTACAGACTAGGCCATCGGAGCTACTGAAGCTTAGTACCCAGGCTTCTACTAAACCATGACGTGGCCTTTTACTGGCTGAGACCTGGAGACACAGAGCTGCTGAGGGGAAAAAAACCAGCGACAAAGTGAGGCACTTGGGACGAGGTAAAAGCCAACGCCCTGTTGTTTATTTCTCAGTATATATAGAAAATAGAAACATTTTATTATTACTAAGTTTCTCACTGCAGAGCAAGCAGTTACCTCTTTTAAAACCTGTTTTCAATATAGTTGGAGCTCTAGAATAACTTGCCCTAAAAATCCTAACACATAAGAAACTTATTTCTATTTTCTGCAAGTTCTCAAGGACAGTGTTGTTGTTGTTGTTATGTGTCATCGAGTCGCCTGCGACTCATAGCGACCCTGTGTACAACAGCCCTAAACTCCGCTCTGTCCTGTGCCAATCGCACTGTCTCTGACACTCCCATC
>NW_006400039.1:1953839-1963759 GCF_000299155.1 Elephantulus edwardii | reverse complement strand
TCTCCAGGTTCATAGGGCTTTCTGAGGCAAGCTATTAAAGGGAAATTAGCATCCTAAAAAGTAAAATACTGAAGGATAAATCTAATCAGAGATGTAAAGGATTCAAATGACAGAAACTATAAAAAACTGCTGAAAGGTTTGAATAAAAGGAAAGGCATTCCCTTATCAAAGATTGCATGATTTATGTTGTTAATACAGCAATACCACCCAAAGAAATCTATAGGTTTGACATAATTCTGATTAAAACACCAAGAACCCTCCTTAGAAATGAATGAATGGAAATCCAAAATCTCTGTAAATGCTCATTAAAATTACTTAAAAAATAAGTACAAAAACTAGTGTCAACTTCATATGGAATCTTAGGAGGTCCTGAACAGTCAAAGCAATGTTGAAACAGAAGAACGTAATAGGAGGGCTCACCTTTTCTGGTTATAAAATATACTGGGAAACTACATTAATAAAAAAGAAAAAAAGCAAACTGGTTCACCGAGAGGCACACAGACCAGTGGAATGGACTTGAGAGCTCAGAGATAAATGAACACATTTATGGTCAACTGATTTCCCTAAGTCTGCTGAGTTCATTTGATGAAGAGAAAAGAACTTCTTCAGTAAATAGAAAAATTATATTTCCACATGCAGAAAAGTGAAGCAGGATCTAACCCTCTCACTATACATAAAACTAAATCAGAATGGGTAAGGACCTAAATGTGTAAATGAAACCCCAAGATGTGCGAGCCCAGAGGGACAAGCAGGGAGAAGGCTGTCCCGCTGAGCTCGCAGCAACGGGCCTCTGATGCAGCAACAAAGGCACAAACCCGGAAACACTAATAAATGGAACTTCATAAATAGGAGAAACGTTTCGTTCTTAAATTGGATGTTTCATGTTTAACCAATGTCAGAAAGCTGCATTCACAGCTTTCAAGGACATAGCTGTTTCTTCCCCCAGTCTTCTTTTTCCTTTTTTTAATAGCATCTTTCAGACATGGTTCAAGGTGGCATTTCTCCTCCTCATGGTGTTTTTTGGTTTATTTTTCGCTGTTTATACCACTTAATTCAAACTTGAGCACCTCGATATAAAACTAAACACGGGCAAACTATTTATTAATTCTGAATGACTGTAAATGCACAAGTTCTGCTAGCAGTTCAGCGATTAAATAGATTAAATCATCTCTGACACATGATAAATTTTACACAATGAAAAGAACTGAAAGAATTAGTGCAATATACCAAACCGACCAGAATAAAATGAACTTTGGAAAACAAGGCGGATTGAAAGATCATTCCTAAAGCAGTACTTGTGTTACACCTTACAGATACATTGTTTATTACAGATACATTTTCTATTATGGGTCTAGGAATGTAAGAACAACTGAATTCACTTCTTTCAAAAGGAGGAGAGAAGGAAATAATTGGCTTTTTTAGTAACTGTACATTTTGAATACTTTTAAGCAACTCTCAAATATTTTTTTAAGTTTTAGTTCTTTATTTTTTAATTTGGTGTACTGTCGAATTGGATCTGACTGGCACAGGAGGACTTTACCCCTCCTTCTCCAGCATAGCATCTATCTGGTGGATTCAAACCACGCACCTTCGGGATTGCAGTGCAGCTTCTTGCCACTAGGCCACCAGAGCTCCCTTTAAGGAACTCTTAAATATTACAGAAAAGTATTAACATATATGGAGGCTACAAGGCAGTGATATCCTACTTAGAGTATATCTGAACATTGAATTTAAAACAAAAAAGTTTGACTGTACATAATTGTTAGAGCATCGACTGTATTAGATCAGAGAGGAATGAGCTCCCTCCCTGTCCCCTCACACCAAAACCACCCTACATAAATTATCACCCCGAAAGGAGATGCCCATTCTGTCTCCTTTCTCGTGGAGAACATGCGTGTTTGAAGGAATGATATCCATCAAAGTGCACTGAGCAGTGTCCATACATAGAAAATAAGATGGGTTATAATTAGATTTTCACTGCCATTTCAAAAGTAACAGGACAGGTTATAATTTAACATAAAGTACATCATTAATGTCCATTTTTTCTGTGGAAGATGTGGAACTCTGTTCTTGTGGTTAATTTATTAAAACTCGGAATGTACACTTTCAATATGGATACCAGGTGAAATTACCATTTGCCTGAATACCATGGCTAAGCATAAGTATCTTTAGAATCATCTTTTAATAAGATAATTTTTTCCTTTCTTTTTTTAAAAATTTTTAAAAATATTAATTTCAATGAAAATTTACAGAGACTTTGGATTTCCATTCATTCATTGTTGCACTTTTCTTTCTCCCAACCCTCCCTCCCAGTACACTACCCTCTTGGAACAATAAAAGAAAAATTCTTTCATTGTTCTACAAACCCTCCTGCAGGTCCACTCCACTGTGTAGCCTTCACTCTGGACTCCCATCATGACAAAAATACCTAATTACCTATCCCTTTTAAACAGTTTTCTCCCTCATCTGTTTCAATGCAGCATACACTATTTATTCCATCTTTCTCAGTCTCCCCCCAACCCTGATATCAGTCCTGTTTTACAACAGTGACACCATGCAGTATTTGTCCTTTTGTGACTGAGATACTCCATTCAGCATAATGTCCTCCAGGGTCACCCATTTTGAATAATGTTGCATGAGTTCCTTGTTTTTCAATGCAGCGTAGTCTTTCATTCTGTGAATATACCACAGCTTCTCTATCCATTCATTTGTTGATGGGCACTTGGGTTGTTTCCAACTCCTTGTTATTGTGAACAAAGCTGCGACAAACATGGGTGTGCATATATCTGCTTGGATGTCAGCTATGGTCTCTTCAGGGTATATTCCCAGTAGTGGAATTGCTGGGTCAAATGGTATCTCTATTTGCAATTTTTTAAAAGCACAAATTAGCTCGGTTCTGCATCTTTCCTAAAGGCTGTTCTATCACACCAGCGTGGAGGAAGCCTCTGCTAAGTGTGGGTGCAGAGTCATTGGTCCACAGCACAGATTATAAGAAATGATGCCCCTAGTCTTCCAGCAAAACAGGAATACATACATAAAACTCTCGTGTTCCCATCTATTGCTGAAACAACAGTCGGAGGGATGCATGCATGCAATTAGAAATTAAGTTCAAAATACTTACAAGAATTCTACATTAGAGGCTTGACTCTATCATTTCTTCTTTTTGGAAGTCGTCCTGGGCTGGCTAAACGCTCAGATCACACTGTTAATGTGTAGAAAGCAGGAAAGAACCCCAGCTAGTTCATGTGAGAGTTAGTTATCACAACACTGGCTCCGGGCTGGCTGTGTGGGTTCCGGAAGGCCCACCCCTCCTGCTCTGGCAGAACTGGCTCTAGAAGTCTGAGGTTCATTTTGGCAACTTTTTAGCTATTTGCAAATATTTCATTTACATTCATCATGTCTTAGCTGATGTCTCCATGAATAACAAACTGTTATCATCTGCATATGACCATGCTTCCTGGAAACCCACAACTTCTGTATTTTCTAGGTCAGCCTTTTTTCCTGATAAAGCTATTACACAGTGAGCACTTGCTTGCCTCTCAAGTTCCTTAACCTGTTGTGTTTTTTTTTCTCTTGCAAAGTATTCTTCCTTTGAGATATTGTACGATCACGACTGCCCGTGCCCCAGGGTAGTCCATTAGTGCAAGGCTGTGGCAGTGCTCCTGACCGGCTGTGTCCCATGTTCCAAGCCTGACTGTGGTATCGTCAAGACACACAGTCTGGGTGAGAAAGGCAGCCCCAATTGTACTCTCTTGATTTTTTTGTATCAGTTGTATCTCCCATGAAATTGGCCCTTTACAAAACAAAGCACTAGGCTTGACTTGCCAACAGCAGACTCTCCCACAAGTGCTAGTTTGAACTGGCCTTTTATTTCCAGTATTTAACCTGTTTGGTCTTGTCGCTCCATGATTAGCCATGTCCAAATTTGAGAGAAGTCCTTAATTCAGACTCTTAAGTGAACTTCCTGGATGCAAGGTGTTGATTTTTCTCTCTGGAGGTGGTACCTGGGTCTGCAGCATGCAGGGTCGAGGCCTGAGCTGGGGCAGTGGATGCCAAGCACGGCTGAGTGACGATCCAGAAGCCAGGACTTCGGTGACGGCGTCTCCTGCTCGTGCTGCGCCCCTCAAACTGGATGGTGTGGGGCTTGCACCCTCCTCCTCATGTCTTGTCCACTGTTCTGTAAAATTTTGCTATTCTTACGCAGTTGTTTTGATTTACATCTCTCTTAGAACTACGGATTTTGAACATTTTTTCATGTGTTTGTTGTCCATCTGAATGTCTTATTTGGTGAAGTGTCTGTTCATATCCTGTGCCCATTTTTCAGTTGGGTTATTTACCTTTATCTTGTTGTGGTGCTCAAGTATTTTATAAATTCTAGATATAAGTCCCTTGTTTGACATGTCATTACCAAATATTTTTCCCAGTCTGTGACTTCCCTTTTTACCCTATTGGAGAAGTTTTTGGATGTGCATAGGGATTTGATTCTTAGAAGGTCCCATTCATCTATTTGATCCTCTCCTGGTTGTAGATTTTTCACGATGCTTGGAAGACTGTTCATGTTGTGAATTAGGACTTCTGGAATTCTTCCAAGCTTTTCTTTAATGAACTTTATAGTCCTTGGTTTTAGTCCTAGGTCCATGATCCACTTTGAGTTGATTATTGAGTGTGGCGTGAGGTGTGGATCTTGCCTGAATTTTCTACAGATAGTTTTGCCAGCACCATTTGTTAAAAGGTTGTAATTTCCCCACTTAACTGATTTCATCTCCTTGTCAAAAATCAGTTGACCTTAGGTGGTGGTGTTGTTATGTGCCATCAAGTCGCTTGCAACTCATAGTGACCCTATGTACAAGAGCCCTAAACACCGTTCTATCCTGTGCCAACCTTGCCATCTCAAACACACTCATTCCCACCACTCCACTCACAGAATCATTTCATCTCATTGAGGGTCTTCCTCTCCTGTGCTGTCCCTCCACTCTCCCAAACATGATGTCCCTCTCCAAGGACCAGTCCCTCCTTGCAACATGCCCAAAGTATGTCAGACGAAGCTTCAGAATCCTTGACTCCAAGGAGCATTCTGGCTTCACCCCTCCAGGACAAACCTGTTTGTTCTCCTAGCAGTCCATGGTATATCCAATACTCTTCTCCAGCACCACAGCTCAAAGGCATCAGTTCTCTTTCTATTGTCCCTATTTACCATCCAACTATCCAATGCATAGCATGTAATTGCAAAGACTATAGGCCAGATCAGGCGCACTTTAGTCTCCAGCCTGACGTCGTTGGGCCGATTTCTGGATTCTCGGTTATTTTGCTTGGATCTATGTGTCTGTCATTGTACCAGTACCAGCCACAGGTTCTTTGTATGTGATACCTCCTGCCTTTACAAAGGTGCTCAGGAAGCCTCCTTATGGTCCCTTTTACATCCTCACCCTCAGGTACTGGATCATCTCACGATAATCTGCGATTATTGAATCCTGGAGCATTGTAATGCCATTTTCTGATACCATCCAGTCATCGGCCTGACACTGCTGGTAGGCTGGCCTACCATCTTGACCCTAAAAGCAAAAATTAGAAGCTTTTATTCCCAAAAGAAAGTGAAAAGATAAGCTACCAGCTGGGATAAACATCTTTGGAAATCACGCATCTGAAAAGAATCTAATAATACATATGATTTTGATGTAACAACAAAAAGACCAAATGATAAAATCAGCGAAACACGTCTTGTTGTTCTGTCAGGTGTTACTAAGTGGCCCTGTGCACAATAGAGGCCTTGTGCGGCCTGTCCTACCCCATGGGCTTCTCTGCGTAAACCCTTCCTACAGCTTCCGCATCCACCTGCTGTGCCAGGGCCTCACAGGTTCACTGTGCGTAAACTCTTCCTACAGCCTCCGCATCCACCCACTGCTTCGAGGTCTTCCTCTCTTTCACTGATCTTCCGTCTCTCCAAATCTGATGTCATTTTCCAAGGAATGATTCTCCTGATAATATGCCCAAAGTACGTGAGAGAAAAATATCACAAGTTATGTTTCTAAGGGTAATTCTAGCTGTATTTTCTCTGGCATAGATTTGTTGACCTTGGCAGTCCTTGGTAGATCAGCCCTCTTCATTTACACTGCAATTCTAAGGCACCAGTTGGTCCGTCTTCCAACTCATTGCCCAGCTTTCACATGTATATGAAGCAAATGCAAATACTATGGCCTGGGCCAGGTACACCTTAGTCTTTACACTGACAGCCTTGCTCATTAGCAGTTTGTGGAGGTCCTTGACAGTAAACTTGCCCAATGCAAATTGGATTTCTTGATCACTTTCTACAATAATTGTTGATTGTGGATCTAAGGAAAATGAAACTTGTTGACAACGTCAACCATTTCTGCATTTATCATTATTGATTACTGATCCAGTGGTGAGGTTCCTGACGTTGACGTTAATCCATAGTGAAGGCTGTAGTCTTTGATCTTCAGTAAGTACTTCAGCTCCTCTACGCTCTCAGCAAGCAAAGTTTCAAATACTGGTGGCATGTAGCTTCCAGCATCATAGAAACCTGCAAGCTACCACAGAATAACGAACTAACAGAAGAGTGGTGAAGCAGCAAACAAACAGAACCCACATTTCACCAAGGAGAACATTCCAGTGTCACCAAGTGCGAAGATATTCAGCCGTCATTAGCCATCAAAGAAGTGCCAACCAGAACCCCAATGTGATACCATTTCATTCCCACTAAGAGGGCTGAGATGAAAATAGAACAGAACAGGCAGCAGCACATGTCAGCAGGGATTTGGAAAGACTGGAACGCCTGTCCATCGTTGGTGGGAATGCAAACTGGTACATCTATTGTGGAAAACAGGATGCTGCTTCCTCAAAAACCTTAAAATTCCACTTCTAGGAAAATTCCCAACAGACTAGAAAGCAGATATTCAAAGAGATTCTTGTCTGACAGTTGGGGTTCACTGTAACAGTCCCCACATCAGCCAAGAGGGAGGAACCATCTAAAAACGCCCGTTGCAGATCAGAAGAGAAACAAAGTACAGAGCATGCGTACAGTGGAGTACGATGAAGCCAGCAGAAGAAATGAAGTCTGATGCATGCTCCAATACAGATGGGGTCAAGGCTTAGTTTTGTTCCTCCAAAACATGTACCTGGTAATACAATGCAGGAGTGACACAATGATCCCCAGGGTTTGTGAACCAAGTGTGCTGGAGGCCACGAGGGCTAAACATCTCCAAGGATGAGGAAGTGAGGGAGGCTCTCAGCATGATTTGGGGCAGGAAATAGATTTTATAGCCTTGTCTTTTCTTTTTTAGACACTTTTATCAGTAGAGCACATTCCACCTGTGTTAAAGGATCACAATTTAGGATGGAAGCCCCAGAAAGAACCCCCGATGGAGTAGATTACTTCATGTGACAGCAGCTCTGCCACAAATCAATGCCTTGGTTAGTCCCGCCTCCCTGAAACCTGCCATGTGCGATAAAGACTGTGTGGAAATACATGTAAAAAAGAGAAAGAATTCAAAAGACATGTTACATGGGAAAGTCTGCTGTCAAGGACTTCTTCAAAGTATTAAAGAGCAAGGATGTAAGAGTAAAGACTGAGATACACCTGATACAAGGCGTATTTTTTTTTAATTCCTTCCTATGCACCTGAAAGTTGGACAATAAGTAAGGAAGACAGAGAAGGATCGATGCCTTATGCTGTTGGTGAAGAGTATGGAGTGCCAAGAGAACAAACACGTCTGTCTTGAAGAAGTGCAACTGGAGAGCTCACAGGGGGCACGGATGGTGACATGTTGTCAGGAGGGACTAGTTCTTGGAAAAGGACATCACACTGGGCAAAGTGGAGGGTCAGAGAATGAGCGGAAGACTCCCCAACAAGACGGAGTGACCCAGAGACCCAACAACAGACCTGAGTATATCAGAGAACATGAAGATGGCCCAGGCCTGTCATTCACAGCGTCGCCAGAAGTCAGAGTTTATGAAGAAAAATCTTGAAACAATCATCTAGCTCATGTAAATGTAAAAAGATACTCACCTTGTGCTGTGCTGTCAACCTGAAGGCAGGTGGTTCGAGTCCACCAACTAGCTGCTCCACAGGACAGAGATGGGTGTCCTCCTCCCCCGTGATTTACAGTTTCTGAGATCTTGCTGGGTCAGCTCGGATTTCGACTCGACGGCACACAGTAAGAACAACACCTCCCTAGGGTTAAAATGACAGTACCAAGTCACGAGAGCAGACAGGCCCTTCAGGGGTCAGGAGCCAAGGGTGACGTCAACACGGAGGAAGAACTCAAAACAGGAGCGAGGCAGTTGAGGAATATCATCACTGCCCCTGAACTGCTTGTGTAGAAGGGCTTCAACTAGGATGTGTTTTGTGTACAACAACAACAAAGGAAAACTAATACAAACCCCAGGAAAACTGATACAAATCCCAGGAAAACAGATACAAACCCCAGGAAAACTGATACAAACCCCAGGGGTTTGCCAAAGTAGCAGACACCTGACCCCTGGTTCCTGTTCCTCCTACGGCCTTCTCTGAAGTGTCTGCAGGAAGAAGAGCCGGTTGTTTCCACGTCTGAGGAAGTTTCAGTTTTGTTTAAACAAGACCTGCACTAAGTTCAGCTGAGTCCCAGCCTGAGTATACGGTGGGTTTTTAGTCAGTGAAGGAATAAATCCTGAGCTGGAGGGTCTCTGGGTCCAGGTTATGCTCGTCGGAGGTGGACTCAGATCAGGTATGCAGGAACGATGGGGGATGCTCCTGAGGCACCCGATGATGGGGCCCATCTCCTGGCTCGGGGAAATCAGAGTGCTGGGAAGGGGTCTGGGTCAATCTCAATTCAACACACCACTCCATGCCTTGGGTTTCATTTCTTTAAAGAGTTGTTGTTGTGTGCCATTCGTTGACTATGACTAGTCACAACCATGTAAACAATAGCTCTGAGCTCTGCCCAATCCTGAGCCAACTTTACCACCTAGGCACACCTGGCACACTGCCACAATCTGCCGCAATCACTGTGTCAACCCGTCTCATCCAGGGTCTTCTCTCCTGCCCTGACTGTCTACTTTCCAAGAACGAGGTCCTTCTCCAAGAACTAGACACTCGTGACAACATGCCCAAGTATGTGAGACGGAGTTTCAAAATCTTTGCTTCTGAGAAGTGACTTGGTCTCACCGTCTCTAGAACAGACTTGTCTGTTCTCTTGGCAATCCATGGTGTGTTTGATCCTCTTCTCCAGCCCACAACTCAGACATTTCTTCTTCTCCTGGTAGCTTTAGTCATTCATTGTCCAGCTCTTGGACACATGACAAATGACTGAGAAGGCATGGCCTGCATCAGGTGCACCTTAGTCTTTAGATTGACATCTTTGTCCCAACACTTACCATTAACTTTAAATCATATCTATTAAAACATATTGTTAGGGAGCTCTAGTGGCCTAGTGGCAAGAAGCTGCACTGAAATCCCAGAGGTACACAGTTCAAATCTACCAGATGCTCTGCTGGAGAAGGAGAGGCAATCCCCTCCTGTACCAGTCAGATCTGATCTGATCACACACACACAATTTTTTTTTAAAAACCCAAAATATATTGTTACAGTTATTGGAACTGTGCACAAGGAACAGATTTCATACTCTTACTCAATAACTGAGTGCAATCCTGAATTAAATTAAGATGACCACACAAATACAAAAGTCTAGTAGAACTTTTAAAAATAATTTAAAATAACAATTGAAATATACAACTCAATAAATACATGGGACTTTAGGTGAAAATATTTAAAAGAGTTGAAATGAGATTCATTAAATTCCACTACTAGGAATATACCCTGAAGAGACTATAGCTGACATCCAAGCAGATATATGCACACCCATGTTTATTGCAGCTTTGTTCACAATAGCAAGGAGTTGGAAACAACCTAAGTGCCCATCAACAAA
>NW_006400039.1:1925688-1952932 GCF_000299155.1 Elephantulus edwardii | reverse complement strand
TAATTAAAAAAAAGAAAAAAAAAATAAATTGAAAAATTGTGCTTAGAAAATTACCCAGCTCAGACAGCACAGCTCAGAGCGATAAAGAAATGGAAAATATGAAAGAAAGGGTCAGGCCCTGGGAGAACAGAGTGAAGGAGGCTTTTATAATCTAGTTGAGTTTCCAGAAAAACACCAGGGAAGGAGAGATACTAGATGGAAATATGCTTATCCAAGATTTCCCCACATTGTCTGTCAGATGTTAATTCTCAAGTGCAGGAGTCCAAAAAAGATCCCAATCAAGGTGAATAAAACAAAATACCCACATTCTCTTAAGAAAACTGAGAAGACTCTAAGGCTAGAAAACAAATGACCTGCAAAAGAATTGCCGTGAGTGTCAGACCAGAAGCCAGGGAGCCAAATGGCGCCTTCCAAAGTTGAGAAAAGAAAGTGCTGACCTGATACCCACAGGTGGAGGAATGATTCTTCACGAACTAAGGCAAAATATGTACACCAGAGTCCACAGCAGTGCTATTCACCATTGTAAGAATGTGGAACAGCCCAGATGTCCAACCACAATCAAATGGATTGAAAAATTATGGTACATTTACACGTTGGAATACCACACAGCACACAGGAGCATTGATCCTGTAAATCACTACCTAACTTAGGAGGGACTAGAAAGCCCTATTCTCAGTGAATTAACTCAGTCTCACAAGGACAAATACTGTTTAGGACTATTATTGTAGAATGAGTATGAAGATCGGGGTGGGGGGAGGGAGGGTACAAGCAGAGGGGTGAGGATGGGCCGTGGGGGTTTAATCATAGGGTCATGTAATTTGATGGGGGTGTGTGTGAAGGAAATGGGAAAGATCCAGTGTGATAAAAAATGTATTCACACTTTGTAAATAAACCAGTATAAAACAATTTTAAAAAAGAACTAAGGCAAAATAAAAACATAAATAGGTACATGCACAGACACAGACACGAAGAGAAGGAGAATAAAAATTCACCACCAGGGGAACTTCACCAAAGGAAGCACTTGAGGCAGAAGAAAAGTGATCCTAGAAGGAAGGCCTAGAATTCAAGGAAGAGCAGGAAAAAAAGTTACAATTCCTTATGTGTTAGGGAGCTCTGACGGCTTGGTGGTAAGGAATTACTCTGCTCACTCAAAGTATGTGGTTCAAAAGCACCAGCTTCTCGGCAGGACAAAGATGAACATTCTCTTCCTGCGTGACTTACTACCTCTCAAAGACCACTAGTGGGTCGGCTATGGGTTGGTTCTGACTCAGTAGTAAACAGCAGTAACGTATTAGGGAGCTCTGGTGGCCTAGTTAGTGGTAAGGAGCTGTGCTGTCAGTTCAAAGACACGTGGTTCAAATCCACCAGATGCTCAGGGGAGAAACACAGACAGTTTCCTCCCCTGTGATTTACAACCTCTGAAAACTTGCTGGAGGGTCAGCTATGGGTCAGTTAGGGCTCAATAGCACATAACGACAACAATAAGTTATCATTGCTACATAAGCAATTATCCTAAAGTTTTGTGGCTTAAATGAACACTTACCTTCTTGAAGATTCTGTGGGTCAGAAATATGGGGAGTTCAAGGGTGGACGTTTGACTTCAGACATGAGGTTAAAGCCAATACAAAGGCCAAATCATCTGATATCTGGACCCAGGGCTGGAGGACCCAAAGCCAGCCCGGCCCACTCCCATGGCTCTTAGTAGGAGGTCACAAATTCTCATGAAAAAGACCTCTTTGCAGGGCTGATGAGTGTCCTCACAACACGGAGGTCAATTCTCTAGAGTGATTCGAGGCCAATTAGAAGAAGCCACAGGCCTTCATGGCCCAGCCTCAGAAGGCACACATCCCCTCTTCTGTCCTCTTCTGCTTATTAAAAGACAGTCCCTGAAGTCCACCCTTACTGATGGAGAGCAGAACTTGGCTTCATATTTTTCGGGGGAAGAGTTTAAAATGATCAGTGGACACATCGAGGTGTGATCCACACTGAGTGCTGTAGTCTTATCTTCTTCAGTAAGAGCTTTGCGTCTCTTCACTTTCAGGAAGCAAACACTGGAAACAGCGTTTCAGGAAACACTGGTGGCACAGCTGACAATGTCACAGCAAGCCACAGAACAAGAAATTGACGGTGGAGTGGAGGAATAGCAAACTCCTAGAAGAGCCTCTTCCCCAAGAAGACATTCCAGCAGCCACCAAACGCCTGCAAAGATGCTCATCCATCAGAGAGATGAAAATGACAATCACCGTACAACCAGGAGAAGATAAAATAGATGAACGGGACCTTCTAGGAATCAAATCCCTGTGCACATCCAAAAACTTCTCCAACAGGGTAAAAAGGGAAGGCACAGACTGGCAAAAAGTATTTGGTAATGACATCAGATAAGGGACTTATATCCAGAATTTATAAAATACTTGAGCACCACAACAAGATAAAAGTAAATAATCCAACAGAAAAATGGGCACAGGATATGAACAGACACTTCACCAAAGAAGACATTCAGATGGCTAACAAGCACATGATGAAATGTTCAAAATCCCTAGCTCTGAGAGAAATGCAAATTAAAACAAGGATGAGATATCATCTCACCCCAGTCAGAATAGCAAAATTTAACAGAACAGCAAGCAACAAATGCTGGCGAGGTTGTGGAGAAACTGGAACCCTTATTCACTGTTGGTGGGAGTGTAAAATGGTGCAACCACTGTGGTAGGCAGTATGGCGCTTTCTCAAAAAGTTGCAAATAGAGATACCATTTGACCCAAGAATTCCACTACTGGGAATATACCCCAAAGAGACCATAACTGACATCCAAGCAGATGTATGCACACCCATGTTTATCGTGGCTTTGTTCACAATAGCAAGGAGTTGGAAACAACCCAAGTGCCCATCAACAAATGAATGGATAGAGAAGCTGTGGTATATTCACAGAATGGAATACTACGCTGCATTGAAAAACAAGGAACTCATGCAACATTATTCAAAATGGGTGACCCTGGAGGACATTATGCTGAGTGAAGTATCTCAGTCACAAAAGGACAAGTACTGCATGGTGCCACTGCTGTAAAACAGGACTGACATCAGGGTTGGGGGGAGACTGAGAAAGATGGGATAAATAGTGTATACTGCATTGAAACAGATGAGGGAGAAAACTGTTTAAAAGGGATAGGTAATTAGGTACTTTTGTCATGATGGGAGTCCAGAGCGAAGGCTGCGTAGTGGAATGGACGTGGGGGAGAGTCTGTAAAACAATGAAAGAGTTTGTCTTTTATTTTTCCAAGAGAGTAGTGTACTGGGGGAGAGGGCTGGGAGGGGAGGAAAGTGCAACAATGAATGAATGGAAATCCAAAGTCTTTGTAAATTTTCATTGAAATGAATAATAAATTAAAATATAAATTTTATTTTGCACATATGTAAGAATGATCTCCCTATAAGAATAAAGAACAAAGAACTATTTGAGGAAAAAAAAGAAAATGACAATCACAGTAATTCATTAGCATAGTTAGAAAAATCAATTAAAATAACAGCGCAGCTTGAAGAAGAAGAAAACCAGAAACCCGGGATAGGGTGGCAGAGACGGGTCAGGGATCAGAGGGCCTGGGAGTGCATTTCAACTCTGCTCAAAGACAGTATTGTCAGGTTGAGATTTCGGAAATCTGGAAATTTGGAAACATAAAGAGGTGCATCTACAATACACCAGAAAGAAAACAAATAAAAGATGAAGATGCAGTTCGAGCAGGTGTTCTAACAGGACCAAATCAATTCTAAGGCAAGAAGCATCACTAGCGGTAAAAAGGGAATTGACTGCTGACAAAAAGCTTGGTTCCGTGGGAAGATACAACAGCCTCAAAACTCCAAAAGCCAAAACTCACCACCCTCTCGTCAGTACCCCTCGTAGTGACCCTTGATCAGGAAAGGAGACTGCCCAGCGGCATCCCTCCAGTGAGTGGTGGACGCAGCACGATATCCCACAAACCTCAAAGGGCATGTATGGACATTTCTCTGAGCAGGATGTTAAGATGGCAAATAGCTCATTGCTGTCAAGTTGAAACCGACTACTGACCCTCCTGCAGGTTTCTGAGGCCGTAAATCCCACAGGAAGGGACAGCCCATGATCCTTCCATGGAATCTGAACCACCAGAGAGATGTGTGCTTTGGCTTGGCTACACAGCCCTCTGGAGATCACACATCCAGTGTCCCCTCAGTGGGGAAGACAGAGAAGATGTTCATCGTGATTAACTACTTGAAAAATGAAAATTAAAACTTCAGTGAAATGCCATTACACTCACATCAGAATGAGTGAAATGAAAAGTAGTCCTGACACCAAATGCTGGTGAGGACGCAGGGCAATGGACACTCAGACGTTGTGGGGGTGTCACATGGTCGGGGGAAGAACGTGGTACTCCTTTCCGAAGGAAAATGGGCTCGCTGTGCAGCTCAGCTGCGGTCCTCAGCTGACACGTCCCTGAGGGCTACACCCACGCAGGAGCACAGGCCCGAACCAGATGTCTTAGTAATGGGTGGGCATGTCCCTCAGAAACAAAAGCTGTGAGACTTCCCCAGAACTCTGAGGCCATGCCAACGTTGTGGAGTCTACCAGGGAAACAGGAAGTTCTAGTTCAAGTTCAAGAGCACTGGGGATGCAGCTCTTGAACGTGGACAGCCTCTCCTCCCCCATACTCAAGGCCTGTTCTCTCTGCCCGGCTCCAGTGTTACAATCTCTTCTATCCTCCAGTCCCCTCCCTGCCTCCAGGCACGCAGCTGCCTCACTCCAGATGGCCACGGGGCTATCTCCTGCCACTATCCTGGATGTGCTGTTTCCTGGTCATCTAATCTCCCTTTCTCTGGTATCAGAATGCTCTCTGCTATTGACTCTCCCACTTGTAAGATCTCCTTTCACCATCTGGAGGACTGATTTTAGGCTGTTATGTCTTTGAGCTGTGGTGATGGAAAAGAGTACTGAACACCCCACGGACCGCCAAAAGAACAAATCCTGAAAAGGGTGCTGCTGGAGTGTTCTTTGCAGGTAAAGGTGACAAAGCTCCATCTCAACACTTTGGTCATGTTGCTAGGAGCGGCTGTTCCTTGGAGACGGACGTCATGTTGGGAAGGTGGAGGGTCGGCGAAGGAGAGGAAGACCCTCAACCAGGTGCATTGGCACAGTGACTGCAGCAAAGAGCTCAAGTCCTTTCAAAGATTGTGATGTTAGCACGGCTAGGACAGGAGTAAAATCTTCAAATCCCATTTCTTGTCAGCAAATGCATGGCCCCAATACCGGCAATGAGGTGGTCCAGCCAGCATACCAACTGAAGGAATGCAGACAGAGCCCTCTTCAGTGGATCTGCCATTTTCTAGGGAAGCTGGGAGCGGAGCTCTGGTGCTCTGGTGAGAAGCTGCGCTGCAATCCCAAAAGTGCACAGTTTGAATCCACTAGCAGTCCATGACATGGGTGGTCAGTCTCCTTCTGTGTGATTCTCTGCCTCTGAAACCTGATGGAGGTTCAGCGATGGGTTGGGTTTGACTCAAGTACACACACGACAGAGGAAGCTGAATGTAGCATAGGCACCCACCCATCTCCATTGAGTGAGGTGGTCCCGACTCCGATTGTGGTGATAGGCTAGGAAGAACGGCCTCATCCTGTGAAAGGACGCTGTCCCTGTCCCCTTACAGAGGCCTGTGGCGCAACTGCTGACACGCTTATGTCTTGCACAATGGCTCTGCTGTCACAACGAAGCCCAGAAAAATGGTTGCAAGTGAGCTGATGTTCACAGGAGATGCTCACCACCCAGGACCATGGGGAAGTGGGGTGCACTCTCCACTCAGGTGGCAGAAGCCAGGTGCACAGGAACCACAGGGCAGAGATCCCTGAAGGTACAACGCGAGGGAAAGAAGCATGTGACACACCACCGTGTGCATTGTAGTACTGAAAGCCAGAGACACAAAACAAGATGTTGTTTCAAATCTAACTAGACGGGTAAAAGAACACAAGAAAAGGAGGAGGTGAGCCGGAGGAATGGTGGGATAGAAAACCAGAGTGCTCTAAAACTTCACTCAAAACACAGGTAAAGTTGTTCTAAAAAGGCAAAGTGGTGGCAAGCCCAGAATTCCAGATAGCAGGCAGAGTGGAAAGGACAGGGTTACCTGGTGGTCTCCAACCGAATCAGCACAGGCCCTTCTCTGGCAGTGCGTGTGGGTGTGGCCCTCCGTGAGGATACCACGGTGAGGTTCCATGATGGCTGACAGCTGTGGGAGCCCTGTGGGGCCGTTGTGTGTGCCCCTGGGTCGTTTTGGGTATGCAAGGACAGGACCACAGGGCTCTGATCTTTGAGAGCCGCTGTCCCGCCCCGCCTGCTCCCTTGGGCGTCTGATACAGCTCACCAGGAATGCATCAGAGCGCCTTTGCCAAGTGGGCCCTTCCCATGAGCGGGTGGGCCTTGCTGCTCCCAAGTGACCCCTGCTTGGCGCCTAGCTCGCTGGCTTGTGTTGGGTTCAGCTCTGTTCCTTCACACTGGCTGTTGCCCCCTCTCCACCCTGCCTTCCTCTTTTGCAGGGGCAGCCCCTGGCCTCTGCGCCCTGCTCCCTACCCGGTCCTGGAAGCCTGGCAGCTCCCCACCCCCCCACCCCGACATGAGCAGCTCTCAGTCTGGGGACAGACAGACCACCTGCTGGGGAGTCTCAGGTCAGCAAGCGGGAGGTGACCTGGGCCCTCCCTCACACTGGAAGCCTTTGTCCTTTCCACCCTGACTGGGGCCTGTTCTCTTGCGTGCTTCCTGCTTCCCATGGAAGGGCCCTGGGGTAGGGGGGACTGCTGACGGGAACTGGGTTCGCCCAGCGCAGTCACGCCTGGCCACACATACACACACACACACATATGCGCACACACAGCCGCTCCCACCACCCTCAGCTTCACGCTGGGCTCTCACGAGCTAGAAGACAGGATCACTTGGGTCTCCTACCCCTGCTGCAGGCCCAGCTGGAAGAAAGACTCCTTTTCTCGGATTCTGACACCAGACCCTCAACCCGGGCAGCAGTCCCAGGCCCATTGTCTCTGGCGGGTGCAGGCGCCCGGGTGTGGCCTGAGCTGTGGTCCCCATCAAAGGCCCTTTCTGCACTCATGCTCCCACCCCAGCGGTGCCACTCCCTGGTGGTCTTGCCACATGGCTTCCTGATGGCGAATCCTTTGTGCTGGAATTTTCATCTTACCACATAGGCGGGGTGCGGGGCACTTGGTGGCATGCAAGGCCTGTCTGGGACCAAAGCAGAAGGCAGATGTGTGGAGGATGGGGCCAGTTGAGGCCCTATGGCCCTGCAGGAGCATCAAGAGACCTGGGCTGGGCACCTCAGCCTCTGATGTTCTTGGCCTGGCCTTCTCACCCTCCCCTGCTCTCTACTCATTTGAGGTCTCCTTAGTCATGGCCTCTGACCACAGTGGGCACCCTGAAGTGTCCTCCAAACTTGCAGGCCCTGTACTGTAGTGGTGGTCCCTACCCAGAAACTGTCTGGCGAGGGCAGCCCAGTCCACACCTGGGGGGCTCTGAGCTCGGGGTATCTGGGGGTGGGGGGCTCATCTCGGTGTACCTGTGCCTTAAGCAGTGCAGCCACCTCCCCATTCCTACCGTGCAGCTCAGGGCAGGGAGGAAGTGGGGTCTCAGGGCTAAGTGCGTGGCCCCTAGCCCTCACTCCTCCTTAGTCCCCAGTCCAGATTCCACGTGGCCGCCGGTCCTCTCAGGATCTGACCTGGGTGAGCCGATGCTTGAACCAGCCCACTTGCCCCTGCTGCTCCGCCCTTTCTCCTCCTCCAGGCAGCAGTCAATCCCTGCCTCCAGGCTAAATGCTGCGCCCCAGCCCCATGGAGGAGCCTGGGATCCCTGCTCTGGCAGACACTGGCAGGAAACATGGGGTCAGAGGAGCAGGTGAGGGGACGAGGTTCCAGGTGAAGGAGAGCGGGCGCTGGGCCCTGGGAGGTTTGGGCCATGACTCAGCGGGTCGTGTCCCACACCTGGTTTGCTGGCTCCGGGCCTGGGCCGGCTGCGGGGGACGCGGAGAGACGGCCGGGGGCGGGGCCTGGCCGCCGGCGGGAGGAGCCTCCAGCCGAAGGAACAAACTCCGCGGGCCGCCGAGGCCTCCCGGCACCTCGCCTCCAGCTGTCACCCGGCCTCGAGGTCCCGCGCGCTCCTCATGGCCCAGAAGGCGCTGTCGCTCCTGCCGCTGCTGCTGCTGACCGCGGCAGGTCTCGTGGGCCTGCTACTGCTCTGTATCCACACCCGGGACGTGCGGGAGCCGCCGGGCCTCAAGGTGCGTGCATGGGCCCCGCGCGCGTCGCTCGACAGGGGACCGTGCCCGCCGGCGGCCTGCGAGCCCCGCGCTGCGCTCCCACCGGGGGCCGCAGGGCAGCGCGCAGCGGAGATGCTTTCAAGCGTCCTGGGCGGGAGGCCCAAGTCCCGGGAACTCCCGGTCCCGGCTCCCGCGGCGGAGCTCGGTGCGGGGCGGGGAGAGAGGCTGTCTCCCGCGGGCGCCCGAGACAGCTGAGCGGCGCTGCGGGCCCCAAAACCCTGGCCGCAGTCCAGCTGGGAGCCCCGAACTGTCGCCGCCCGGGAGCGCACCCTTCGGACCCCAGATGGGCCCTAACAGGCACGTGGTTAGCGACCCCGAAGCTGAGACAGCGCAGGGGGGGCCTGGGCCCACCCGAGGGGATGGGGGCTCACTTGGGGTCTGGCCCCCCCCACCCCGGCCCAGCGCCCAGGAGATGGTTGGATCCCTTGAGTCCCTTACCCGACTTCCACGGGCCGCTGGAGGAGTGGGCCGGGTGTGGGCGGAGGAGGGGTCCGAGCTTCCGCAGCTGCGCTCAGCCGTGTGCAGGACTGGGCGCTGGACATGGGGCTGCTGCCCGGCGGGCTCTGCGGACCCCGGGGAGGCCCTTTCTCCCAGGCTTGAATTGGCGCCAGAGTCAGGAGGGCGTGGTCTCGGCCCCGATGTTCTCAGTGGAATTCTGGCCCAGGGGGCAGGTGCCGCGCGAAGGCTCGGTGAGAAGGGTACCGGCTTGGCGGGGCTGTGAGAGGCTGTGGCCAACGCTGCCCCCACTCGGGCCTCACACCCCTGACCCATCTCTGTTCGGAGGCCCTGGGAGAGGCAACTTCAGGCCAAAACAGAGGCGCTGGCTGCTCACACCCGGCCTCCCAGGCTCTGTCTCTTAGAGAGCTTCCGCATCTGAGAGTTGGGCTGAGGTCAAAGCTCAACATAGGGCAGGAAGATCCTCGGCTGGGGCTCCCCATGAACACCCCGTTCCGCGCCCAGCTCCCACCACCAGGGGTGGCCCGGACAGTGCTCCAAGTATGGCCCTGACGTCCCTTGGGAGGACCCCGTCGCGTTGCCATTTGGGAAAGCTGTAGTCAGGCTGGCCCCCAGGACACTCCTGTGCTCTGGCTTCCGCCAGCTACTCTCCATGCTCCCCAGCGCCGAGCTGTGTCTGGGAGGTTCCTTCGTGTCTCTTCTTCTTCGAGCCTCAGTTTGCACCTCTGTGAAGAGGGAATTTCGATCTGAAGTTTCTGCTTCCTCAGGGTGGGGTGGAGGCAGGAGCCTGAGGAGCCCTGGGCCCCCATGGCTCACCTGCCTGCCCTGGCCCCCAGTATGGCATTGTCCTAGATGCTGGCTCTTCGCACACGTCCATGTTTGTCTACAAGTGGCCAGCAGACAAGGAGAATGACACTGGCATCGTGGGTCAGCACAGTCACTGTGATGTGAAAGGTAAGGGTCCCCGAGACCAGTGCCTGCCCTCCCCCCAGACACTCACTTCTGGTGGAGCCTCTGGGGCCTCCAGGGCTCAACCTGGTAGACCTCGGAGCCCAGGCCCTTTTGCTCATTGCCAAGATCAAACCCAAATCCCAGAAGGCGCATTTGAGCCCCAGGGCAAGAGAGGGGCTGCGGACCACTGGTACACTGAGAGTCCAGGCTGCAAGGTTTGGCCTGTCCCCTGTGACCAGACCACTCTCTCCTTCCGGAACCCAGCCTGGAGGAGCCTGCAGGCAGGTTGAGATCTCTCAGGCTCAGGGCTGGCCCAGGCTTTGTCCTGGCACCTGGACCCACACCCACTGGGCAGGCGGCAGCCTCAGAGGCCCTGGGTGCACCTGAACCCTTTGTCTTTGAACTAGTGTCTTAGAAGATTTAAGCAGTGAAGGTATGACTCAGATGGCACTTGGTTTGGGAGCCCAAGACTCCCGCCCAGCCTCATAGACATGGCCCGTCTCTGTCCCTCTAGGGGGAGGCATCTCCAGCTTCGCAGACAACCCCCCTGGAGCTGGCCTGAGCCTGTTGCAGTGCTTGGAGCAGGCCCTTCGGGACGTGCCTAAGGAGAGACACACAGGCACGCCCTTGTACCTGGGAGCCACAGCGGGCATGCGGCTGCTGGAGTGAGTGTGCCCAGCCCCCACCAGGCAGCCTGGCAGCGCGGCTTTGCGCACCCCCAGCTGCCTGGCTGGGGTCCCTCAGCTGGGCAGAGCAGCGCATCCAGCACGGGACTAGGGCCACTTGCAGAGGTGGCAGCTCAGTGTCCCTTCCCACAGGCTGACCAGTCCCCAGGCCTCAGCCAAGGTGCTGGCGGCAGTGAGACAGACGCTGAGAAAATACCCCTTCGACTTCCGTGGAGCCCACATCCTCTCAGGCCAGGACGAGGGGGTGTTCGGCTGGGTGACTGTCAACTACCTGCTGGAGAACTTCATCAAGGTGGGTTAGGAGAGGGGCCTCGAGCTGCAGGCTGTGGGCATCCACTCAGTCGGCTGACTCATCTTCCTGTCCCACAGTACAACTGGGTGGGCCAGTGGCTACATCCTGGGAAGGTGACTCTGGGGGCCATGGACCTGGGAGGTGCCTCCACTCAGATCACCTTTGAGACTGACAGAACAGTGGAAGATCCAGCCAATTCGGTTCAGCTGCAGCTCTACGGCCAGCGTTACCACGTCTACACCCAGAGCTTCCTCTGCTATGGCCTCAACCAGGTCCTCTGGAGGCTGCTGGCCAGAGTCCTCCAGGTGCAGTCCTCCCTTCCTGCTCCCTCCGGCTGCAGAGCTGGGCGCTCTAGGGAGCCCCGCGTGGGGGCAGGTAGGCCTGTGGGTGCCGGGCTGGATCCAGAGGGGCGAGAGTGCACAGCTTGAGGTTTCGACCTTTGTTCAGAAGGCAGTAGGGAGCTATGGCTAGTTCATGAGCACAGAGGTGGCATCTCAGCACAGGATTTGTGTGACATTTGCCCAGCTCCTTCTGGGGGGACCCTCCTGGGGTTTGAAGGTGGGCAGTGCTTTGAAGAGGGTGAGACCACCTGCACTCTTCCCATCCCAGACCACCCCTAGCATCCACCCCTGCTGGCCAAGGGGCTACGTCACCGAGGTGCGCCTCCAGGACGTGTACGGGTCCCCGTGCACAGCAGCCCAGAGGCCCCAGAGCTTTAACAACAGCGCCAGCGTCAGCATTCAGGGCGGCAGTAACCCTGTCCTCTGCCGAAACCTTGTCGCTGGCCTCTTTAACTTCTCTTCCTGCCACTTCTCCCGCTGCTCCTTCAATGGTATCTTCCAGCCACCTGTCACGGGAGAGTTTATCGTAAGTCCAGGCAGTGGGGGAAAGGGTGGCCCGAAGGGCCTGGTACTGCCCACTATGCTTGCCTCCCTGGCTCCATAGCCAAGACCCTGTCACGGTGCTAGTGGATGGGAAGGGAGGAGGAAGATGGGGGGTGGTGCCAGGGGAGGAGGGAACTGGAAGGGGAGAGATGCCCTGAAGTGCCTGGGACTGCTGTGACCACCTCCCTGGTCCTACTGTTTTTATCTTATGCCATTGAGTTGGAACTGACCCATAGCTGACCCCTCCAGTGGGTTTTCAGAGGCTGGAAAAACAGAAGGAAAAATGCCCACCTTTCTCTCACAGAGCAGCTTGAGGATTCAAACTGTCTGCCTTTGGATTGGCAAAACAACTACTTATCCCTAAGCTGCCAGAGCTCCTCCTGAGAACATAGCTAGCAGCTTTATTGAGGTCAGGGTGGATGGGCGAGAGGTGCCCTGAAGCATCTGGGGCCACCCTCCTCCCTCGCAGGCCTTCTCAGCTTTCTTCCACATCACGGACTTCTTAAAGATGGTTATGAGGACTCCCATTACAACCCTGAAGCAGCTGGAGGAGGCCACGGTGGTCATCTGTAACCAGGACTGGAAGGAGGTGAGGCTACACTGCAGGGAGCTGTCCAGCCACTCAGAAGCCTCAGTGGGCTGTGGGAAAAGGAGAGATCTGGGGGGAGAGTGTCATGGGGGCCAGAGCACCATGGAGGGAGGAGGGATCTGAAGAGAGGGCCGTGGGGGAGGAGGATGTGAGCCAGGTAACCATGGAGCTGTGGAAGCTTCTCCTAGGTTTGAGCCAGGATGTGGTGGACGTAGGGTAAGCCCCCAGGTGGAGGTGCATGAAGAGGACAGGCTGAGAGGAGGGTGCTGGGAGAGAACCCATAGGCAAAAAAGGTGGTGGCCTGGCAGGAAGTGGAGTGTTTGCTGAGCTTCTGCGGGGGGAGGGGGAGATGCTTCAAGGCCAAGGAAGCGACCCCAGGTTTCCGGAGAAGGTGCCCGTTTGTCAGAGGGCTTGGCTCTGGGCAGGGCAGGTGCAGATGGCTCACCTGTCTGAGCCAGAGCTGAGCAGGAGGGAGTCATGCAGTCAGGTGGTGGAGGGGGGATCCTGTCCTGTCCAGGGCCTCATCCGAGGCTGCTGCAGTCTTGCTTAGTCAGCCCTGGCTACTAGGTTCCCAGGAGTCACCTGTCACCTGATAGGAATGATCCAAGGCTCTGGCCAGTCAGGCCTCAGTCTTCCTTGCCAAGGCTCAGTCTCACTTCTTTTGATGGATATTGGCTTGGTCTCCAGCCTTGTGTTATTTGCATGTGCCGGGAGGGGGCTGCAAGCTGCCAGCCACTGAGGCCAGAATCCCTGCACTGTCTGGGTGCTAGGCTGGGCTTCACCATAGCGCCCACTCTCCAGTTGCAGGGGCGGGCGCAGAATCGGTCCCACCTGACCGATTACTGCGCAGGGGCCATGTTCGTGCACCAGCTGCTGAGCCATGGCTACCACTTTGATGAGCACACTTTCAGCGGCGTGACCTTCCAGAAGAAGGTGGGCGCAGGTGACAGGTCGGCGCCTGGGCTGGAGGGGCGGGACTGCCGACCGCGGACACTGTAGCCTGGGCGCTTCTGCAGGCGCGGGACACCGCGGTGGGCTGGGCGCTCGGCTACATGCTGAACCTGACCAACATGATCCCGGCCGACCCGCCGAGGCTGCGCAAGAGTTCCGAGTTCGGTTCCTGGGTGGCCCTCCTGCTGCTGTTCTCCGCCCTGCTTCTGGCCGCGCTCGTACTGCTGCTGCGCCGGGCACGCACCACCAAGTCATCCAGTGTCCACTAGGGACGTGCGAGAATCTGTCCCCGACCCGCCATCTCTGCCCCCCCCCCCCAGCCCGCCTCCTCTGGCACCTCCTCACCCTCCAGGCTGTGGCTTCGTCTCAAGGCAGCCAATCTTTCTGAGGGTGGAGGTCTGCGGCCACTTGTCCCTGTCTGCGGTGTCCTCAGCCTCTGACTGATGTCCAGGGAACTTTAATTCTGCAAATAAGGCACCCCCTCGCTTTACTTGGGGAACGTCAGCGCTTCTCCGCTGGGAGTCAGCCCAGCATCTACTTGTAAAAATTTTGTAATACATTTTTTTTTCCTAAAGTGGTGTACCATGTTTGTGGGGTGGGGCCTTTTGTTGGGGCTCCGCCCCCCAGCTGCGTAGTTCCTACAGGCTCAACCCTACCTCTCCAGTCGTTCCAGTGAACTAGGGGCCCTCTCCACTCTCCCAGCTGTGCTAGTTCGCCCTAGTGTACCGACCTCGTTGTCCTCTGTGGACTCAAAGCTGAGGCGTGTTGACCCCACTCCCAGGACCTTCGTGGTGGCCTGACACTGCTGCCTGTCTTGCTGGCCCCTCGCCTACTCCGGATGGATGAGCTAACCCTGGCCTGGAGCTGGCCTCAGGGACCCTCAAGGGGGTGGGGCCTCAGCTTAGCGGGTGGCTGCCCGTAGGCGTTGATGTGGGGAGCGGAGCAGGAGGGCGGGAGGGGCTGCCCTGACAAGGAGCCATGGTCGTCATGGACACAGCATCCGCCTGCGGATCTCCTCGGGAGACCCGGGCTCAGCCGGAAGGGACCGTTCCTGCAGCCCCCTCTCTAGCACGGCGGAAGGCGTGGTCTTGGCTGCTGCTGTCCTTTCTGGGAAGTGAGCGCAGACACCATTTCCGTCTGGTCGGTGACCCAAGGAGGAGGGGGCGTCCTTGTTGGGCTCGGGCCCGGAGAGCTGAGACGAAGCGTGGGCGGAGCTTCTCATCCTTGTTCTTCAGTGATGTGGGGCAAGGGCAGGCTGCCTGCCGGGTGCAGTGGGGTCCGCTTCCATGGACAGTCGGTGGGGTGTGAGTGGGCTCATAGGCGCGCGCCACGACGCCTAGGACGCCTGGGGCCAGCCTGTTGGGGGTCCCCGTGTGACCACCTTGGACAGCTCCCAGCTGCCGCTCGTCGGCTCTCCAGGTCATTCTTGCCCCCTGGTGGCCGCCTGAGCACAGCCGTCAGGGCGCGTTTCGCTGCGGCGTGGGGTGCCTTTCCCTGAATCTCAGCGACCTGGGGCATCTTTGCATGCACTCTGCCTCCCTGTGCACCTGCGCCTGTGTGTCTCGATGTTCCACGGATCCAAGCAGGAGGAAGGGCGGGTGTAGCTCGACAGGGAGGCAGGGAGAGCGTGCATCACGAGAACTCCCACGTCCTGCCGGCCCCAAGCCGAACTGTGGCTCCCAGAAGGTCCCGGCGGCCCAGCCGGCTGGGTCCGGACACCCCGAGACCCGGAGCCGCGGGGAAGGGAGACCTGGCTCCGGGTCGCGGAGAGGCGGGGGGAGAAGGAAGGGGCGCAGCCTGGAGGCGCAGTCCCGCCCCCGCCGCCGAGCGCGCAAGCGCACTGCCCGTGCGCGCTCCAGGCCCGCCGCGCCTCCATCCCAGGTCCTTTGCCGCAGCGTCAGCGCCTCGGCCGCGGCTGTTCCTTCGCCGCCGACGCCTCCGTTTCCTCCTTCGCCTCCTCCGACGCGGCTCCTGGATCCCCCACCCAGTCCCGGGCCGCGCGGTGCCATGCTGCCCCGGAGACGTCGCTGAAGGATGGCGACGCCCGTCCCTCCTCCCTCTCCGCCGCACCTGCGGCTGCTGCGACTGCTGCTCTCGGGATTCATCCTCGGTGCGGCCCTGCGCGGGACTGCCGCTGGCCGCCCGGGTGAGCGAGCGCGCCGCGCGGCTCTGGGCCCTCCGTCGCCGGGAGCCGCCGCCCCGCGCCCCCGCTCCCTGACAGCCTGCGGGCCCCGCCTCGGCCGGGGTGCGGCAAGCGGCGAACCTCACCTCGGGCGCTTGTCTTTGTCCCTGCGTCTCGAGGCCTCTGCCCCCGCGGCTGCGTGTGCCCCTAGGCTCTGGTTCCCTGGGCCGCCGACTCTGCCCCGCGCGCCTGTGTCTCAGCGTGGGCGCGTCTGGCCTGATGTCCGCCGACCTGGCTGCCCAGGTCTGCCCAGGCGTGAGGGAGTGCTGCGCACCAACCTCGCTTTGCTGGCATGGCGGGCTTGCAAGGTTCTTGGGCTCTTAATTAACAGCTGATACAGCGGTAGGGTCTTGTTTTGGCTCCTGTGGGGGTGCTGTGTGCTTCTAGCCTCAGACCTTTCTCTGACATCCCAGCATAGAGCAGGACCCACCAGAGTAGATTCCGAAGACTGGAGTGCCGGCTCCCAAAGGCCTTTCCTGCCTCCCAAATGGGCGCTGAGGCGTGGAACAGGGGAGGGCTGCGGGACTTGGCTCTGCGCCAGAAGCACCCCTCCCTTAAGGAGAGCGGGAGACAGCACTCACCGCCCAGGGGATTCTAACAAGAAAGGTCCATTGCGCTGATTCCGGGGCCAGACCCTTCCCCTGCCATCACTCAGTTCTGACAGCCTTTCTGGACAGATGCTGTTATCAGCCCATTTCATAGATAAGGGAGCTGAGACACAGAGTTCAGTGGTTGGTGTGTGGTGGAGCTGGGTGGCTAGCCTGGCCCATCTAGTTTTGCTTGTGAGCCTCTGATGAAGCCAGTGCCTCTTGGTGAGAAGTCGGAATGACCAGGCTGAGGGTGGTTGAATAGTTACTGCGGAGACTGGCCAGAGGGGGCCACCAGCTCGCACAGCCTGTTAGTTGCTAAGCTCAGCTCCAGGCAGTGATGGTGGTGCTGCCCAGAGCCTGCACAGCTGTGGAGCCAGTGTCTACCCACAACAAGGGATGGGATGCCAGCCTCTTCCAGCTGCTGTTGCTCCTGGACCCGCCTTCTCCACCCCAGTAGGCTAAAAGGGCTGCTTTTCTGAGTAAACCCACGGCCGATATCCAGGGCCAGAGAGTTAGGAGGACGGTGTCCAGAACCCCAACCTAGTTTGTGCATTGGGCCCCTGCTCTCAGCCTGCTGGGTTCTGGATTGATTATCTGTGCCGGGGCAGGGGTAGCCCTGCTCCCTGGGTGCCTAGCCAGTGGGTGGTGTCCAGACGGACCTGCGGGCTCAAGGTTACTGTTTAACCAGCCCCAGGCGCCAACCAGACTCTGGTGCTTGATGCCAGTGGTGGTGGATGAGGATGCCTGCACCCCCACTGGCTGTGGGGGCTGCACTTCTCCCGAAGGGATGCCTACAGCCTAAGCCAGGGTGTCAGGTTACCAAGGAAACCAAATGGAGCAGCCAAGGTCTGGAGGACGCCAGAGTTCCCTCATTGTCCACGTCACCCTGGGCCTGTAGTGGGCGTAGGGGCAGCGCTAGGAACTCTGAGAGGTACCCCCAGCCTCAGCGGTTTCACGGCCCTCCTGTCCGCTGCTCTGGTTCATGCTGGGACATCAGGAAGCCAGACTCCCAGAACTTTCTGCATCAAGGGGGGGCAGAGAAATGAGGTGGGGGCACTGCACACCCCCTGTATCAAGGCGGGTTCACCTTTAAAATACTGAGGTACCCCCATTTGCAGCACCGTCTCTGGAAACCAGTTGGTCGAGAGTCCACTGTGGCAGGCCCAGAGCTGAACGGTTGGATGTGCTGAAGAGTCCAGAGGGAGGTTGTCCATCAGCCTGTGTGCTTCCAGCACACTGGGGCCATGGCCCCGTCACCACAGTTTGGGCCCCCTCCTCAAAGTGGGAAGCTCTGGCAGTCCCGTTCTACATCTCCTTAGCCTCTGGGGGTCTTTGTTCTGTGAGAACAAGCCAGAGAGGGGACCTGCAGCTCTCAGGCCTCAAGGGTTGTAGGATGGAGTGGTGAGGACTTGGTAAGCCCGATGCCATGGTAGAGGTATGGGGTGCCCAACATCCTTTGCTGTTCCCAGGCCCCACGCACTAGGCTCTCAGGCTGCAGGAGGGTACGGGGTACTTGGGGCTGCTGCCCGGTACAGAGGAGCCCAGGACAGTCAGCAGAGCAGCAGCTGGACAGGCCTGGGAGGTGGGCTCCAGGGAATGGGCGGGACCGGCAGTCCTGATAAGTCAGGATTGTTTGTCTTCCTGGTTCTATCAGCAGCTGGGCGGAAGGGCCACCCACAACAATGGCTGCAGCCAGGCTGGACCTGGTTTCCACACAGGAAACCCTTGCAGGGCTGTGACCTGTCTGCCCTGCCTCTTCCTAGATGCAGCCGTCTGCCCGGGGAGCCTGGACTGTGCCCTGCGGAGACGGACACGGTGCCCTCCAGGCGCACACGTCTGCGGGCCCTGCCTTCAGCCCTTCCAGGAGGATCAGCAAGGACTCTGCGTGCCCAGGACACGCCGGCCCCCAGGTACACTGCCCCTCCCGAAGCCCAGCTGCCTCTGGCCAGCACTCAGGGCTGTGAAGATGAACCCCAGGCCCCTGCGTAGGGGTGCTCAATGCAGCAGAGGATCTCAAATCTCTTGCCCTCCTAGGGCAACAGGTTTCCAGTGGGAAGGGTGGGGATGCTGCGGAGGTGGGAGGGTCCCAGGCTGCATGGATGCCCCCTGGGGCACCTCTCCCTGTCCGCTGGGTGACAAGCATGGGAGAGTAGCTGCTGAGCCCTGGGCAGTGTCGCCCTGAGCTGGAGTCTGCACTCTGGGCCGAGTGCACGGATGGCGTGCCGTCCAGCAGCCCCACGGTCACTGTCTCTGTTCCCTGGTTGTCCAGGAGCCTCTCTCTAGGCTATGGGCCCTTTGGCTACAGCATGTGGTGCCTACCGCCTCAACAGCCTAGGGATGGGGTGAGCCGAGCTGGAGCCCAGGTGGCTGGACTTACTTCTGGGAGTCATTGACCTCTGGGCCAGAGATGTTCCAGAGTGGGGACCCTGCGTGCCTGTTTAGGGGGTAGGGAGAGGGGTTCCTTATGAGGACCTGTTCCTCATGGATAAAGGATCAGGGAGAGGGCATCTCCTCAGCCCCTTCTCTCCTGCCCTGCCCCCATCTTCCCTGGGAAGGGATGCTGCTGTTCTTGTACGACCCACACCGTCACCATGGTAACTGGGTGAGGGCTGTAGGCTGGTACCAGGTCTCTGGCAAGAGCTGGCCCCAGGCCTAGGGGCTGCTTCCTAGATGTGTCCCCTCAGTCCTGGGAGGCCACCCAGCCTGATGGCCCCTGGGCCCCTAGGGGGAGGCTCCTTGCAGGCCAGACTGGAAGATGAGATCGACATCCTAGCCCAGGAGCTAGCTCGGCAGGAGGCAGGACACACCTTCCAGGACCAGCCCCAGGCCGCAGCCCCACAGTCCCTGGAGCCTGGTGAGATGTGGCCTTTCCCAGCTCACCCTCAGCCCGAGACGTTGGTCTGTACTCTTTCTAACCTGTCTCCTCTCTCTCCATAGCAGCCGTTCTGGGGCTCTCTGAGCGGGGCCAAGGACAGGGGCTGGGCCTCCCCTTCCTCCGTGGAGCCCCTTCGCCCTCACCCCACACCTCCCTGGGTGTCCCAGTGTCAGAGGGACCTGTACACGTGTCCCCCCTGGAGCCCCACAGCAGGCGTGGGGATGGCCTCATCCTCGGTGAGTCCTGGTGGGTGGAGCCCAGTGAGACACCACTGAGACCTGGTGTCCTCAGGTCCCCTCATTGCCCCTGTCCCCGCAGTGCTGATCGTGGCCTGCTCGCTGGCTGGCATGACCGCCCTCACCATGGCTGCCCTCTGCTGGTGCAGGTGAGCGAATATGGGCAGTGGGCACATAGGGCAAACACTGTGGTCTCACAGCGTCTGTCCCACCTGGTCAACCCGTCCCATCCCGCAGGCTGCAGCGAGAAATTCACCTGAGCCGGAAGACCGACTACTCGCAGAAGGGGCCTTGCTCCCCCGCTGCACCCCGGATCTCGGTGTGTCACCCCGCCCCCTCCTGCCCCTTCCTCCCACCTTCGCCTCGCCCACAGCCATGTAACCTGCCCGCTTGTCCGCAGCCTGGCGACCAGAGGCTGGCACACAGCGCCGAAATGTACCACTATCAGCACCAGAGGCAGCAGATGCTCTGCCTGGAGCGGTGAGTGGCCCTAGACTCACCAGCTGCCCAACTCAGGGCCTTAGGTAGTGCGCCAGCACCTGGCCGTACACCCCGGGGCCACAGTGCGCCCGGTACTTCCCGTGCTGGCCAGACGGATCTTGGGGAGGCACCCCAGGCAGAGACCCCACTCCTCCTCTCCTGCCCTTGTCCAGGCATAAAGAACCACCCAAGGACCTGGACTCAGCCCCCTCGGATGAGGAGAATGAAGATGGAGACTTCACAGTATACGAGTGCCCGGGCCTGGCACCGGTGAGCGCCACTGGGTGGGTGGAGGTGGGGTGAGGTCCCACTTGCTTGCCTGACACCCTGCTTCTGCAGACTGGGGAGATGGAAGTGCGGAACCCACTGTTCCATGACTCTGCGCTGCCTGCACCCCCGCTGGTCTCCTGCTCACCACCCCCGCTGCAGTGATCCAGGGCGTGATGACCACCCACAGCCGTGGGGTGGGGAACGGTCCCAGAATTTCCAGCGGAAAGAACACACAAGGCCGTGCCCCATGCTCTCCTTTGAGTGAGGGGTCACTGGCCACATATCTGGCCCGGTGCAGGGGACACCTCTGCCCTCAGCTGTACTTCTCTGCTCAGGACCCGGACCCAGGCTGCCCCGGCAGGGCAGTGAGAGCCCTCAAGACCACATTCCAGTCTGGGTTGGGTCTTTTGTAGACAAAAGCTGATTATAAAGCCCATTTCAAACCCAAGAGCTGTGTGTCACTTCCTGGAGTGCTAGACAGTTCGTTCTCCCATTGGGAGACCTTGTGGGTGGACAGTGAGGGGCAGGGACCTCCCACAGCATCTGTCCAGTCTGAAGAATACCCTCACACAGGGCTAGGGAGTTCCAAGGCCACCCATTCTCTATCTGTGCAGACCTACTTGTGTGCAACCTTCAAGTGCCAAGGGACAGGGCAGGACCACGACCAGGCCAGCTGAGCCCACGGGTCCCCTGGAGCCTTGTCCTGTATGGTAGGGAGTGCAACGCTGCTCTCCCCCTGCACCCCCACACCTCCCCATGCCCTGGAGGGGACAGCAGGAACAGGGCTTGGAATGCATGGGTTTGCCACAGAGCTGGACTCCTGCGGGCGGTCAGGGTCTGCCAGGTAGAGGGACTAAGATGCTGGCTGTGCACAGGTGGCCAGAGCAGCTGGTGAGGTCTCAGACAAAGAAGAGGTTGAAAGGGTCTTTTGGTCCTGCAGCTGCGCGGCCCCACGCTACACAGGTTCAACCTTTGGAAGCTGAGAGGAGGCACAAGGCCTGGTAAGGACAAAGGGCAGAGGCCAAACCAGGAGCCAGTGCAGACTACAGGCCCAGCAGCCCATGTCTCCCAGCAGAGGGCAGAGTCACGCTGTCCTCTACAAAGACGAGCAGAGAGGGGAACGCCTGGCTCAGGCCGCAAGGCACTTGAGTAGAACCCTGGTCCCTCCTGTGGTACGCACACATGCACCTTGACTGCCAGGCTGCACTGGACACTTGAGACTTCTGGTTCACAGCCATTCCAGCTGGCTCCACCCTGAGAAAGATTGGAAGGTGGCTTCTGGTATGGGGGTCTAACATGCCAGGTTACTAAACTGAAGGTTAACAGTTCAGATCCCCTCAGGAGACATCTCCTACAAAAGCGTACAGCTGGACGGACACCTGGCAGAGTTGCTCTGGGTTGGGACGATTGTAGCTTTGGCGCATACTGGCAGCTCCGCCTGTCCTCAGAACCAGGGTGTGCTCCAGTCCTGCTGGTCCTCAGCATGTCATGTCATCTGAGGTCCCCAAGGTCCCTGCTGACCTCAGCTAAACCCCCTGGACAGGTACCTGGGGTCCCCCAAGGGTAGAGTTTGCCATATTTTAGCTCTCAGCCTAGGCACCCACACTTGGGTAGCACCTTACTGATCTGACCTGGGTGTTGAGGGCTGACCTTGTCTTCGCCACCTGCAAGGGTCCCAGACCTGCTGCTAAGACTTGGTACCCACTCCCCAAGGCGCTGCAATGAGAGGAGGAGCTGGGGGCTACATCTGGGAAGGGGGGGCAGTGGTCTGAAATCCTCATGAGGTGTAGCTGCCCAGCCCCCAGGCTAACCAGATCCCCACTCCCCAGCTTCCGTCAGCTCCCATGTGTGGAGGAACACCAAGCCAAAAGTTGGGGTGCTCTGAAGATGTAACCAGTCCCTGCCCTTGTGTCACCACTATTCTACTACCTGCAACCTTGTGTCTTTCACTGCTGTATGGTCAGAGGCAACCATTGGCCCCACTCCAGACCCTACCGGGAGGGACCCCCCCCCTCAGGGAGAGACCCTGGGGCCACTACTAAGCAGGTCTCTCAGCTTGGGGCACCCACTCAAAGAAGCCACAGACCTGGGTGAGACCCTTCGACAGTGTGTGCCTTGTTCCCTCAACAAATCCCTAAGAAGTGAGATCACCCCCAGGATACAACCCCCACAGCACTTCACACTACCCTCCCCTCATCCTGGCTTCAAAGGCGCCCCCCACCGGGAGCAGAGAGGTCTAAGTCAGACCCCCAGTAGCCAGCAGTGAGGCACAGAAGGGTCCCCCAGCCCCGAAGAGGTATGATCTGAACTGCAGTGGGCTGGAAGTGAGAAGAGGGAGCTGGGCCAGCTTTTGGGCTGTGTGGTTCTGTCCAGGACAGGGGTGTCTGTGTCTGCTGTCACTGAGTCAAGGGCCTGCTCTGCCATGTGGCTCCTGGCACTGCTCCTGTGCTGCCCTCACCCCCACATCCCTTCAGGGCCCAGTACTATGGCCTTACTGCTCCACTGTGCACCACTCCCACCCCAGGTCAGTCCAGCAGCGTGCCAGTCCCCCCCACCTCACCTCTCTAAGGCTCCCATCTCTGCTGCCTCCAGCAAAGCAGGCCACTGGCTTTGGGCACAGCCAGCGGGGGGCCTGGATACTCCCCGAGTGGCACAGAGCACCCTCACCACCTCTGCCAGGCGTGCGGCCGTAGCCCGGTGGCCTGACCCTGTCTGCACTGGGCCTCCTGTGCCCAAGCCTCTTTGTTGGTGCCATGTGGGGGACAGGGGGCGCCATGCAGGGGAATAGAGGTGCTGGACAGGGGACGCTGTGACCACAGGGCCAAACAGCCTCACTGCCCTGCAACACTCATAGTCTCTGAGTGTAGCCACACCTGCAGCTGGGGACCTGGGGGGCTGAGGGGGCGGGGGAGTCCCATCTCTGCCTTTGGCTTGTGCAGTCTCACTCCGTCCTCACTCTGATCCACTTCTGGCCTTCAAACCCCTCATTTCCCACTATGGGGTTTCCAGGACCTAGAGACCGGCGTGTCACTAAACTGGTAGTAGAGCCAGGACGTGGTGAGGAGCCTGTGGGTACGGGTGGGGCCTGTGGCAAGGCCCTGCCAACTGGCATCGAAAACAGGAAGGATGGCCAGGTCCCAGGCGGCTGCAGTAGGATCTTGTCCTTCCTGCACCCGCCCCGCCCACACTGGGGAAGAGGTGAGGGCTGCAAAGGCTCAAAGTGGGGGTGTGGCCCCCCTGGGGGTACTCTCCTAGGAAGTGATATGTGGTGAACCCAGCCACCCCTTTGGACACTCCCTGAGCCAGGGCCCTCTGTGGGGAGGGGCTCGGACAACTCGGGTGGGTTCTGCTCCACTGACCTCCCTGCCCCCAGGTGACCACCCTTCTCTCTCCCAGCCTCCCCTCCATACCTGAGTGTGCACTGCCCGCTCCCCAGACCCTGCTGTGCTCATGGTGGCCGGCAACATGAGTCGGTCAGTGGCCAGGGCAGGGCAGAGCGTGAGAGGGCTTGCTGATGGTGATCTGGCCCGCAGCTCCACCTTCCTGGGACCTGGTCTGGGGCCTCCAGGCCGCACGGTGGGGGAGATCCCGTGGAGTGGGGGCCGCTGCTGGCGTCCTCTCATGTGAGAGGGTGCAACCAGAGCGGGGGCCTGATGTGCAGCTGCTCAGAGGGTGGTCCTACAGACCCCCAGCCTGCTTCCAGCCCTGAGGGACCAAAGGAGAAGTGGGGGAGGGAAGCTGGACTTCAGGTCCTTCCTCTTCCTGATTGGGCGCCAGCCCCCTGCCCGCCTGCGTCAGGGACAAACTGACTCCTTCCCGTCCCCGCCTGGAAAGCCCCCACCTTGCCCAGGCCCCTGTGGGCCAGAGGAAGTGACCCTGAGACCCCAGAGCAGTATTGAGCCCCCTGCTGGCCGAAGCAGTGGGAAGCCTGGCCAGGACCTGGGTCAGCCTGAGGCAGTACCTTCAGAACAGTGTGGCCCCCACTGGGACCTGGTGTCCATCTGTCTTCTGGCGTGTGTCCTGTGTGGAGACTGGGGTGCGAGGCCCTTTCTAGGAGTGCAGGGTGAGGGTGGTGCTCCTAGGGGAGACTCAGAAGAACCTAGCGTGGGCAGTAGAGGCAAGGACCGGACATCTGCACACGAGGAAAGTGGCCGAGGTGAGCAGGGAAGGGGTGAGGCCATGGTGGGTGCTGAGGCAGCACCAGCTCTCTTGGAGTGTTCCCGAGGCTGCTTCCCTGATGAGCGTGGCCTTGCACCTGCCTTGGGGGAGATCCACATGGGTCCTCAGGGGTCCAGCAGCCAGAGTCGGGGCTGGGAGGTGGTGATGCCAGCGGCTTCCCGCCTCCAGCCCACAGGGCGGGGCAGCAGGCGGCGGGAAGGTGGCCCCTTCGCCTCTCAGCGCTTGCTCAGCGCGTGGGCACAGCTGTGATTTCTGGTGTTGCAGCCTGGTGCTGACTTCTGAGGTGACTGGTTTGGGAAGGCCGGCTGGGGGGCGGTGATGCGATGCCTGTGAGTGCCTTGGCGGGGGGAGGAGTGGGCTGAGGCTTGGTGGTGCACATGGACCCACCCTGGGGTGACAGCTTCTCCCCCTTTCCCTGCCACAGGTGCTGGCCGGGTGGAGGATGCGGGCTTGGTGGGGCATGGTGGGGACAGCTCTGCTCTCGGCCCTCTGGATCCTGTGGCCCCCCTGGCCGGCTCGTGGTGGGAGCCCAGAGCCCCAGCCCACACTCACCATCCTCATCTGGCACTGGCCCTTTGCTGAGAGGCCCCCAGAACTGCATAGTAGCAGCTGTGCCCTCTTCGGTGCCGCCCACTGCCGCCTGAGCACCAACCGCAGCCTGCTGACCAGCGCCGACGTGGTGGTCTTCCATCACCGGGAGCTGCAGATGCGCCGGGCCCACCTGCCCCTGGACAGGCGGCCGCATGGCCAGCCCTGGGTCTGGGCCTCCATGGAGTCCCCCAGTCACACGCGCGGCCTCAGCCGCTTGCGTGGCATCTTCAACTGGGTGCTGAGCTACCGTCGCGACTCGGACATCTTCGTGCCCTATGGCCGCCTGGAGCCCCACACGGGGCCTCTGCCTTCACCACCGCCCCCCAAGAGAAGGGTGGCCATCTGGGTGGTCAGCAACTTCCAGGAACGGCAGCGGCGGGTGCGGCTCTACCGGCAGCTGGCCCCTCACCTGCATGTGGATGTGTTTGGCCGTGCCACCCGGCGGCCGCTCTGCCCAGGCTGCCTGCTGCCCACCGTGGCCCGCTACCGCTTCTACCTGGCCTTCGAGAACTCCCAGCACCGTGACTATATCACTGAGAAGTTCTGGCGCAACGCGTTGGCGGCCGGTGTTGTGCCTGTGGTGCTGGGGCCCCCGCGGGTCAATTATGAGGCCTTCGTGCCCGCAGATGCCTTCGTGCATGTGGACGACTTTGGCTCGGCCCGCGAGCTGGCCGGCTTCCTGGCTGGCATGAACGAGAGCTGCTACCAGCGCTTCTTTGCCTGGCGGGAGAGGCTGCGCGTGCACCTGCTGAGCGACTGGACCGAGCGCTTCTGCTCCATCTGCACCCGCTACCCTCACCTGCCGCGTGGCCAGGTCTATGAGGACCTGGAGGGCTGGTTCCAGGTCTGAGCTCAGGAGCCTGGCGAGGGGTGCCTGGGGTCAGAGGCCGGGAGGGAGGGGGGTCACGGCACACTGCGCTGCGGAAGCTGCCTGGAGGAGGAGTCTGGTGGCGCTGGACAGGCATCTGTAGAGGGGGGAGGTGAGAGCAGGCGGATGGCGTTGGGCCTGGCACAACACTGCACTGTCCTCTGAGAATTTTGAGTGGTGTCCCTGGCTGTCATGGGTGGGGAAGGGAGAATGACCCAAGGCAGTGCCTTAGAACTGGCGGCCTGTGGGCTGTGGGGGGACAAAGTTCAGATGCCCTGGTCCAGTGAGGTGAGCACCAGGCCCTGTCCACAGCGGCCACCCTGCACGGTCATGTGTGGGCTTGGGGCAGGGGTAAATGGCCACTGCGTCCTGTGGGCAGGGACTGAACCAGTAAAGTGGAAACATTGAAGTCGGCTGTGTCCAGTCTGTGCAGAATGCCCCCGCTGCCCTTGCTCAAACCCCTAGGCGTGTGGCCCTGCCACCAGCCCCCTCTCCTCGGCTTCCCATTGCTCCCTCCTCCACCCTGTCCCGTGCCCACAGAGCACTTCTCAGTCCCTAACAGCACACAAGGGATGAGTTAGGCAGTCAGCTCCTGGCACAGGGGAGCCCAGCTTGGGTCAAAGGGGCCCAGGGCCACAGGCCCTGCCAGGAGGCCCTGGGCCTGGCTGTGACTTGATGTCTTCCTCTGCCTTCTTGTGAGTCGGGGCAGGAGGACAGTGAGGGAGGCAGCAAGGGACAGTGTCTGGTCAGGGCTCCCTTACTATGGTCTAGGCGACAGAGTCCAAGGGTCATGGTGTCCCCAGAGTGATGCTGGCAGAAGTAAGGGCACCCTTTAGACCCCACAGACCATGTTCCAGGTAGGGCAGGACTCTTACTGAGGGCAGTGTGGGCACTGGAGCTGTCCCTGCCCCAGGTGGGCTGGGGGGTATAGCCGTTAAGGCAGGAAGCCGTGGTTGGTGGCATCAGTCCCTCCCCTCCCCCAGTGGCAGTGGTTTGTATTAAGGCTGCCAGTCATTTCCTGCTCTTGACCCAGCCCCGTATGCCAACCAAGAAGTGTCACGAGGCTGGAGCTGGGATGGGGGGGCGCATGGGTAGGTCCTTTGGCTGCAAAGCAGGCTGGGTGGAGTCGGGGTCTGCACACCTTAAGTGCACTCTTGCTCTGTCCCAGAAACTAGACACCACATCCCACCACAGTGGGGGGGGGGGGGGGGGGGGGGGGGGGGAGCGGTCTTCATGGCTGAGAGCCTGGTTGAGCCTCTGCTGCCCTCTGTGGGTCAGACTGGAGTCAGCCGTGACCCTGCCCAGCCCCTCTGCCTGACCTGGGGCTGAGGTGGGCCCCAGTGTCACCATGTAGGTGGGAGGAACTTGACCCTAGCCTCTACACTCGCCCCGGAGGGGTGGGGGCGGGCAGGAAGATGGAGTCCCCGCAGAGGGCATCTCAGTGTCCCCACGCCTGTCTGCTTCCCTGCAGGAGCAGTTTGGGAACTAGTAGGCCTTCCTGGCCTCTCACTGAGCAGCCTCTCCTCCTAGAGCTCAGCCAGCCATTCTGCTGGCCAGAAGAGGAAACACTGTCACCATTTGTCTCACTCACAAGTGCCAGGGACACTTAGAAGGGGTCTGGGAGGTGGAGGTTCCTTTCTGACAAACTTCCCAAAACCTTCAACCACATGCTTGTTTGAGGATATGGTCGGGTATGAGCATTTTGTCCACTCTGCACCCTGATGGCCATCTTGAGGTGGATCTCCTGCAACATTATGCTCCTGGAGACGAAGAGCTCCTGGAGGCCTGGTGCTCCTGGGGCCACAGTGCTCCTGGGCAGATAGTGCTCCTGGAGGC
>NW_006400039.1:1921501-1924211 GCF_000299155.1 Elephantulus edwardii | reverse complement strand
GTCTCGCGCGGGGGCCGGGCCGGGCGTGGGGGGCTCCGATCCAGCGCGGAGCCGGGGGGTGGGGGGGACCGGGCCCTGCCCCTCGGCCCTGTGCTCCTCTCCGGTCCCTCCCTGCGCTGCCCGCTGCCCTTGGGCGGCCCGCCTCCTGCGGAGCCTGGTACCTCTCCTCCTCCTCCTCCTCCTCCCCCGCAGCCTCCCGCAGCCCCGCAGCCTTCGCTGTGCTTCTCCCTGGCGTGTCCTTGTCCGCAGCCTCTGGTCAGTCCCGCACCACCGTGTTGTGGGGCCGGTCCTCCGGCGCTGCCCCTCCTCGCACCCACCATCCTAGGCGACAGGGGTCGGGGCTCAGGACAGCGTCCCTGTGGCGTAAGGAGCCCCTGGGCGTGAGGTGGGCTGGGCAGGTGGGCCCTGGCCAGTCCTCCCCAGGAGCGCAGGCCTGCCAGTGGCATCTGTGGGAAGGGCAGTCAGGAGGGCTGGCTGTTGGGATTTTCCAGAGCCGGGCCAGGCCCAGAATGGCCAAGTTCTGTGTCCTTGCATCACTGTCGTCCCCTCCCGCATGGGTCTCAGGTGGAAGGGTCCCCCACCTAGAGAGTTGGGAAGCCAGGGCTGGAAGGAGGCAGGTGGCTGGCATCCCCATGGCCTCCAAAGACTCCGCTGGGCACCTGGTCCTGGCAGGGGGCCAAGGTCAGAAACACTTCTTGCCTGGGGTGCCTGTGGCCAGCAGGTTGGATCTCTGGGACCAGGCCTATACCCCCCAGGCAGCCTGGGGTGCGCCTCCCGGGACAGGGCTCCAGGGCGATGAGAGCCAGTGTTGGTGGCAGCCCTGGGGATTCTCAGCGACAAGGTCTTGCCTGACACCAGGGCTGGGCACAGACACTGCAGTGGAAGCCTCCAGGTGCCCAGAAGGGAGCAAGGAATGCTTGTCTCTTGGGCCCGTGGGGAGACTGTTGGTCTTAGAGCCTGGGCTGTGAGCCGGGAACCTGTGGACTGCAGCTTGACCGTCAGTGTTCACTCTCCCAGGAGGGGCCTTGGGTTCAGAGCTGGGATTCTGGGTGGAACTGGGCTGGCAGGGGCTATGTGCTGAGTGCCATATGGGGGAGGGCATCGTGTGGAAGGCGAGGCGTCTGTGGCCAGCTGCGTGGGATGTGAGCATACCCACCCTCCCACACTCCGTGCTGTTTCCATTTGTGAAAACAGTCCCAGCCATCAGTGAGCTGGACACCAAGGCCTCACCTGGAGGAGGGCCCAGATCACTGTCACCAAGTCCCTTCAGTTACCATGGCAACACTGTCCTCAGCCCTCACCTGATTCTGCCCCTCCCTTGACACAGCAGGAGTGGAGAACTAAGGGGAGGACTGGGGCCAGGTGGACATCCAGATCCACGGGCACCTGGGGGTATGTGTGACGACCTTGAGGGCAGAGGTTGGGCAACCTTGCAGACACCCAAGTGGGGCACGAGGTGAGGCTTTCAGGTGGGGCAGAACCAGAACTACCTGACTGTAACCAGATGCCCTCAGTAGCTCACCCTCCTCACTGCCAACCAGGCCTCCCCTCCCACAGCTCAGTGTGGCCGTTGCTACAGTGATGGGGGAGGCGGCTGGGGCCTGTTGCTGTCTCTTCAGCAGCAGAGGTCTCCCATGTGGGCAGGGCCAGCATCCTGACTGTGACCCTGGCCTCCAGCCCTTGCCTTCGCAGGCAGCTGCCCTGGTGGGTGCCTGGGTGATCCTGGGCCAGCCCTGTGCTCCAGCTGGGCTCGGGAGGGCGGAGGCTGGCACGGTTAGGGCGGGTGGGCTCGGTCCACAGGAGGCAATTGTCACAGGCTCTGTAAACAGTGCGGCTGCCTGCCACACCCAGGGCACAGGCCAGGCCTGCAGATGGGGCACTGCTGTGCTGGGTCCTGCAAGCACGTGGAGGCTTGAGGATGATGAGACTCTTATGCTTTGGGGAACTGGTAGGGAAGATCGGGATACCACCCCTACCTCTCCTCCTAGCCAGGCCTCTGCTCCCTCCGTCCCTCCCTGAGCTGGGAGGACCTTGATAGAATCCTCCTGTCCACAGGTTCAGCCTAGCCCAGGGTGCTGCTCAGAACTGGCTGTGTAGGGCACACTCAACGTGGCAGGAGCCTCCAGGAGAGGATGCTGGGCCTGTGACAAGGACTTGGTTCTGAGTCCCCCTGGGCCGCCCCTCCCACACGAGCTGACCTGAGGCTGGAGGAGGGGCCTCTGGCTCGAGGGCACTTTCCTCCCCTTTGCAGGCTTTGTTGGTTCACACTTGTTCCATTCACCTTTCTCATGGGGCTGGATGGGGCTGGGTGATAGGCAGACATGGGCCTTGGCAGGAGGAAAGGTGGGACCTGAGCCCAAAGGTAGCTGAGATCCTGCACAGCCAGCAGTGCCAGGCGGAGGTGCGGAGAGGAGCAGGTGGATGGATGGGAGAGTTGGCCACACACTGGGTGGTAATGAGGGAACTTTGTCTCTGTGGATGCTGAAGGTCCTCTGTGGGCAGGAGACCAGAATGTAGCTTTCCCCTTACACTCGGGGAAATAGAGGCAGGTGGGGAGGAGAGGCAGGTGAGTGACACAGAGGCAGGTGGGGAGGAGAGGCAGGTGAGTGACACAGAGGCAGGTGGGGAGGAGAGGCAGGTGAGGGAGGAGAGGCAGGTGGGGAGGAGAGGCAGGTGAGGGAGACAGGCAGGTGGGGAGGAGAGGCAGGTG
>NW_006400039.1:1915058-1920961 GCF_000299155.1 Elephantulus edwardii | reverse complement strand
GTGGGGAGAAGAGGCAGGTGGGGAGGAGAGGCAGGTGGAGGAGGGAGGCAGAAGCTCCACTTGGTGAGGTGCTTGCTGTCATGGTTCTGGGATGGGACAAGACCTTGGTTTGCCTTGGGGGGCCTAAGCTGACCTCTGCTGGGTTCCAGCTGGGCTAGGCTGCCCCTCTGGGTCGGATCTGTCCTCCCAGCGGGTCTAAGAGCCCCCTCCTCTTTGCAGTGGGTCTTGGCCTTTGAGATCTTCATCCCTTTGGTCCTCTTTTTCATCCTGCTGGGGCTGCGGCAGAAGAAACCCACCATCTCTGTGAAGGAAGGTGAGGGTCTGGGCAAGCAGGGCCAGGCCATGGCTGGAGCGGGTGGGCCAGTATAGTCCTCCCTTGTGCCGCACCGTGTCCCGTGTGCACGTCCGCATGCTGTGCCCACTGCTCCACAGACCTGGAGGGGCGGTCAGCAAGCTTGCTCTCTCGGGCATCCTGGGCCTGCGTCTCAGGCCTGTGGCTGGGCTCCTGGAACGGCCTGGCTGGCTATGGTGTCCACAAGTGACCATGGCATCCAGCCCCATCATGGCCCAGCACTCACTGGTCTCCTCTGTTCTGTTTTGACCCCACCCTGCCCACGCATGGTTTCTGCCCTCCTCCGTGTGGCCCGCATGCAGTCTGTAAGTGTGTAGACACCTCCTCCAGGCTGGCCTCCAGGCGGAGTCCTCCTGTGCAGCTGAAACAGCCCTCCTGCTTGCATTAACCACCTTCCCCAGACCCAGCTGCAGCTGCCAAGCCCCCTGTGCCCTGCTAGGGGCAGTGGCTCTAAACTGGACAGTGGGTAGTGAAGGGACAGGTGCTGAGCCACTGCTGGCCCAGGTTGAGCTGCTGGAGTGTCTTCCTCTTTGTGGGGTCACTTGACTGGCCAGCAGTGGCTCACCTAGGACTGAGCGAGGCCAGTCTGGCTTCTCTCCCTTCACATCCCTGTGGGCTCCTGCACTCACCCTGCTAACCTGCTGGCCAGAGAGGTCAGAGGGCACTGCCCAGTTGGGTGCTGGGACCCCTAGGCTTGGTGGGGAGTGCTGGTGCTGGCCACCTGTGAATTCAGGCCTTTGAACCTGGGCAGTTGAGGGAAGAGGGCGACCAGAGAGGAGAGGGAGATCCTGAGGGTGCTAGGGTAGGTTTTGCAGTAGCCCTTTGACCTCTGACCTTGGAGCTTGGCCGCTGTACAGCTGGGGTTTGGGTGCTGCCCCCTGCCTGATGCCGCTTCTCCTTTCTGACTCTCCAAACTTCTGCCGGCCTGTCTCCCTCTCCCTGGCTCCCCTTCTCCGGGCTTCTCACGCCCCCACCCTGCAGCCTTCTACACAGCCGCGCCCCTCACCTCAGCCGGCATCCTGCCTGTCATGCAATCGCTGTGCCCAGACGGCCAGCGAGACGAATTCGGTTTCCTGCAGTATACCAACTCCACGTGAGTGTGGCCCTGCTCCTGTGACTGGCGGCCCCAGAACCCTGCCCACCAATTCCGACCGAGTGCCTCACCCCTACCTGAAAGCCCAAACCCATATAAATGTCCGCCCCTAACACTGTGTGAGTAGCCACCTCCAGAGCCCCCCAGCTGCACATCAGGGTCCCCCGTGGGAGTCCCAGCGTGGTCTCATCCACTACTTACGTTGTGGGGTTCAGGGTCACTCAGCTTCTGGAGCGCCTCAACCGAGTGGTGGAGGAAGGCAACTTGTTCGACCCAGTGCGGCCCAGCCTGGGCTCGGAGCTTGAGGCTCTGCGGCAGCACCTGGAGGCGCTGAACACCAGCCCCAGTGCCTGGGAGGGCGACTCGCACAGCCCTGCAGGTAGGTGGGACTGGCGGCATCCGGGAGGGGTGCTGGGGGTGAGTGGCCTCTGCCTCTCCATCTGTTCTTGGACTCTTTGTTCTGATGTCATGGGCCTGAACGAAGCGGTGCAGGGTTCACTGTGCACCTGCTGAACCCAGTCTCCTACTTCTGATGTCCAGGGCTCACCTTCTCTCTGGACTCAGTGGTCAGGGACCCGCAGAAGCTCCTGCACTTCCTGACACAGAATCTGTCACTGCCCAACAGCACAGCACAGGCTTTTCTGGCTGCCCAAGTGGACTCACCTGAGGTGAGGCGGACCCTCACTGGGGCCCCTGGTGGGGGGGGGGGCCCAGGGCCAGGAGCTCAGCCTAATGACGCCCCCTGCTGGCCGCCAGGTCTACCGCCTGCTCTTGAGCCCAAGGTCCACTCTGCGTGTGGGCTCCGGCCTCCCCTGGGGTCAGGAGGCCTGGAGCCAGCTGGGGGGCAGTTCTCTACTCCAGATGCAGGTGAGGACATCTGGGGTACTGGGAGTGGGCCTCTGGTCTTCGGTGGGTGTTTCTGCCCTGGTAGGCGAGGGAGGGAGGGCACCAGAGGTCTAGTACAGCCACAGCCCACCCACCCAGGATCAGGCCCCATGTCTGGGGGTTCAGGGTAGGCTTTCCTTCCTGGAGACCTGGCCTTTGGCCCCACAGTCCCCCCACCCCCCACAGGAGCTGCTGCTGGCCCCCACCTTCCTGGAGGGGCTCACGTGCACACCAGGCTCTGGGGAGCTGGGCCGCATCCTTACAGCTCGAGATGGTCAGCAGAGTGCCCTGCAGGGCTACCGGGCCGCTGTCTGCAGTGGGCAGGCTGCCTCCCGCACCCGCCGCTTCTCTGGGCTGGCAGCTGAACTCAGAAACCAGCTGGATGTGGCCAAGATCGGCCAGCAGGTGAGGCTCAGCCTGCCAACTGACCAGCAGGGCTGAGGACAGGGCCAGAGTGAGGGCTAGCGCTGTAGTGCCACCGTGGAGCCACGGCAGCCCTGGGCCAGAGGCTGGGCCCAGGCTTCGACGCTGGAACCCTGCCCTTCCTCGTGCTGGCCTCTCCTGGGCTGCAGACCTGTCCTCAGCTCCTTTGTGGTCACCTCTGTGCAGTCTTTCCTGACCTTCCTACCTCAGTCCCCCCACCTGCTTGTAAATCCCTTCTCTGAGCACACAGGCTCCCACATGCCCCTCTGTCCTTAGCTGGGCCTAGATGTGGCCAATGGCTCAGAACCCCAGCAGCAGCCACCAACGCCCAGGCGCCTGCAAGCACTGCTGGAGGACCTGCTGGATGCCCAGAAGGTTCTTCGGGATGTGGACATTCTCTCGGCCCTGGCACTGCTGTTGCCTCAGGGTGCCTGCGTCCGCCCGACTGCCGTGTCCTCCACCAGTGGTGCCAGCACCACAGTCAATGGCACAGGCACGGGCTCTGCGGCCAGCGTTGGGGCCAATGCCACCACAGAGGAGGGCAGCCTGCCCCCTGTGGCCCCGGCCTCCGCGGACGTGCTGCAGGGCCAGTGTGCTGCTTTCGTGCAGCTCTGGGCTGGCCTGCAGCCCATCCTCTGTGGCAACAACCGGTAGGTGTGTGTAGGCCGGACCCCAGACCCTTTGACATCTGTCTCACCCCCTGCCAGGTCTCACTGCCATCCCGCCCCCTCCATCTGAAAGTCACTCCCAGGTGCCCTGCCTTTGACTGCTGACCTGGCATCTTGCCGGTCTCACCTAGCCTGCAAACCCTACCCAGAGCTCTGAAGCCCTGCCCTCATCCACCCATCCTCGCCCCATCCTGCTGCACCACCCCATTTCCACCCTGAAGGCCACCTGGAGCCTGCGGACCCTCTCCCTCAGGTGCAGTTGCACAGCCCCCACCCCTGAAGCCCCCCCGATGCCCATCCCTCCCTAGCACCATCGAGCCAGAGGCGCTGCGGCGTGGCAACATGAGCTCGCTGGGCTTCACCAGCAAGGAGCAGCGGAACCTCGGCCTCCTGGTACACCTCATGACCAGCAACCCCAAGATCCTGTACGCACCCGCAGGCTCCGAGGCTGACCGCGTCATCCTGAAGGTGTGCGGCCTGGCAGCTCGTGTTGGCACGTGTGGGCACCCTGCAGGACCTCGTGGGCTCAGGGTGGGGCGGGCTTAGCTCCTGACAGGAAGCGTAGCAGGCTCCTGGCACTAATCTGTCGTGGGGGGCCGACCTGTGCTGTGGGGCGCACCAGGGGCTGCATCTGTCAGCCATGGGGTAGGTGCAACAGCCGGAAAGCTCCCGGAGTATGTTCAGGGACTTACGTTGGGGCAGAAGTATCTTGGCCACAACAGCAGAGATCAGGGATGGGAACGCCTGGGAGGGGTCAGCCCATGGACAGGCTCTGGAGCTGAGCGAGAGTGTGGAGGATGGACTGGGAGAGTTGAAGGGTGAAGACAGGAAAGTGTGAAGAGAGATAGGACCCTGGAGGTGCAGCGGTTAAGGACCTGGCTGTGAACCAAAAGGCCTGTGGTGTAAACCATCCAGAGCAGAAAAATAATGCCATCAGCTTCCCTCATAACGGCTCAGGACACTGTGTGCAGCGCCACTGTCCTCCAGGGTCGCTGAGTAAGAACCGAATTGATATAGAGCTTGTGGGGTTTTGGAGCAGGGGCCTGATGAAGACCCCAGCAGGTGGAGGCAAGTGGGAATGCTGACTGTCCAGGAGACAAGGGCTCAACAGGTAGAAGGTTGGTGGGTTGGAGGTTGTTGGCCGTGTGGAAGCTTCAGGAGAGCTGGTGGGCCACGGCAGGCAGTGTCCAGGTGAGAAAGTCTTCAGAAAACCAGCTTGTTTGGAGTGCAGCCAGCCAGTCACCTGTGCTGCATGTGAGGGCGAGGGGAGAGAGGGTTCTGGTGACTCTTCTGGGAACCCCATGCTGCCCCCTTCACTCTCTGCAGGCCAACGAGACCTTTGCATTCGTAGGCAACGTGACTCACTACGCCCAGCTCTGGCTCAACATCTCAGCTGAGATCCGCAGCTTCCTGGAGCAGGGCCGCCTGCAGCAGCACCTCCACTGGCTGCAGCAGGTGGCCCCGGGGGCCCTGGTGGGCGGGATGCAGCAGCCCCACCACACGTGGGGTGTCCACCCTCTAAGCCTGCCCTATGCCCTCAGTATGTGGAGGAGCTTCGGCTGCACCCTGAAGCACTGAACCTGTCGATGGAGGAGCTGCCGGCTGCCCTGCGTCAGGACAACTTTTCACTGCCCAGTGGTCCGGTCCTCCTGCAGCAGCTGGACACGATTGACAATGCTGCATGCGGTTGGATCCAGTTCATGTCCAAGGTGAGGCGGGAGCAGGCAGGGTAGGTGAGGGCTGCGCCCCCAGGTCATGCCCAACCTTGCCACCTCCCCAGGTGAGCGTGGACATCTTCAAAGGCTTTCCTGACGAGGAGAGCATCGTCAACTACACACTCAACCAAGCCTACCAGGACAACGTCACGGTCTTTGCCAGTGAGCTTCCAGTCCCGCCCACACCCTGGCCCTGCCCTCCTCCTGCCCCAGCCCACTCACCACTCTTGGGCCTGGGTCCCCAGGTGTGATCTTCCAGACACGGAAGGACGGCTCTCTCCCGCCCCACGTCCACTACAAGATTCGCCAGAACTCAAGCTTCACCGAGAAAACCAATGAGATCCGCAGGGCCTACTGGCGACCAGGCCCTAACACGGGAGGCCGCTTCTACTTCCTGTACGGCTTCGTGTGGATCCAGGGTAAGGGGCCCTCCGGGAGTGGTCGGGGGTGGGGCCACAGGAAAGGCGTCCCCTGACCCTTCTCCTCTGCAGACATGATGGAGCGTGCCATCATTAACACCTTTGTGGGTCATGATGTGGTGGAACCTGGCAACTATGTGCAGATGTTTCCTTACCCGTGCTACACGCGGGACGAGTGAGTGTGGGGCCAGGCTGGGGGCGGGCCAGGGCCGGGCTGGGGGCGGGCTGCACCCTGACCCCACGCCCAGCTTCCTCTTTGTCATCGAGCACATGATGCCACTCTGCATGGTGATCTCGTGGGTGTACTCCGTGGCCATGACCATCCAACACATTGTGGCGGAGAAGGAA
>NW_006400039.1:1907112-1914427 GCF_000299155.1 Elephantulus edwardii | reverse complement strand
GGGGAGGACAGGGGTGAGGGCAGGGAGGGCAGTGGGGAGGGTGGGGTGGGGGTGGGGCACCGCATCACCCCTTCCCTGGCAGGTGATGAAGACGATGGGCCTGAACAATGCGGTGCACTGGGTGGCGTGGTTCATCACGGGCTTTGTCCAGCTGTCCATCTCGGTGACCGCACTCACGGCCATCCTCAAGTACGGCCAGGTACTCATGCACAGCCATGTGGTCATCATCTGGCTCTTCCTGGCTGTCTACGCTGTGGCCACCATCATGTTCTGGTGAGCAGCATGGCTGGAGGGGGGCTGCGGGGCTGCAGCCAGCCAGGAGGCACTGAGGGTGGGGTGTGCTGACCACTCTGTGACCCCCAGCTTCCTGGTGTCCGTGCTGTACTCGAAGGCCAAGCTGGCCTCGGCCTGTGGTGGGATTGTCTACTTCCTGAGCTACGTGCCCTACATGTACGTGGCGATCCGAGAAGAGGTGGCTCACGATAGGATCACTGCCTTTGAGAAGTGCATAGCGGTGAGGGTTATGGCTGGGCGGCTGGGCAGTGGAGCCACCCCAACCATGTCCCGTCCTGCCCTGCCCCTGACACTGCTGTCCCCTTAGTCCCTGATGTCCACAACTGCCTTTGGCCTGGGTTCCAAGTACTTTGCCCTCTACGAGGTGGCTGGCGTGGGCATCCAGTGGCACACCTTTAGCCAGTCTCCTGTGGAAGGGGACGACTTCAACCTGCTGCTGGCCGTGACCATGCTGGTGGTGGACGCGGCGGTCTATGGTGTGCTCACGTGGTATATCGAGGCTGTACACCCAGGTAGGAGAAGGTGTGAGGCTGGGGAAGGCACACCCTGAGTGGTGGACTGCCCACCTCAGCCTCTCTCCTGCTCCCCGCCCCCCCCACCAGGCATGTATGGGCTTCCCCGGCCCTGGTACTTCCCGTTGCAGAAGTCTTACTGGCTGGGCAGTGGGCGCAGCGAGGCCTGGGAGTGGAGCTGGCCCTGGGCACACACCCCCCGCCTCAGTGTTATGGAAGAAGACCAAGCCTGTGCCATGGAGAGCCGGCGATTTGGTGAGGTGCTGGGCACTGTGGGCTGGGCTTGGGAGTGAGGAGACACAGGGCATCCTCAGCTCCACCCCTGTGTGGCTGACCTGTGACCCTTGCAGAGGAGATGAGAGGCATGGAAGAGGAGCCCACCCACCTGCCGCTGGTGGTCTGCGTGGACAAGCTGACCAAGGTCTACAAGAATGACCGGAAGCTGGCCTTGAACAAGTTGAGCTTGAACCTGTATGAGAACCAGGTCGTCTCCTTCTTGGGGCACAATGGGGCCGGCAAGACCACAACCATGTGAGGAGCTGACCTGCGGCGTGACTAGAGTGACCTAGGGCCTGTGGGTGCGGGGTGAACAGGGGCAGAGGCAGGGCTAGTGACGGACAACACCCCCCAGGTCCATTCTGACTGGTCTGTTCCCACCGACCTCGGGCTCGGCCACCATCTATGGGCATGATATCCGCACCGAGATGGAGGAGATCCGCAAGAACTTGGGCATGTGCCCACAGCACAACGTGCTCTTCGACCGGCTCACGGTGGAGGAACACCTGTGGTTCTACTCACGGCTGAAGAGCATGGCACAGGAGGAGATCCGCAAGGAGATGGACAAGTGGGCGGGGCCAGGAGCCAGAGGGGCGGGCCTGTGGGTGGGACTGGTGGGTTAGCCAGGGGCGGGACTGGTGGGCTGGCAGGGGGCGGGGCCATGGGCAGGAGAGGAGGATGTGGGTGGGGCTGGCGGGGGAGCTGGAAGGGCGGGCCCGTGGGCGGGAGTGGAGGACGTAGGTGGTGGTGGGCTAGCCAGGGGGCGGGGCCAGTGATACGGGCGGGGTTAATCGCCGGAGGGGCGGGTCTGTGGGCGGGGACGCGAGGCTGTGGGCAGAGACAAGCACCTGTGGGCGGGGCATGATGTTGATGTGTAACGCAGGGTTGGGTTGAGGATGAGGAAAGGACTATGAGCATTACTAATCCCGGATGGACATTAAGATGAGTGAGGCTATGAGGAGGCAGAGTGGTACAGCTGTGGGCAGGTGGGCCCAGGTGGGGTCAGGAGTACCACACCTGAATGGAAAGTGAACTGCATGGGCTACAGTGGTTCTGGGGTCCTGGGCGTGGCCACAGCACTCCCGCGCCAGCGTGCTCCACCCACTTCCAGAATGATTGAAGACCTGGAGCTGTCCAACAAGCGACACTCGCTGGTGCAGACGCTGTCGGGGGGCATGAAGCGCAAACTCTCTGTGGCCATCGCTTTTGTGGGGGGGTCCCGTGCCATCATCCTGGACGAGCCCACGGCTGGTGTGGACCCCTATGCCCGCCGTGCCATCTGGGACCTCATCCTGAAGTATAAGCAGGGTGAGCCAGCAGGCCGCAGGGGTGCAGGGGACACAGGGTACCTGCCCAGCCACTGACTGGCTCCGTTTCCCCCAGGCCGCACCATCCTCCTGTCCACCCACCACATGGATGAGGCTGACCTTCTGGGGGATCGAATTGCCATCATCTCCCACGGGAAACTCAAGTGCTGTGGCTCCCCGCTCTTCCTTAAGGGTGCCTACGGGGATGGTTACCGCCTCACGCTGGTCAAGCGGCCTGCGGAGCCTCGAGGCCCCCAAGGTCTGTGCTGAGACTCCCATGGGAGAGCACATCTGTCACCATGCCCAGAAGCCCTGGCTTCCCCCCCAGTCAGTGACACCATTCCCCTCTCCTCCCCCAGAGCCAGGGCTGGCGTCCAGCCCCCCAGGCAGGGCCCCGGTGAGCAGCTGTCTGGAGCCACAGGTCTCACAGTTCATTCGCAAGCACGTGGCTTCCTGCCTGCTGGTGTCTGACACGAGCACCGAGCTTTCCTACATCCTGCCCAGTGAGGCCGCCAAAAAAGGGGCATTTGAGCGCCTCTTCCAGGTTGGATGGCCAGTGGGGTTGGGCCCGGGGGGCTGACAGACCCTGCATCCCACCCCACCTCACCTGGCCCTCCCATAGCACCTGGAGCACAATCTGGAGGCTCTTCACCTGAGCAGCTTCGGACTCATGGACACGACGCTGGAGGAGGTGTTCCTGAAGGTGTCCGAGGAGGACCAGTCTTTGGAGAACAGCGAGGCCGGTGAGAGGTCATCTTAGAGGGCCCAAGATTGGTCAGGCACCACTCCTCTCTCCAGTGATGAGGTCCTGGGGGACACAGGGAGCATGGAGGCCCTCAGGGTCAGCCTGGGAACTGGGGTCCATGGAACCCCTTAGAGGCAGCCCTGGAAATGGGGTGGGTGGAGCTCCCCAGGATCAGCCTGGAAACTGGGGTCTTGGGCAGGTGGCTAGGTGGACATGGGACCTTGGGGCTGAGAGCAGCCTGAGAGGTTACGGTCAGCCCGAGGCAGGGGGTCTCAGGCAGTGGAGAGCGGTAGGACCTGGACCTTCAGACTCTCCAGGCTTGAGTGGGTGGGTGGGTCCATGTTAGCCTAAGAATCAGGGGTTCTGGTCAGTCTGGGCGATGTAGGGGGGTGAGTAGTGTGGGGGCCAGGCTCCTCAGGTAAGGGTGGGCCGTCCTGAGTCCCTTTCTCTCTGGCTCCCTTACTGCTCAGATGTGAAGGAGTCTAGGAAGGACGTGACGCTGGGGGTAGAGGCCCCCGTGGCTGGAGAGGCACCTGCTGGCAACCTGGCCCAGTGTGCAGAGCTGGCCAACTCACAGGGCTCACTGCAGTCAGTGTCCTCCGTGGGCTCTGCCCGTGGTGACGAGACTGCAGGCTTTGCTGAGGTCTATGGGGACTATCGCCCCCTCTTTGACAATCTTCAGGACCCTGACAACGTCAGCCTGCAAGGTGAGGGAGGCTATGTGGGTCGGACTGGTGGAGCAAGGGCACAGCGAGCTGCCCACTCACTCTAGCTTCTGTACAGAGGCAGAGGCTGAGGTCCTTACACGGGTTGGCCAGGGCAGCTGCAAGCTCGATGGCTGGTGGCTCCGGGTGCGCCAGTTCCATGGGCTCCTGGTCAAGAGATTCCACTGTGCCCGTCGCAACTCCAAGGCTCTCTGCTCCCAGATCCTACTGCCCGCCTTCTTCGTCTGCGTGGCCATGACCGTGGCCCTCTCTGTCCCCGAGATCGGTACAGCCACCCGACAGGCAAAGGGGCCCCACGTGAGGCGTGCAGGGGACCTTGGCCAGCAGGCTGGGCGGCTTTCAAGCAGGAGTGGGGTGGGGGAGCGGGAGCTGTGGGGCCTCTTCAGGCTTTGACGTCCACATGATAGGAAGAGGGCACTCAGATCTGGGGCCCCAGGTGAGTGTCCTGACGGCTCAGCCTCCTGCTTCCCTCCAGGTGACCTGCCCCCGCTGGTCCTCTCCCCATCTCAGTACCACAACTACACCCAGCCACGTGGCAACTTCGTCCCTTACGCCAACGAGGAGCGATGGGAGTACAGGTGAGTGGGCTCAGGCCTGGGGGAGGGGAGGGCAGGGCGGCCCGCCACTCATGATGGCCTCTCCTAGGCTGCGGCTGTCGCCGGATGCCAGCCCCCAGCAGCTCGTGAGCACCTTCCGGCTGCCATCCGGTGTGGGTGCTACTTGCGTGCTCAAATCTCCCGCCAACGGCTCCTTGGGACCCACAATGAATCTGAGCAGTGGCGAGTCCCGTGTGCTGGCCGCACGCTTCTTCGACAGCATGTGCCTGGAGTCCTTCACACAGGGCTTGCCGCTGTCCAATTTTGTGCCACCCCCACCATCGCCTGCCCCATCCGACTTCCCTGTGTCCCTAGACGAGGACCCTCTGCAGGCCTGGAACGCTTCCCTGCCGCCCACCGCCATGCCAGGTGCCGCTAGGGTCAAGGCCCTTGAGCCGGAAGCAACAGGCATAGGAGAAAGGGGGGAGCAGCTGGGACAGGGCTTAGGGAGCAGGGGCAGGGGGTGATGGAGGGGTGGATCACAGGAGAGGGGGTAGGGATCAGGAGGGGGCAGAGTGTAGGAGGGGTGGCGGGGCTCAGGGGCAGGGCCAACTCACCTTCTGCCCTCAGAGACCTGGACCTCAGCCCCCTCCCTGCCGCGCCTTGTCCGGGAGCCGGTCCGCTGCAGCTGCTCCATGCAGGGCACCGGGTTCTCCTGCCCCAGTGGTGTGGGAGGACACCCACCCCAGATGCGGGTTGTCACCGGAGACATCCTAACTGACATCACGGGCCACAACGTGTCTGAATACCTGCTCTTCACCTCTGACCGCTTCCGGCTGCACCGGTGAGCGAGTGAAGAGACGCTGTTGTGGGTGGGCGGGTGGCCAGTGCCCGCTGCTTCATACCAGCCTCACCCAGGTCACCACCCCCACCTACTCCCCCGCTCTTACTGCCTGCCGTTCTCATCATCCCCACCGGCCCACGTAGGTATGGAGCCATCACCTTTGGCAACGTGCAGAAATCTATCCCAGCCTCGTTTGGTGCGCGGGCTCCGCCCATGGTGCGGAAGATTGCAGTGCGAAGGGCCGCTCAGGTCAGCCTGTGGGGACTAGAGGGGCCGGCCTCGCCAAGTCCATGAGCCACGGTGGCCTTGGGACACACTGGGACCTTTACTCTCTCACCAGGTTTTTTACAACAACAAGGGTTACCACAGCATGCCCACATACCTCAACAGCCTCAACAATGCCATCCTGCGTGCCAACCTGCCTAAGAGCAAGGGGAATCCGGCCGCCTATGGTGAGGGGGTCGGCAGGGCAGGGGCGGGACGGGACGAGAGGGGAGCGGGAACTGAGGCGGCTGTCCCCTGTGCCACAGGCATCACTGTCACCAACCACCCGATGAACAAGACCAGTGCCAGCCTCTCGCTGGATTACCTGTATGTGCTGTGGAGGCGGGGTCTTGTTGGGCGGGGCCAAGGTGCCGCCGTGGTGGGTGGGATCTGGGGGGGGCTGGGCCGCTGTGGGTGGGGCCTCATGGAGCAGGGTCCTGGTGGGGGTAGCCCTCCTTGCCATGCCATCTCCCACCCCTAGGCTACAGGGCACAGATGTGGTCATCGCCATCTTCATTATCGTCGCCATGTCCTTCGTGCCAGCCAGCTTCGTGGTCTTCCTGGTGGCCGAGAAGTCAACTAAGGCCAAGCATTTGCAGTTTGTTAGCGGCTGCAACCCCGTCACCTACTGGCTCGCCAACTACGTGTGGGACATGGTACGGCTGTGTCCACCTGGCACACCTGAGTCGGGCCGCTTCAGCCCCAGGGCACTGCCCGTGCCCAGCATGTGATCTCCAGGCGTAGTTCCCTCCTAGCGCTGCTGCCCCCACCCCAAACAAACCCTGCATGGCAGTCCACCCCCAGCAGGCTCTCCAGTCCTCCCTGGCCGGGCTCCCACCCCGCATCCCGCCTGCAGTCCCCCCTCACTGGCCACACACCTTCCCATTCGTGCAGCTCAACTACCTGGTCCCAGCCACCTGCTGTGTCATCATTCTCTTCGTGTTCGACCTGCCAGCCTACACCTCTCCCACCAACTTCCCGGCCGTCCTGGCTCTGTTCTTGCTCTACGGGTAAGGGACCGCACACGTGGCAGGGCGGGCGTTGGCCGGGCAGCCAACTGACTGCTGCCCACCACAGGTGGTCCATCACACCCATCATGTACCCGGCCTCCTTCTGCTTCGAGGTGCCCAGCTCTGCCTACGTTTTCCTCATCGTCATCAACCTCTTCATCGGCATCACGGCCACCGTGGCCACCTTCCTACTGCAGCTCTTTGAACATGACAAGGTGGATAGGGCAGGACCAGGCTGGGGCAGGCTGACCCTGGGTGGGCAGAGCGGGGCAAGGGGGGAGTTGGTAGTGCAGGGTGGGGGTGGGGAGGTGCCAGAGCAGCTGGGGTGGGGCAGTGGGGGGAGCAGGATGAGGATGGAGTGGGCTGGCTCAGACCTAGTCCCTTCCACCTGTGACCTTGCAGGACCTGAAGGTCGTCAACAGCTACCTGAAAAGTTGCTTCCTCATTTTCCCCAACTACAACCTTGGCCACGGGCTCATGGAGATGGCTTACAACGAGTACATCAACGAGTATTACGCGAAGATTGGTGTGTGGGGCGGGGCCCTCGAGGTGTGGGCATGGCTGAGGGGGGTCCCTGAGTGGACCTTGAACCAGCTGTCCTGACACAGGCCAGTTTGACAAGATGAAGTCCCCGTTTGAGTGGGACATCGTCACTCGGGGGCTGGTGGCCATGACAGTGGAGGGCTTTGTCGGATTCTTCCTTACCATCATGTGTCAGTACAACTTCCTGAGGCAGCCACAGTGAGTGGGGTGAGGGGGTGGCATGAGTGGGGTGAGGGGGCCGCATGAGTGGGGTGAGGGG
>NW_006400039.1:1896329-1905700 GCF_000299155.1 Elephantulus edwardii | reverse complement strand
CAGTGAGGGGGTGAGGGGGCCGCAGTGAGTGGGGTGAGGGGACCGCAGTGAGTGGGGTGAGGGGGCAGCAGTGAGTGGGGTGAGGGGACCGCAGTGAGGGGGTGAGGGGACCGTAGTGAGTGGGGTGAGGGGGCAGCAGTGAGTGGGGTGAGGGGGCCGCAGTGAGTGGGGTGAGGGGCCGCAGTGAGTGGGGTGAGGGGCTGCAGTGAGTGGGGTGATAGGCAGCAGCGGAGCAGTGGCTGGGGTGGTGACGGACGCAGGTGGTGATTGGCTGCTGGCCCCGGTGAGCAGGGTGACATCAGGTGTGCCAGGGGCAGTGGTGGACTGGCCATTGTCCACCTTCCTGTGGTAACCACAGTGGTTGAGCACAGTTTGGGTTGGTGTGGGCCCAGGGAGAAGCCAAGATGTAGCAGAGGTGGTGCTAGGGGGTGACTGGGACGGAGGGGCCAGGCACTGCCCACCATGTCACCCCCAGGCGCGTGCCTGTGTCCACCAAGCCTGTAGAGGATGATGTGGATGTGGCCAGCGAGCGGCAGCGAGTGCTACGTGGGGACGCGGATAACGACATGGTCAAGATTGAGAACCTGACCAAGGTGGGCCGAGCCAGTGGCTGAGGGTGGGGGGTGGGCCCAGGGCAGCAAGATCACTGGTGTGTGGGGTGCACAGGGAGGCCATCTGCCCTGCTGACCAGCAGCCTGGGCCTCCCGCCATCTGCCAGGTGTATAAGTCCCGGAAGCTCGGACGCATCCTGGCTGTGGACCGCCTGTGTCTTGGAGTGCGTCCCGGCGAGTGCTTTGGCCTCCTGGGCGTCAATGGCGCAGGCAAGACCAGCACCTTCAAGATGCTGACTGGGGATGAAAGCACGACGGGGGGCGAGGCCTTCGTCAACGGGCACAGGTGTGAACGGGCTCAGGCAGACAAAGGGTGGACACGGGTTACGGGCAGAGTGTGTGGCGAGAGGGCGGAGATTGGTCAAGGTGTACACGGTGAGGGCAGGGCACAGTGGGAGCTGGGCACAGCGAGAATGGAACTAGGAGGGGGCACGGTGGGGGCAGGGCCAGGACCTGAGGGCCTGGAGAGCAGGGTGTGATGGGACTAGGCAAGGGTCAGGAGAGTCAAGGCAATGTTAGGGTGAGGCAGGGCACAGACAGGTAAGGATGAGGTGGGCACCAGGGTCAAAGCAGCACAGGTAGACTGGCAGCCGCAGGGCACAGGTGTAGCATGAGACAGGTTCAGGTCCGGTGCAGGGAGGGAGAGGGTGCACACATGAGCTGTGGCTGTAGTGTGGAGAGGGCGCCTTGGCTGTGGTGACCCGCATAGGGGACGGTATGTGTGTGGATGGCACATGTACAGTGTGTTGAATGGGGGTGCATGTGCAGTGCTGAGTGGGGGGTGCACATGCAGTGCTGACACCCCCTCCAGTGTACTGAATGGGGAGTCCGTGTGAAGTGCTGACCCCCAACCCCTGTCCGTTCCACAGTGTGCTGAAGGATCTGCTTCAGGTTCAGCAGAGCCTCGGCTACTGCCCGCAGTTTGACGCACTGTTCGATGAGCTCACGGCCCGGGAGCACCTGCAGCTGTACACGCGCCTGCGCGGCATCCCCTGGAAGGACGAGGCGCGGGTGAGGGTCTGCTCCACGGGTGGCGGGTGGCCTTGTGCAGGCGAGCCCTGAGCGTCTGCTTTCCTGCCCAGGTGGTGAAGTGGGCGCTGGAGAAGCTGGAGCTGACCAAGTACGCTGACAAGCCCGCTGGGACCTACAGTGGTGGCAACAAGCGCAAGCTGTCCACGGCCATCGCCCTCATTGGCTACCCAGCGTTCATCTTCCTGGTGAGGCCCCCCAACCAGGTGAGCGGGTCCTGTGGGCCGGGCGTGGAGCCAGCTAAACCCCAGCTCCCTGCCCCTCCCAGGATGAGCCCACCACGGGCATGGACCCCAAGGCCCGCCGCTTCCTCTGGAACCTCATCTTGGACCTCATCAAGACGGGGCGCTCAGTGGTACTGACATCACACAGGTGGGCCCCTTCCCCTGGGCCTCCCACTCCCACTCCCACTCCCCCATCCCGCCTGTGTCAGCGCGCACCTTCACCCGCAGCATGGAGGAGTGCGAGGCGCTGTGCACGCGGCTTGCCATCATGGTCAACGGGCGGCTCCGCTGTCTGGGCAGCATTCAGCACCTGAAGAACAGGTGGGCACCCGCAGGGCCCGGGGTGGGCGCCCGCAGGGCCCGGGGTGGGCCGCATCGATGTGAGTGTACAGGCAGCAGGGGCAGCAACACCAAGGCCCGGGGCCATGACCCTGTCCCCCAGGTTTGGAGATGGCTACATGATTACTGTGAGGACCAAGATTAGCCAGAGCGTGAAGGACGTGGTGCGCTTCTTCAACCGCAACTTCCCGGAGGCTGTGCTCAAGGTGGGCTGTGTGCCCGCATGGGCGGGGCCCTGCAGCCTTGGCCACACCCCCTGACCATGACATACACCCCCTCCCCCCCCAGGAGAGGCATCACACGAAGGTGCAGTACCAGCTGAAGTCTGAGCACATCTCGCTGGCTCAGGTGTTCAGCAAAATGGAGCAGGTGGTGGGCGTGCTGGGCATTGAGGACTACTCCGTCAGCCAGACCACCCTGGACAACGTGAGTGTGGACATCAACTCAACTTGCCTGGTGGCCTACCCAGCTGCCTGCCCAGCCTCCTTCCTGCCCTGCCCCCCACAAGCTGTCTGCCCATCTCCCTTCCTGCCCCCCACCCCCATTCCCCCAGGAGCTGCCTGCCCATCCCCCTTCCTGCCCATCCCCCCCTCAGGTGTTTGTGAACTTCGCCAAGAAGCAGAGTGACAACCTGGAACAGCAGGAAACAGAGCCCCCCTCAGGCCTGCGGTCTCCACTCGGCCGGCTCCTTAGCCTGTTCCGGTCACGGTCCACCCCCACCGAGCTCCGGGCATTTGTGGCCGATGAACCCGAGGACCTGGACACGGAGGATGAGGGCCTCATCAGCTTCGAGGAGGAGCGGGTGAGGGGGCTGCCCAATGTGGCCATCCACAGGGTGAGGGTCAGAGGCTGGTGGGAGGGAGAGCTGGCAGTGAGAACAAAAAGGACCCCAGACAGTCCGGAGTGGAGGTGAGCTGAATGCGGGTCCAGGCAGGGCCAGCCTGGGGCCTTGAAGTGGGCTGGAAATGATGACCAGAGGGACGGGACAGAACCATTCACAAACTCGGCAGTGTGGTGGTGGGTTCACACATAGGCACAGACCTGGGGGTTAGGTGTGGGACAGGTCATTGTGCTGTGCCTGGGGTGGCGGCCATGCATCTGGGTTGAGGGTCCTTACCTCAGGGACACTGCTTTAACCCAGAACACTCATCCGTAGGCCCAGCTGTCCTTCAATACGGACACACTTTGCTGACCCCTGAAAGCTGGACTGAGGATGCAGCTGTGGCACCCAATGTCCCTGTTGCTGTCTGCTAGGCTAAGGAGTGGGGGTCCAGGATCCATGGCCTTTGGCCCCTTCCATCTGGCTACCTGCCCTGCCCGTGGTCACTGCAGCCGCCCCACCCTAATTGTGCCAAAGGCCGGCCCTGCCACTGGGCCGTGCACACCCTCACCCTGCTTTGCCTTAAAGCCTCGAGGTCTGGCCTGACCACCTGGCTCTGCTTCTGCCCGGCTCTGCCCAACATGCAAGGGCCAGCGTGGGCCACCCACCCACTCTCAGAGTGGCCTGAGTCTGGCTAGACTTGGCCATGGCCAGGCTCCCTCCTCCCCTGGCCTGGGCCCTAGGCAGGGCGCCCCATGGGGCAGGTTCACTGTTTCTTTTGCTCCAGGAAGAGTCTTCTCTGGCCTTCCTGCCTCCAGTCAGTGCCCCTGGGGCTGCGTGTACAGGGCAGGCAGGAGCTGCCTGGGCAGAGAGGGGGCCAAAGAATGAACCAGCCGGGCACCAGGCCCTCCCCCCTTCCATCTGCCACTGCTCCCGCCCTGCTGGTCCACCACCTGCTCGGAGGTGGGACTGTCCACAGCGCACAGATGTTTGTTTTCAATAAAAAAAGGAAGTGAAACCTGCCGACTGGTTGTGTGTATCAGGGTGGGGGCGGCCTGACTGTTGATGTACCCCTTGCCCAGGTTCCTTCTCGGAAGTGCCACCTGTGGTAGGGTCAGCAGGGGCCCAGGGCCCAGAGGAGGGTGCAGCAGGTCCCCGCCAATACCCTGAGGCCTGCATGTAGGCGGTCAGACCACTCGCCACTTCCTCCCAACCCCCTACCCCGCCCCTGCATATGGCCACCAGGAGCAATGAGTGTCCAAAGGTGTCCATCACAGCAGAGCTGCTCTGGTAACCCAACCTGGGAGGCCCATCTCATGCCTGAGCTCAGCCAGCCTTGGGCTCCCCTGACCCCTAGAACCTCCATGCCTCACTGTCCCTGAGGACCCCACACTGAAATGTCCCCAAACTGAACTGTTCTGGGCCAGGACACTGACCATCTTCCCCCAGCCTCCTGGGCCTGTGTCCACGGGGAAACCTGTAGTGGCCACTCTGGGAGGGCGGTGAGCTCTAGTGAGGAGTCCGTAGCTCCCAGGGTAATAGAGGGTCCAGGGGATTCTTGAAGTGAGTGCAGGGAGGACAGGGTGTGGGTGCCCTTGACAGAAGGTCCTTGGAGCTCATGCAGCCAGAGTCCCACCGTAGACCTGTTAATGACTGAGCAGTTCCCCGCGGAGACGCGCGGAGTCCTGGCCTCGGCACCTGTGAGCATGGCCTTGCTTGGAATAGGCCTTTGCAGATGCAGTCAGTCAATGTGAGGTCTCACGGGTCTGGGGTGCACAGGGACAGGGAAGGTGACATGGGACAGTGGATGCAGAGGCCGGGTGCCAGCAGGGCTGGGAGCAGGGCCAGGCCAGAAAGGTTCTGGGGACCCACAGGCCAGGGATCCCACTCTCTGTGGTCATGCTGGTTTGGGTCCTGGGAAACCTTCATCAACTGTGGCCACCCCAGGGGCTGTTGGATGGCCCTTGTGGAGCCGAGACCTGACCTGAGGGTGGTGCTGGGGTGGCCAGGGTCCACACCCCAGGTGGATACTGAGTCCACCGAGGGTGCTGAGGGCCTCTCCACTGTGAGCCGCTGGTGTGGATTTTATGGTCATCAGGGAAGAAGTGTGGGGCCTCTCGGAGTTGAGTCTGCCAGGAAGACGATCTCGAGGTTCAGAAAGGACCACAGCCCAGCCAGCACTCAGGCTGCAGCCTTGAGGCCCTGAGCAGACAGCCCAGCTTCACTGAACGCACACGCTGCTGTGCAAGGTCAGATGACAGTGCCTTTCAAAGCAGCCACAGACAAGGGAAACACCTTCATTTGAAAACCTTAAGCCCTCAGAAGAGCTGCACAGTGAACACCGTGTGCGTGTCCCCGGTCGCCCGGTCTCTGCCTGCCTGTCAGTAGAAGCCTTCTGTGTACAGACCTTCACCCACCCCTGGAGTGCAGGGCCTCAGCAAAGGATGTAGCAGTTGCCCCTCTGCACCCTGTACCCCATCTCCCAGTACTGCATTTTCCTGCTCTGACTTTCTGTTTTCTCCAAAACAGGCCCCAAATTTTCTTTCCTTTCCTTTTTAGCCAATCCATAGCTTTAAACAGGTAAACAAAAGCTGACAGTGTGTGTTGTGACCTCTTGGACGGCTTGTATGGGGACCGCCATGTGCTCCACAGGCAGTCCAGGCCGGGAGGTGGACAGACCCCACTGGGGTGGGACAGGAAGCTGTGGCAAGTCATAAAGAGACATAAAGAGAGGGTTGGTGGAATGCATGTCCAAAGCCTATGCTGATTCAGAAACACAAATGTTCCCACGTGTCCACTCAGGGTGCAGCGTGGCGGCTTACCTGAGCTCACCTTTGCAGGCCTCCCATCCCTTCTGTTCCTCTCCACCTGGACATGGGCAAGGGTCCAGGCAAGTCTGGCCGCAACCCTTCATTGTGGCTATTTGCAGGGTGGACTTTGTTGATGTGGGGATGTCTCCCCCACCTTGAGAGGCTCTTGGGCCCTTCCTTGTCACCCTGCTGGGACCGGAAGTGTGGGTGGGACACTAGGAACCTGAGGACAGTTGGCAGAGGCTTTGAGGCCACTGCCTGTCCCCCACACCTTTCCCCCTGTAGCTTCAGCACCACAGATGAGTCTTGCCAGAGCTTGGTGGCACAGTGGTTAAAGTGCTCAGCTGTTGGTGAAAGGTTGGCGGTTCAAACTCACTAGCGCCCTGTGGCTCTCAGGGACCCCCCTGGACAGCTCATGCTCTGAAAGGGCTTCCTTCCCAGGTGGGAATCTCTATGACGACAGACGCCAGGGAGGGAGGGCTGGCCGAGGGGCTCCCAGCGACATTTCCCTCTCTACTCCAAGGGCAGCAATCTGAGATGGACACGAAGGCCATGACCTGCTGGAGGCTCTGAGGGGGGCCTTCCAGGGCCAGCGCTTCCCTCTGTCCTTCCAGCTCTACATACCTGTCCCTCTGCCTGCCCCTGCTCTGCCAGCCTTCTGAAAGGACACGTCCTCAGTGGTAAAGCCCAAGGGGCATATCTAGATGAGCTCATCCTTATTATGTCTGCAAAGACCCTATTTTTATTGAATCTTCTACCATGTAAGACCACATTCATCATACTCCCAGGTTTCCGGGGGTTGGTATGAGCCCACTGAGGCCACCCCTCAGTCCTACACAGTTAGTACACATCATCGCAGGTCTGTGCTGGAACCCTCACAGGATGGCGCCCAGCACCAGTTACCTAGTCGGCTGGGACTCAGCCCTCTGCACCAAGCTCACGTCCACTGTGCTTGTGTGCACTGCACACCTCTGGGTTGGACCACCTTGTTTCCAAGAGGCTCTTCCCCGTTCTCCCTCCCTACAGCTTCCAGCAGGATGTGCTCTCCAAGGACTGGCCCCTTCCGCCAACACGTCCAAGGCATGTGAGACCAACTTTCTTTTTTTTATTTTTTTTAAATTTATTTTATTTTATTATTTGTGTGTGTATGTACCGTCAAATCAGATCTGACTGGTACAGGAGGAGATTGTCCCTCCTTCCCCGGCAGAGCATCTGGTGGATTCGAACCATGCGCCTCTGGGATTGTAGTTGCAGCTCCTTGCCACTAGGCCACCAGAGCTCCCCTGAGACCAACTTTCTTATCTTTGTCTCCAAGGAACATCCTGGCTGCACTGACCCCTCACAGACTTGTTCTTTGGCTGTCCGTGAGACAGTCAGTGGCTTGTCCAATAGCATAACTAAAAGCCATTTAATCTCCTTTTCTCATCCTTATTACTTTGAAACATACAGGGAGCAACTGAAAAGACCATGACTTGGATCAGGTGTATCTTGGCCTTGAAATTGACAGTTTTGTGCTTTATCACTTTAAAGTCCCTATACAATATTTGTCCTTATGGGACTGAGTTAGTTCACTTAGCATAATACTCTCCAGTCTCTCCCAAGTCAGGTAATGATTTACAGAATCATTGCTCCTGCCTGCTGCATAGTATTCCACTGTATGAATGTACTGTTTCTCAGTCCATTCCATTGTGGTTGGACATTTGGGCTCTTTCCGCATTCTTGCTATGGTGAAATATGCTGCTATGAATACTGGTATACAAATCTCCATTTGTGCCTCTCTGTTCTCATTTTCTCAGGGTATTCCCCAAGCAGTTGAGTCATATGGAATTTCTATGTTCAGCTTTCTGAGGAAAAGCCAAACTGCCTTACAGAGTGGTTGTACCATTTTAAATGCCACCAACAATGTATAAGAGTTCCTATCTCATCACATCCTCTCCAACATTTATTACTTGCTGTCCTGTTAAACTTTGCCACTGCTGCTGGAGCGAGATGGTATCTCTTTGTGGTTTTGATTTGCATCTCTTATTGCCAGTGATTTGGAGCATTTCTTCATGTGTCTGTTGGCCATCCAAATGTCTTCCTCTGTGAAAATTCTTTTCATGTCTTTTGCCCATTTTGTAACTGTGTGATCAGTCTTTTTCTTGTGGTGGTCCTGTAGGATTGAAGAGATAGATAACTAGCAAAATGTGTATGAAGATCCAAGGAGGTGCAGGGGGGAGAGAGGGGTGAGGATGAGCGGGGATGGGTGGGTAATCACAGGGTCACAAGACTGGTGTGAAAAACAATGGATGCAAACTTTGTAAGTAAACCAGTATAAAATGAAAATTGTTTTTTAAAAAGAAAGCTTCGATAGCAGATATCCCAATGAAACACGTCTTTTGATTTCTTGTCATAAGTTGATTGTGGATCCAAGTAAAATGAATTGTGGGCAATTTCAACTTATCCTTATGTTACCGATTGGTCCAGTGGTGAGGATTCTTCTTTTCTTGATACTGAGATATAATCCGTATTGAAGGCCATAGTCTTTCATCCTCTCCAGCAAATTTTCAAGTCCCCTTCACTTTCTGCAAGCAAGGCTGTGTCACATGCCTAATGCAAGTTGTTGATAAGCCTTTTCCTATCATGATGCCACATATTTCTTCCTAGAGTCCAACTTCTCAGATTCTTTGGTCAGCACCCAGCACTCCTGGCGGAAAGGTTTTAGTGGCGTTCCCAGATGAAGACAAGCTAGGAGGGCGACTTGACCACACACTTAAATGGCAAGACTCTGAGACCCCTTTGAACAGCAGAGGAACACGGAGAGTTGCAGGGAGAGAGAAGATTGGCAGTCAGTCAAAATGAGGGAAAATGGTAGAAACACCTTTAGTAACTGGAACGTGGAATCTGCAAAGCATGAATGCTGGGAAACCAGAAGCTGTGGAAAATTAAACAGAACATATGAGCATGAACGTGCCAGGCATCAGGAGGTGAGATGGACCAGCTTTGGGACTTAGACACGCACATTGTATACTACGCTGGGAATGGAAAACAGAGTAATATGGGGATTAAATTCATGGTCAAAAAAGACAATTTCAAGTTCTCTGCTGAAGTATGATCTTGTAAACGATAGGATATTGTCCATATACACACAAAGAAAACCTGTTAACACAATTATTATTGCAACATACACTCCAAAGCCTAAGAGGAGGAAACGCAACATTTTTACCAAATCTTGCAGTTCAGACATGACCAAACATGCACTCAAGATGCGTTAATGATAATTGGTGACTGGAATGCAATTAAGAAGGAATGGTAGCTACAAAGTATGGATTTGGTGATGGAAATGAGGCTGGAAATAGAATGACTAAATTTACTATGTTCAATAGTTTCTTTATCAGGGGAGCTCTGGTGGCCTAGTGGCAAGAAGCTGCAACTACAATCCCAGAGGTGCACGGTTCGAATCCACCAGATGCTCTGCCAGGGAAGGAGGGGCAATCTCCTCCTGTACCAGTCAGATCTGATTTGACGGTACACGCACACAAAAATAATAAAATAAAAA